>NC_142881.1:93611646-93916382 GCF_051225735.1 Oryctolagus cuniculus
TACAAACTGCAGATGTACCCACCCAAACTAGGGGAGGAAGGCGAGAGCTCAGAAGAGACTGTGGACACTGGGTGGGACACAGAACAACAGACTCACCTATGGACATTTCCCACCATCCTAACACTAGAAGGTGCTTAAAAAGTTGCTGTTCAGAACTGTTCTGAAAACACATCTAAAATATGTCTGTAGTCATCTTAAAAAATAAAAGGTATTATCAGATATAAGCATTTGAAGTATCTCTGAAGTGGAATTGAAAAGTAGCCTGGCAGAGGAGAGGAAAGGAAAGAGGAAGAAGTAATGAAAAGAGAGAGAAAGTCCAGAGTACAATGGGAAAGGCAAGAAAACTGGCAAGAAAACAAACATCTAAGGTACAAGCAAAAGCAGTTCTCTTTGTCATTTTATGTGATGGTTTTAAAGACTCAAATCCAGACTCTTGCAACACTGAAGCACGGGCAAAATCCAAAGCCAGGGAGGAAAGACAGAGGGTACAGAACGTGAATAATGCAGAAACCACCAAACCTCTGTATCCCTTACCAGGATCCCCCAGCAGGAAGTTATTGGTGGGCTGATATTTGGTTTGGGACAGATCTGAGGGAGGATGGAATGGGTCTCAACAGAAAAATGGCCAACTGTTTCCACTATGGACTGCTTCGTTCTACAGAAATACTCTCAGGACCTTCAATCTGATCTAAATGAGAAGTGTAACAGAAGAAAGGAGGAGAAATGGTCAGATGAAGCTCACCATTTGGCAACCAGAGGAAGGGGGAGGTGCAAACTGTGATGGGAACTGCTGGCACTGCCCCTTTCGTCTTTCCACTGGGGATCCCATTGGGATATTTTCATGTCAGTGTATAATTGTTTCTTTGTTTTTTTTTGGACAGGCAGAGTGGACAGTGAGAGAGAGAGACAGAGAGAAAGGTCTTCCTTTTGCCGTTGGTTCACCCTCCAATGGTCGCGGCTGGCGCACTGCGGCCAGCGCATCGCGCTGATCCGAAGGCAGGAGCCAGGTACTTATCCTGGTCTCCCATGGGGTGCAGGGCCTAAGGACTTGGGCCATCCTCCACTGCACTCCCTGGCCACAGCAGAGAGCTGGCCTGTAGAGGGGCAACCGGGACAGAATCTGGCGCCCCAACCGGGACTAGAACCCCATGTGCCGGCGCCGCAAGGTGGAGGATTAGCCTATTGAGCCACGGCGCCGGCCTATAATTGTTTTGATTTGGGGATGGAATTTCACTGGATGGGTGCATCATAGTTTATACATTCACCTTTGAAAAGACCGTGTATAGAATTTTCTGTTGACTGTTAAATAGTAGTAGATTTGCTGGGTAAAGTGGTAAGTACAGTTTTAACTTCAGAATTGACTGTCAAACTATTTTTCAAAGTAACTGCACCACACCATTTTGCATTTGCAAAAGCAAGGAGTGAAAATGTTTGTTGTCTTGCTTCTCCTTATTCACTATAATTCTTCCTCCTCCTAGTACTCTTCTTTACCTATTTGTATAAGTGTATAGTATTATCACATTGTGGACTCATTTGAAATCTGTGTTTAAAACTTCTTATGTACTTAGATGTTTACCACCAACCATATACCCTATTTGCTGAAATCTTTGTTCTTGTTCTTTGGTGATTTCTAAAATAGGTTTTTGCAAAAAGAAAAAAGAAGCATTTGCTTATAAGATAGAGAAACAGAAGAAGTGGTAGAGGGAAAGAGGGAAGGATGGGATTGTAGCATCCTAACTGTCATCATAATACTAGGCTGAATAGCACAATGGCCTAGGTTGTATTTTAATTGTTAACTGTTAGTATTTACAATAATATAAACATTTTAATGTTTTAGCTTGTAAACTGGAAATGTAAATAGAAGGCACATAAATCTAGAGGTAAATGAATTATTGTATATAAAGCACTTTATATATAACGTATTCTCAATGCATAGCATCTATTAACTGTTTTAATGCCCATTCCAGGAGAATATAATGTGCCTGTGCATTTACTAAGGTTTTTAAAAGATTTATTTATTTGGAAGGCAGAGCCAAAGAAAAGTGGAGAGAGAGAGGGGGATAGAGAGGCTTTTCATCCACAGGGTTCGCTCTGTGAACTGCAACATCCAGGTCTGGGCCAGACCAAAGCAAGAAGCCGGAAACTTCATTCTGGTCTCCCAGCTGGGTGGCAGGGGCACAATTACCTGAGCTATCTTCCATTGCCTCTTCAGGCACATTACTAGGGGTCTGGATTGGAAGTGAAGAAGCCAGAACTCAAACCAGCTTCATTCACCACACCACAATGCCAGACCATAGAATTATAACTTTAGTTAAAGTATCAGAAATTTATTACCGGAAAATAATCACTTTGGTAATTAGACAACACTTTTGTTTACTTGTGACATATTTGGGTAAAACAATAATTATAAAGAAATATGTACTTTTATATTTAAAGTGCTACTGTCTTAATGTATTATTCTCTTTGACACAAAACTATGTTTGTCTGTAATATGACACTTTCATTTTGCCATCTGAGTGTGTAGTATTAATGGAAAAAAGACAGTTTAGGTGCATGGCCAGTCATTGGATTGCTGGGTCATATGGCAAGTCTATTTCTAGTTTTTTTTGTTTGTTTTTAGTTTTTTTTTTTGTTTGTTGTTGTTTTTGCTTAAGAAATCCCCACACTTGTGCTCACTTTGGCAGCACATACACTAAAAAAAGAAATATCCACAATGTTTTCCACAATGACTGCAAATACACATTTCCACCAACAGTGTATAAGTGTTCTCCTTTGTCTACATCTTCACCAGAATTTGTTATTCTCTGTGTTTTGAATTTTAAACATTTTACCTGGGTGAGATGATATCTCGTGGTTTTGATTTGCATTTCCCCAATGGCTAGTGATGTTGAGCATTTTTCAAATATTTGTTAGCCATCTGTATTTCTTCATTTGAGGAATGTCTACTGAAATTCTTTGCTCATTTAACAACTGATTTGGTTGGTTTTTTAGGTGAGTTTCTTTTTTAAGTTGATGATATATTCAGGATATTAATCTTTGTCAGATTGGTGGCTTGCAACATTTTTTCCATTTTGTTTGGTGTCTCTTCATTCTTGATCATTTCATTTGCTGTGCAAAAGCTTCTAAGTTTAGTATAGTCCCATTTATTTAGTGTGACTTTTGTTGTCTGTGTTTTGGGGGTCTTTCCCAAGAAGTCATACCCTATAAGACCAATGTCTTAGAGGGTTTCCCTACATTTTCTTCCAGTAACTTCACTGTCTCAGGTCTTAAATGTCTTGGAAACTGGCTGGCGCCGCGGCTCACTAGTCTAATCATCTGCCCGGGGCGCTGGTTCTGTCCCAGTTGCTCCTCTTCCAGTCCAGCTCTCTGCTGTGGCCCAGGAAGGCAGTGGAGGATGGCCCAAGTGCTTGGGCCCTGCACCTGCATAGGAGACCAGGAGGAAGCACCTGGCTCCTGGCTTCGGTGAAGCGTGCCGGCCATAGAGGCCATTTGGGGGGTGAGCCAATGAAAGGAAGACCTCTCTGTCTCTCTCTCTCACTGTCTAACTCTGCTGGTCAAAAAAAATGTCTTGGAAACATCTTGAGTTGATTTTTGTATACAGTTAGAGGTAAGGATATAATTTCATTCGTCTACATATATACATCCAGTTTTGCCAGCATCATTTCTTGAAGTGATTATCCTTACTCTACCATATGATCTAAGTCCACTCTTGTCAGAAGCTTTCTGTATGTATGCTGATTGATTTCTGGGCTTTTTATTCTCATCCATTGATCTGCATATCAGTTTTTATGCCAGTACAATGCTATTTTAATTACCATAGCTTTGTAGGATGCTTTGAAGTCAGGTGTTGTGATGCCTTGAGTTAGATTTTTCTTGTTTAGCATTGCTTTGGCTATTCTGGGTCTTTTGTAATTCCATATGAATTTTAGGATTGCTTTTTCTTGTTCTGTAGTGAATATCATTGTTTTTTATTGATAATGATTCCATTGAATTTTCTGATTGCTTTAGGCAATGTAGATATTTTAATGATATTGTTTCTTCTGATCAATGAGCAAGGAATATTTTTCCACTTTTTGTGTGTCCTTGATGATTTCTTTCATAAATGTTTGATAATTTTCACTGTAGAGATCTTCCACTTCTTTGTTTAAATTTGTTCTAAACATTTGATTTTTTGTGGCTATTGTGAATGGCATTTCTTTCTTGATTTCTCTTTCTGTGAGTTCATCATTAGCATACAAAAATAAGCCTACTAGGTTGTTTTTATGTTTGTAACCTGCAACTTTACTGAACCGATTTCTCAATTCTAATGCTTTTTGGTGGAGTGTTTAGGTTTTTCCATGTACAACATAATGTCATCTTGAAACATGGAAATTGTGACTTCTTGTTTTCTAATTTTGATGTCCTTTATTTCTTTCTGTCCCATAATTGTTCTTGCTAAAACTTTCTGTACAATATTGATAAGAGTGGAGAAAGCAGACACCTTGTCTTGTAGATCCGAGGGGGAAGTGCATTCAGATTTCCCCCATTCTGTATGACATTGGCTGTTGGCTTGCCATTTATTTCTTCTATAATAGTTAGGAGTGTTCCATTTGTATGTAGTTTGTGGAGAGTTTTTATCATGCAGGTGTGTTGAATCTTCTCAAATGCTTTCTCTACGTCTATTGAAATGACCATATGTTTTTCTGTTCTTCTTTCTGTTAATATAATTTATGTTAGTTTTAAAAATATCTATTTATTTGAAAGGTGGAGACATGGAGAGTCATAGGCAGAGATAGAAAAGGAAGGAGAGATGTCTTCCATCTGCTAGTTCACTCCACAAATAGCCACAACAGCCAGAGCTGGGCCAATCTGAAGTCAGGAGCCAGGAGTTTCTTCCAAGTCTCCCATGGTGATACAGGGGCCCAAGGACTTGGGGCCATCTTTTACTGCTTTCCCAGGCCATAGCAGAGAGCTGGATCAGAAGTGGACCATCTGGGATTCAAATCAGCACCAATATGAGATTCCAGTACTGCAGGCAGTGGCTTTACCCACTGTGCACAGCACCAGCCCCGATTTATGATGTTTATTGTTTTGTGAATTTTGAATCACTCTTACTTTTTTGGGATAAATCCCACTTGATCTTGATGTATCATCCTTTTTTTTTAAACAGGCAGAGTTAGACAGTGAGAGAGAGAGACAGAGAGAAAGGTCCTCCTTTTCCATTGGTTCACCCCCCAAGTGGCCTCGATGGAATGTGCACTGCACCAATCCGAAGCCAGGAGCCAGGTGCTTCCTCCTGGTCTCCCATGCAGGTGCAGGGCCCAAGGACTTGGGCCATCCTCCACTGCACTCCTGGGCCACAGCAGAGAGCTGGACTGGAAGAGGAGCAACTGGGACAGAACCAGCACCCCAACTGGGACTAGAACCTGGAGTGCCGGCACTGCAGGCGGAGGATTAGCCTAGTGAGCTGCGGTGCTGACCTCATCTTTTTTATGTGGTTTTGGATTTGATTTGCTAGTATTTTGTGGAGAATCTTTGCATTTAGGTTTATTAGGGATATAGGTGTGTAGTTTTCATCTATTGTGTTTGGTTTTGATATAACCAATTTAAAAAGATTGAAATAATACCACAATCTTCTCAGACCATAAAAGAATAAAACTAGAAATCAACAACAAGAATAATAGAACACTTGTAACTGTTTGGAAATCAAACAACATGACATAAATGATCAATGGGTCATTGAAAAAATTGGTAATAAAATAAAAAAACTTTCTTGAAATAAATGAAAATGTAAATACATTATATCAAAACCTGTTGCAAACAGCAAAAGCAGCATTAAGAGGGAAGTTTATAGAATTAAGTGCTTACATTTAAAAGAGGAAGTGTCTCAAATTAAGGACCTAATGTTGCATCTTGAAGACTTAGGAATAGAAGAGCAAATCAAACCCCAAATCAATAGGGGGTAAAAAATAATAAGGATCAGAACAAAACTAAAGCTAATAAAACAATATTAAATATCATTAACAAGTTAGTTTTTTGAGAAGATAAACAAAATTGATAAACCTCTAGCCAGACTAACAATGAAAAAGAGAAAAAAAACTCAAATAAATAAGAAATGAAGGAATCATTGAAGAAAACACCACTGAAATACCAAGGATCATAAGAAACTACTATGAAGAAGTATATGCTAGTACACTGAAAAACCTTGAAACAATGAATAAATTCCTGAATTGATATAACCTACTAAGATTAAAGCAAGAATATATAAACAACAAAAACAGACCAACGGGGCTGGTGCTATGGCACAGTGGGTTAACACCCTGGCCTGAAGCACAGTCATCCAATATGGGCACCTTTGCTTTACTTCCAATCCAGCTCTCTGCTATGGCCTAGGAAAGCAGTAGAAGATGGCCCAAGTCCTTGGGCCCCTGCACCCATGTGGGAGACCCAGAAGAAGCTCCTAGCTCCTGCCTTTGGATCACTGCATCTCCGTCCATTGGGGCCATCTGCGGAATGAACCAGTGGGTGGAAGACCCCCCACCCCGCCTGTGGGGAGCCCCTCACCATGGCTCACTAGGCTAATCCTCTGCCTGCAGTGCCTGTAATCCAGGTTCTAGTTCCAGTTGGGGCACTGGATTCTGTCCCAGTTGCTCCTCTTACAGTCCACCTCTCTGCTGTGGCCTGGGAAGGCAGTGGAGGATGGCCCAAATCCATGGGCCCTGCACCCACATGGGAGACCAGGAGGAAGCACCTGGCTCTTGGCTTCAGATTGGTGCAGCCCGCTGGCCATGGCGGCCATTTGGGAGGTGAACCAACAGAAGGAAGACCTTTCTCTCTGTCTCTCTCTCACTGTCTAACTCTGCCTGTCAAAAAAAAGTAAGTTAATGTTTGAACCTAGATACCTAATCTCCAATTAAGTTATATGACAGATGGTTTTAAATGAATAACATTATTATGTCATAAATATCAATGTGCTGTTTTTACATTTTGCTTTATAAAGGAATTATTCTCTGTTCTTTCAGATCAAGAACCTTCATGATTTTGTTCACTTTCTTGTACCATATTTATAATTGTTGAATGAAGAGGTGAATTAACACAAACTGAATTCACTCTTATGCTGAAAGTCAATTATCCAATTATTTTATTGAAAATCACATAGCTCAAACAATTTCTTAAAAAACTTAAATGTTGGGGCTGGCGCCGTGGCTCACTTTGTTAATCTTCTGCCTGCAGTGCTGGCATCCCATATGGGCACTGCGTTCTGGTCCCAGTTGCTCCTCTTCCAGTCCAGCTTTCTGCTGTGGCCCAGGAGGGCAGTGGAGGATGGCCCAAGTGCTTGGGCTCCTGCACCTGCGTGGGAGACCAGGAGGAAGCTCCTGGCTCCTGCCTTTGGATCAGTGCAGCACTGGCTGTAGCGGCCATTTGGGGGCTGAACCAATGGAAGGAAGACCTTTCTCTCTGTCTCTCTCTCTCTCTCTCACTGTCTGTGACTCTACCTGTCAAATAAATAAAACCTTTTAAAAAACTTAAATGTTTGAATATACACGAGGAGTACACATTAAATTGACATTCTGAATGGTTGTGATATAGTAATTTTGTATATTTTTTCTGTAGCTTGCTAAAAGAATGTTTATTGAAGATTTTTTTAAAAGATTTTATTTATTTATTTGAAAATTAGAGTTACAGAGGAAGGTAGAGCCAGAGATAGAGAGAGGTCTTCCATCTGATGGTTCACTCCCTAATTAGCCACAATGGCTGTAGCTGTGCCGATCTGAAGCCAGGAGCCAGGAGCTTCTTCCAGGTCTCCCACAAGGGTGGAGGGGCCCAAGGACTTGGGCCATCTTCTACTGCTCTCCCAAGCCATAGCAGACAGCTGGATTGGAAGGGGAGCAGGCAGGTCTTGAACCAGAGCCCATATGGGATGCCAGCGCTTCAGGCCAGGGCATTAACCTGCTGTGTCACAGTGCCGACTCCTATTGAAGATTTTTAAAAGCTGGAAGTGATTAAAATCTTAGAAATATCTTTAATCTACATAATATATTTTTAAAGATTTTATTTATTTATTTGACAAGCAGAGTTACAGACAGTGAGAGAAAGAGACAGAGAGAAAGGTCTTCCTTCCATTGGTTCACTCCCCAAATGGCCACAATGGCTGGAGCTGCACCAGTCTGAAGCCAGGAGCCAGGTGCTTCTTCCCAGTCTCCCATGCAGGTGCAGGGGCCCAAGCACTTTGGTCATCTACTGCTATCCCAGGCCACAGTAAAGAGCTGGACTGGAAGAGAAGTAACTGGGACTAGAACCGGTGCCCATATAGGATTCTGGCGCCACAGGCAGAGATTAACCTATAGCTCCACAGTGCTAGCCCCTAACCTACATAATATTTATAACCTGCATATATTCATTCTTTCCCATAAAAAGTTTGCAAAGCTGAAAACAATTTTGAGAATGCTATTTGCAGAGACAATTTGTCTCAGTCATTAATATTAATGAGTATAATTTATTTTCTATAAAATTATATGTATTTTAAAAATATCTCTGACTTACTAATAATGTGTTAAAAACATTATGTATTTGGGGGCCCACACTGTAGCTTAGTGAGTAAGGCCACTGCCTGCAGTGCTGGCATCCCATATGAGTTAACGCCTTGGTGTGAAGTGCCGGCATCCTATATATGAGCTGGTTCAAGTCCCGGCTGCTCCATTTCTGATCCAGCTCTCTGTTATGGCCTGGGAAAGCAGTGGAAGATGGGCCAAGTCCTTGGGCCCCTGCACCTGCATGGGAGACCCAGAAGAAGCTCTTGGCTCCTGACTTCGGATCGCCACAGCTCTGGTTGTTGTAGCCATCTGAGGAGTGAACCAGTAGATGGAAGATCTCTCTCTCTCTCTCTCTCTCCCCCTCTCTGTAACTCTGCCTTTCAAATAAAAAATTAAATCTTTAAATAATTATGTATTTGAAGCCTCCTGATTATATAAAATTATTATAAGATATTGTATAGGGACACCTGCTATACAAGTTTTATTATCTTTGCTTCATTTTTGCATTAATATCTTAGTTGTGATAGTTGGTCTGAACTCATCAAATCCAAGTATATCATCAAATTCCCAAGGGCCTCAAAGTCTTGTTAAATCATCCATAGAAATAATTATAAATCATCCATAGAAATAATTATAAATCTGGATATTAATTAGAAGTATAGATGTTGGTAAGTCTACCAACCCTGTAGGATTTTTGTTTAAGTTTTCAATCATTCCTTAACATAAACATGTGTATCATAAAATGTGTTGCAGTGAAAGGTGCTTATTACTTGCATTTCTATTTTCCCTGTCTGAATTCTGAATGATTCCAGATACACACAGAAGTAAGACATCCTAAAATCAAACTCAGGGGCCGGCATTGCGATGCAGTGGGTTAACACCCTGGACTGAAATGCCGGCATTCCATATGGGTGCCAGTTCAAGTCTGCCTGCTCCACTTCCTATCTGGCTCTCTGCTATGGCTTGGGAAAGCAGTAGAAGATGTCCAAAGTCCTTGGGCCCCTACACCCACATGGGAGACCTGGAAAAAGCTCCTGGCTCCTGGCTTCAGATCGGCAATGCTCTGGCTGTTGCGGCCAGTTGCGGAGTATACCATTAGATGGAAGACCTCTCTCTCTCCCTCTCCTCCCTCTGTGTAACTTTGACTTTCAAATAAATAAATAAATATTTTAAAAAAATCAAACTCTGAGCGTTATAGCACAAAGGATTATTAGTCCTGGTGTTTAGCAACAAAGACTTCCTTATATTGCACTCCAGTACATTGCAGCCTTACCTAGTCAGTCACTTATGGAGCAGGGAATTTTTGCTGAATTTACAATAACAGATGGCAGAGAAGAACTCAAGCTCACTCCTAGGGAAATTAAAAGCATCCTAAATACAAAAAGAAAGAAAGAAAGAAAAGGAGGTAAGATAGCTCATGTCCTCCTTGCAATAATCCTAATCTTGTGAATCATTCATAAATCACCTACAGAGGAATAACTGAGCAGGGGACAGGAGCAGCACTCTAATATTTAAGGATTTTTATTTGCTGAGTGGGCTGTATCCTTGTCAGTCTAGTTCAAAGAAAACACTGTATCCCAGAAAAATAAGCAGACTAGGAAAGTGAGCATTCCCAAAGTATTTCTTTTTAATTTCAAAAGAATCTCTTGTGTCCAGCCACAGGCACTATTCTAAAAGGGAGCACTGAGAATTGTGAAAATTTTGAATCTTGAGCAACAAATTGCTCCCTTATGATGCTGGTGTAAATTTAATATAAGAACAGCAATGTGTATGGTTATTGCACTTAGGATATTTCTGCAGTGGTTTTAGAACTCTTCTTATGGGCTTCAATTTTGTAAAATGATGCCATTATTTTATTTACTTGTTTCCTCAAGAGACACAATCAAGTATTTTTCTTTGAAATGAATAAAAAAATCATACATAGTTGGAAAGCAATTAATTCCAGTAGGTATAATTTGCAGTAACCAGTCAGGATGAATGAAAATATTTAAAAATCAGTAATGTTATAAATTTAAAATGCAAACCAAGAAGTGAAAGTTTTTTCTGTTTTTTTTCAAAAATGTATATTTTATATTGTAAATTCTCTTCCTAAAATGTATTGTGCTTTATACACTCTCTCACTTCTTATTCTCAAGATGTTAAACTGCATCACATTTTTATTGGGAAGTAGAGAAAAATGTTTCATCCAGAATATTAAAAGTATACAATTTGTTGAATTAATAGAATTTTGCTGAAAAATTTGTAATAGTTTAACTTGCATTTTAGGCACAACTGTTTTCTGAATAATGTCTTATGACAGAGATGTTATTTTATAGATAGTGGGATGTTTGGGGTACATGGTCCCAGGGATTTATATTTATTTTGTTTTCATTAGAGCAAACAACTTGCCCATGGGGTATCTAAACTTGGAATGAGTTTGATATCAACACAATTTACATTCTCTGCAGGAAAAGTAAAGGATTTTTTTTCACTAGACTCGAATCACAAAACAAGATAGTCCAACTGACTTTTGGTTGTCAGTGGTAAAATTTTGTGGTTTATAAAAGCATGCATTTTAAAAAACAGAGTTCTATTCAGAAGTTCATATTTGTACCATCTTTCACTTTTTTGTTTTCTTTAGCTCTGTAGGTCTAAAATTTTTCTAAAGAAAAAGCTTACTAAAGATAAGTTCATATGTGTTGCCCACAGGAATCAGTTCCTAAAGTGTACACACTAACATGAAGAATTGCATTAAAATGCAATAATTTAACAAAGCAGACCTTTGTTAAAATTTGGTGAGTTAATGACCATTATGGAAATATCATTTTCATTTAAATTAAAAAGGAAAACAGAATGTCTTTTTCCCATAGGAATATTCAGTCTTGCAAATGTAAACGGAATCAAACATTATTGATAGTGTGTATATAGCATCTCTTATCCAGAAATATTTTTGCTTTTAAATTTTAAAAATTCCTTTGTTTTAGAAAGAGAGAGAGAGAGAGAGAGTGCTCCTAACTGTGGAGTCACTGTTTCAAATGCCTAATATGGCCCTGGGCCAGCCTTAGGACTTAACCAAGGAGCCAGCAACTCAATCCAGGTCTCCAACCTGGGTGACAGGACCCCAGTTATTTAAACCAACACTGCTACCTCTGAAACTCTGCATTAACTGGAACTTGGAGTCAGGAGCTATCATCAGGAGAAGAAACCAAATACTCTCTTATGGAGAATGGATATCTTCACCTGCATCACCATAACTAGGTCAGTAATACATTCCAATATATTTTAAATTAATATGCCAGGATTGTTCATTATTGTCAACAATGAAGACTTTTAGCTCAAATATTTTCTTGAGTTTTAATCTCAACCAATATTTGTAAGAAACATTAAAAGTTGATGATTCAGTAAATCTAAATTGACAGAATTTTAGAATAATCTGAATTATAACATTGCTAAAAATAGAAAAAAATACTACTGACGAACTGTCATTTATGTTTCCAGCCACTTCTTTCTTGGTATAAAATTTAGACAAAAATGAACATTTTTTCTTATGTGTTGTCAACATATTCTCAAATTTCAATTCCTCATGTTTTGACTGTCAATTTATATACCACTTCCTTATAAGACAGGATATCTGCTAACATAAGTTCTCAAATCCTTATATTTTTTAGGGAACATAAATCAACTTGGTCTCATCAAACTCTGCTCTAGAGGCTGATAGAGTATTTGGCTTGGAGAAATGCTTATCTCTAGTTTTCAAATGTTTTATCAGAAAACAGTTTAACATTAGGATACTTTTAATGGGTATGTGGAATAGATCAGACATTGGATTGGTAAAATAAAAGTAACTGTCATCAGGTCATGCCATGTCTAGAGATTCTCAAATGTTCATGTCCTTGGGAAAACCAGATAATTACCTCTTCATGCCTTGGTTTCATTTGCTTTAAAATCAAGATAATAGATTTCTCCTTTTTTCCTGAAAACATAAAATGCTGGAAACATATCCTTGTATAGAATAAATATTAGCTATTATCTATTCACCCTTTTTCCTAACTAAAGTTATTTAAGTATTTATCATTTTCTCTTTTTTAACATTTGTATTTATTTATTTATTTATTTCAGAGGTAGAGTTACAGACAGAGAAATGGAGAAACAGAGAGATAGGTCTCCCATCTACAGGTTCACTCCCCAAATGACCACAATGGCCGGAGCTGCACCGACCTGAAGCCAAGAGCCAGGAGCTTTCTCTGAGTCTCCTACACAGGTACAGGGGCCCAAGCACTTGGGCTATCCTCCACTGCCATCCCAGGTCATAACAGAGAGCTGAGGCCAGCGCTGCGGCTCACTAGGCTAATCCTCCGCCTTGCAGCACAGGCACACTGGGTTCTAGTCCTGGTCGGGGCGCCGGATTCTGTCCCAGTTGCCCCTCTTCCAGGCCAGCTCTCTGCTGTGGCCAGGGAGTGCAGTGGAGGATGGCCCAAGTCCTTGGGCCCTGCACCCCATGAGAGACCAGGATAAGCACCTGGCTCCTGCCATTGGATCAGCACAGTGTGCCGGCCTCAGCATGCTGGCTGCAGCATGCCAGCCGTGGCGGCCATTGGAGGGTGAACCAATGGCAAAGGAAGACCTTTCTCTCTGTCTCTCTCTCTCACTGTCCACTCTGACTGTCAAAAGAAAAAATCTCAAAAAAAAAAAAAAACCAAAAAAAACAAACCAACAAACAAACAAAAAACCAGAGAGCTGAATTGAAAGAGGAGTGGCTGGGATATTAACCGATGGCCACTTGGGATGCAGGTGCCACAGGCAGAGGCCCAGCCTACCGTGGCACAGTGCTGGCCCCTCCGTTTTCTTTAGTCCATAACATTGTGTTGTATAAATTTAGGTACAGCTCAAACTTATTTGAAATAAAATTGTATACATTAAACCATTTCTGCTCCATATCGCATTGTAGGTGGTTTAATCAGTCTAGAAAAGAAGATTTAAGCCCATTTGCCTGTGGAATTTTTACAACTTTCAGTGACCTCTCTTTGTGAACTTTGGTTTTGTTGATTGGCTCAATCCCATCCCACACAACTGTGCTCCTGGGAATCTTGAATCCACATTTAGTTTCCAAGAATTTTAACCCATGATTCTTGCTTGTTACTAGTCTGGCAAGTAGAACATCAGGGAGCACCAGTCCAGATATTTTGAAAAGAAAAAGGATATTTTATTCATTTCCAGGATTCACAGTAGGAATTCTCTTTTTGTTCATATTGTATTTGGAATACCTGAAAAAACACTTACCCTTTCTCAACCTTAGGACAAATATATGACTGACATTGATAGAAATAAAAAAATAATTATTCCCCAATTTTTAGTTGATAGATTTAATCAAACTTCAGGCCTTGTGTCACAATGAGATGTGTTCCACAATTTTTTGGGTAAAAAAAATCACTACACAAAGAAATAAATCATAGAAAAACATGGTTCATAATAATTTTTGCTCTTTAGAACTTACCATGTTTAGATGATATAAAAAATTTAAATTTCTGTGAATTCTCAATTCTAGTAACATATAAATAGTTCAATACTGAAGCCTATAGTGAATGGGGAATACACTCTGGTTCCAAAGTCAATCTAGACTATAAAATCAATCAGCCATAATTCATGTCCCAACTTTAAGCTACTTGTATGAGAAAATTTAAAGAATCATATTGAGGTCACATATTGCTTGCAATCGAATATATCTTAATTTACTGTGTTCAATAAACAGTAGTGCTGAAAGAATAAATCATTATAAACCTCAATGAAGGAAATTTGGCATTACTCAACAAAAGCAAGAAACACTAATTGATTTCTAGTCTAGAAATTTTTCATAGTTAACTTATTAGACACAAATCACATATTTATGACAAAATGTTCTCAACAAAATGATTCCCAATACCGCAGACATACAAAATGGTAGACATCTACATTAGATCACCACTAGATAAAATCCATTCAAAAATTCAATGTTTCTAGTACTTAATAAATGGTTTTGAATTTAATTGATTTAGTTTGAGGATATGCTTTGACTATAGGGTTTAGCAGAAATGTATGACAATAATTTGTTTATATTGACTTAATTGTGTTTAATATGCAGAAATAAATGTGTGTAATACAAATGGTTCTGTGATAGAATTACAGGTAATTTTTGAAACTTTCTATATTCTGTATTGTTTTACAATGAAATAAAAATATTTAGTTAGATCAGAGAGAGACAGAGAGACAGAGACAGAGTTCCCATTTGTTGGTTCACTTCTCAAATCGCAACAACTGTCGATCTGGGGCAGCCTAAAGCTAGGTTCTGGGACCTCAATGCAGGTTTCCCACATGACTGGGAGACCCTACTACTTCAGCAGTCAGCACTGCCTCTCAGGATCTGGACAGGCAGGGAGGCAGAGTAACAACAGCCTCCAACATGAGACACAGCCTTCCCAAATGGTATCTTAACCGCTAGGTAAAATGCCTGCCTCGTGTTATCTTCATTAGAAAGCAAATTATATCTACCTACTTCTGGTAAGCTTAACTGTGAATGGAAGTATAGGGCCTAGCTGTGTCACTCCCTCACATGGGCCTGAATGTCTGCAACACTCCTGCTCACCACTGATTCCAGGCCTCCTTGTTACAGGTCTGCTTGGGTCACAGTCTTCTAGCCCAGGGTGAGGGGGTCGGGCAGTGAGTGGAGAGGAGTGGGCAAGGAACAGAGCATCTGTGCTGTTTTTCAGTGAGGTTTGGAACCATGAGTTGAAGGATGGAGACTACTGTCAGAGCAATAGTCAAATTTTATTAGTTTTACAAAGGCTTTTATACTCACATTTATATACCTCAATCTCTGCCTCCACATAGTGAGACATAGGAAGGTGGAAAATTAGAACTAGCTTTGATCACAATCAGGAAACCTTTTTACATACTTTAATATAATTTAGTTTCTGAATACTAATACTTCATGTTCTATATGAGGAAGACTCCTAGAGCATGCTCTTTGACAACCATGGTTGGTGTCAATATTTTGCACTGTCAATATTTTAGTTCCAAAATTATTTTGATAAACATTTTTAATAACTCTATTGAATTAAATCACACTGGGAAAGAATGGACCAAATTAGGATTGACTTATCTGCCTAACACTTAAACCTAATCTAAAGAAACTGCAACCCCCCTCCCCGACATGTGGCTCAAGTACAGTAAGAAAGTAGGGTGACATTATAAATGAGCTTGCACAGAGTATCACTCTCTATCTACACAATCCTTCCTGATTTGCTTGCTGAAAACACAGCTTCTAGGGCTGGTGCTGTGGTGTAGCGGGTAAAGCCACCATCTGCAGTGCCGCCATCCCATATGGGCACTGGTTCGAGTCCCGGCTGATTGGATCTTCCACAGCCAAGTCTCAAGCTTCTTCTTCTCTCCTCATTGATGGAGACACTGGGGCACGGCTGGCAAGGCTCTGTGGGAACAGACACACAGCACACAGGGAAGGGCTGCTGGCCAGCATGAGGCCAGGGCCCGCATCAGCAGTCAGTGCTGAGGGCTCCGGGCC
Source organism: Oryctolagus cuniculus (assembly GCF_051225735.1). NCBI lineage: Eukaryota > Metazoa > Chordata > Mammalia > Lagomorpha > Leporidae > Oryctolagus > Oryctolagus cuniculus. The sequence continues at coordinate 93,627,694 of NC_142881.1, forward strand.
CAGCCCCCAGCCCTTCCCAGGTGATGTCCCTGTGAGCCTGTGCAGGGGGCACCTGTGCCCGACCATCATCCCCCAGGCCTCGCCATCCTTGTGAGCTGGGAAAGAGGATGGGGGCATCACAACAGCTCCTCAGACAGGAGCAGAGGGTGACACTTGCCCAAGAGACCAAGAGCCCCATGCACTTGGGGAGGGGTGAGGGAAGAGTGGGGCCCACTGCCCGGACATGGCCCATGGCCACCTTCCTGTGTTTGCAGACTGACCCCCAGGATAGGACCGCGCTGTGTGATTCTGGCCAGGAGATGACCGGATGGGGCTGAGGAGATGGGGTGGGGGAGGAAGGGGACTGGGGGCTGCACCTGCTCAGCTACTCTGAGGGTCTTCAGGCTGAGATGCAGTAGCAGGAGGCACGGTGCCCAGTGTGACGCTGAGAGCGCATGGCACAAACCAGCCTGGTCTGCATTCATGCTGGTGCTCTCTTGCATGGTGGGGGGGGGGGCACTGTTTGTGCTCCCCATGGAGGGTGCTCTGGCTGAGAGTTCCCGAAATTCTTACCTAGCTTCAGGGTCACCCAAGAGCCCCCAAGCAAGGTGGGGCTGAGCCCTGTAAGCTGCCTCCCCTTCCCCCACTGCCTACCCAAGCTGGGGCTGGGACCCTCCCTGCGAGGTCTGGGCACAAAAGCAAGGCTTTGCTTGCTGTCACGTTTCTCCCTCATTCGACCACACAAAAATTTCTGTTTCCTTCCAGAAATCACTTTTTCTTCGGCCCCTCGTATACACATAGGCTAATGTCTACCTAGCTTTAACCGGTTGGGAATTTTACTTTGGAAAAATTAAAACACTTTGGAATTGTGAACGTGCTTCAAAAAGTTATGCATGGTTTTTCATAATACACATTTTCATGAACCTTTCAATAAAAGATTTGAGAGAGAGAGAGAGAGAGAGAGGAGAGAGAGAATCTTCATCTGCTGGCTCACTCCCTAAATGGCAGCAACAGCAAGGGCTGGAACCAGGAGCCTGGAACTCCATCTTGGTCTCCCACATGGGCGGCAGGAGCACAAGCACTTGAGTTATCATCTGTTGCTTTCCCAGGCCATTAGCAGAGAGCTGGATACAAAGTGGAGCAGCCAAGACTTGAACCACTGCCCCAGTGTGGGATGCCTGTGTCCCCAGTTTAATCCCCTGCACCCCACACTGGCCCTTTTTGTGAACTTTCTGAAGATCCCTCATATGTGTTATTTCAAAATTTTTGCAAAATAAATTTATTTTGTCATAGTTTATACTTGTCTTTTGAAGTACCCTCACACCAACGGTGTGCTTTTAGGTTACAGAATTTCACTCCAGTTGAAGAAAAAAGGAAGAACAAAAAGAAAAGAAAAAAGCAAAATAAAAGGGAGGGAGGAGAGAAGGAAGTGAAAGAAGCCAACACCTGCCATCTGTGGGTGGGGTGAGGTTGCCAAGCCAAGCAAACCTCCCAAGCAGCAGCTGCACAGGGCCACTGGCTCCTTGGTGCTCTCTGCAGGAGCGTGTGTGTCAGTGCACTGGCCTCCCCCTGAGCCAATGCCGCCTTTGCCTGTGTCTCCTGCTCTCTCCTACCCCTGCTCTGGCCTGGGTCCCAGCTTGCCCACTCCCTGAGCAGGTGGTTTATGCCTTTTTTCTCTCCAAGAGCCTGTGAAGAGAGCTGGACCAGGCTTTCTCCCATAGTCCCTCTGTCCTACAAACCTGAGCAGCCCATTGGGCTGACCAAGGGGTGGGTCACTGTCCCCCTTTTCTCACCTTCCTTCCCACCATCCTTTCCCATGGCCCCTGCCACCTTGTGCACTGTGTTTCCATCCCTCCAGCATCAACAGTGGCATTGGCTGTACTCAAGGGTACGCAGGTCACTACCTGGGACCCCAAGGTCTCCTCCTGAGGTTGTGTAAGACCTGCTTACAGCAGTTTGCAGACGTGCACTCCTCCTAACTCCTCAGTGCTCTGTGAATCCCTGTGCTCAGGGGCCTGTCTCATGAGCGGGGGTGCCACAGAGGGTGAGGCCGAAGTTGGGACTGGGCAGGGGACGGACCCAGGTCCTGCAGGGTGAGGGAGGCAGCTGAGTGGTTTGGGGCCCCTGCTGTGAGTAGAGGAGGACTTCAAGTGCATGAATGAAATGAATAGGGTTGGGTAGTTTTGTAACCAATACTAGTAATTCGGAGAATCTTCATGTCAGGTGTACGACTGCCTTGGAATGCACTAGAGACAGTGGACAAAAGTAGCTCTGGCTGCAGCACTGTGAAGGAGCTCAAGCCCCTTCCTCCTCCCCTGCCCCTACCCCCACCCTGCCCCATGGAGGGGAAAGAGGAGGAAGCTCCCACTAACAGCAGGCCCAGGAGGCTCCTTTCAGGCTGCTGAGCAAGAGAGGTGTGGCCCTGGCCAAGAGGAGGCAGAAAGTTGCAAAATCATAGACTGCGTGGGGCAGATGACACCGTGAGAGGGTGACAGATATGCTCCTCCTGTGCCCCATGGAGTCGCATGGATGTTGGGTGCTGGGATGAAGTTGTGGGTGGTAAATGAAAGTCTTCCATGAGAAATCAAAGTCCCTATTCTGCCCCCAGTCATAGGCAAAGGCTCAGAATCAGTCCTCACCCAAGAGCAGGAATCAGACATCAAGAATTGATCTACATCCTTCTGTCTATACCTGTATCTGTCTATCTCCATCTGTCATCTGTCCATCAATCAATCAATTTCTATCTGAATAGCCTATTTGTCCATCAATCAATTTCTACCTGCATAGCTTATCAATTGTCTATCTACCCACCTATCTCTATCATCTATCCATCTCTGTGCACAATCTAGCTATATTCTCATTTATCACCTAGCTCTATCATCTATCTATCTATCTATCTATCTATCTATCTATCTCTATCTATCATCTCTCTGTCTACCTATCTCTATCATCTATCAATCAGACAGTGCCCCCTAGTCAAGGTCTTTCCCTGCATCTGCACATTTCTATCATCTACCTATCTATATCTGTGTCTGCCTATCTCCATCTGTCATTCCCTGCATCTGCCTGTCTCTCTCAATCATCTATTTATATCCACCTATCTCTATCATTTATCTTTTTTAAAAGATTTATTGATTTGAAAGTCAGAGTTACACACAGAGAGAAGGAGAGGCAGAGAGAGATAGAGAGTCTTCCATCCACAGGTTCTCTCCAATTGGCCATAACGGCTGGAGCTGCACCAATCTGAAGCCAGGAGCCAGGGGCTTCTTCCGGGTCTTCCACGTGGGTGCAGGGACCCAAGGAATTGGGCCATCTTTCACTGCTTTCCAAGGCCATAGTAGAGGGCTGGAATGGTAGTAGGGCAGCCAGGGCTCTAACTGGTACCCATATGGGATGCTGGCACTGCAGGCGGCTGCTTTACCCACTATGCCACAGCACTGGCCCCTCTATCATCTATCAACCTACATGTGCCTGTCTCTACCATCTATCATCTATCTACGCATTTATCTACCTACAATGTGCCTCTATTGTAATCTATCTACCTACCTAATCATCTGTCATCTAGATATCTTATCATTCATCATCTACATCGTTTACATCATCTATCACCTATATGTCTACAATAGAAGCCTATGGTCCCAAACATGAGCCCACAGAACTTCCAATGAGAACACACACATGATACAGGACCCAGTGTAGTTCAACAGAGCAGAGAAACAAGAACTGTCAAAGATTCTCCTGAAAAATATGAGGAAAGGGGCTGGTGCTGTAGTATAGTAGGTAAAGCTGATGCCTGCAGTGCCAGGATCCCATTTGGACACCGGTTCGAGTCCCAGCTGCTCTGCTTCCCCTCCAGCTCTCTGCTATGGCCTGAGAAGGCAGTAGAAGATGACCCAAGTCCTTGAGCCCCTGCACCTACGTGGAAGACCCGGAAGAAGATCCTGGCTCCTGGTCAGATTGGAGCAGCTCCAGCTGTTGCAGACATTTGGAGTGAACCAGCAGATGGAAGACCTCTCTGTCTATACCTCTGCCTCTCTGTAACTCTACCTTCAAGTAAATACATAAAACTTAAAAAAAAAAGATTGTGGAAAGACCCCTGATGGCACAGCATCCTGATGGCTCTGATGCACTACTGTTGGTGGGGTCAGTGTCTGGAGAGTAGCAGGGCTCCGTGGCAAGCAGGCCAGACTTTGCAGCATGGGACTGAAGGTCCTGGGAGAGGAACCATGTGGTGCTCAGGAGCTCGCTGGAGCTGACACTCGTGTTTGAAGGCTTGGGGGTGTCTGAGATGTGGGAAGGCAACTCTGTCCTTACAGCAGGACAGAGTGCAAACACTGGTTCCATCTCAGAGACCTTGACTAGGGAGCACTGTCTGAGCAAGGGAACAACAAGAACCATACCTGACTCAGGATGGAGGGCCCCTTTTGGAGTGGAGAAGACCCTGGCCCAGGCTGGGGCTTCCACGAGTCACTCAAACTCCAGGTGATGCCATGACCTTGCCACGAGTTCCACCATTCAATCTCTAAGAAAAGGAGGTTTAGAATCCAACTGAGTGTCCTTCCCTTCAACCTGGGATCCTGACCCCATCCAGGTCTCCCAGGCACTGAGGGATGGGGCTGTGTTTGCGTAATTGTGTACAGTCAAGGGTATGGCATTGGGGCAGGAGAGGAAGAGTCAGCAGCACAGAGGGGCTTGGGAGCTCTTCCTGCTGGAAGGGGTCCATGTACTGAACCTGGAGGAAGTGACCTCACTTCCTTGGTAACAGGCCACAACAGAACATGGAACTCTGGTAACCAGGCACCCACATTCTAGTGGTAGCCATTGCCAGCTCACTTGATGGGAAATGTTGGAGGCAGAAAAATGTTCTCTTGCTGCTTCTTATCAAGGTGAGGCTCTCGCCGAATGAAAACCCAGAATGAAGGTCCCTTCCAGCGTGTAACATGCTGGCTAAGCTCTCACTATGGACACCTGTGGCCATGGAGGAGGAGGCAGCCACAGGTATAAGGGCAGCCCTGGGAAGTCCCGTCCAGGCCTGGAGTCTGGTGACCCTGCGTGGGCTGTCCTCCTGACACCATGAAGGGGACAAGAGGAGGAGCCCTTCCTGCACAGCAGCAGGATTCAGGTGTTGGAGGATGGCTGTGGTGTCATCTGTACCCATTCCAGGGATGGCAGATGGGAAAGTGGGTGTTGGGGGACATTTTGTCTACTCAGAGGTTATACCTGCGTTCTCCTGTGTCACCTGGAGCCCTCCTGGCTGGGGGGGGTATATGCAAATGTCTCTACATATCTGATCTGGGGAGTGGAAATACTCACAGGGGTGTCTCCTGTGGGACACTAACACCTTCTGGCCTGGTTGCTGGGTACTCTGTTTGCAGGGCTCCATGCTGGAGATCAGCAATGATTCCCATGAGGAACTAATTTTCTTAGGCAATGGACAGGTGCATCAGGTCAACAGCCATGGACAGTGCTGGACTGGGCTGGGCTGAGGGAGGGGCCTAGGGAGATACACAGATGGGGACTCAAGATGACCAGGCTGGGCCCAGGACCACAGCCTGGATATAGGCACCTTCCCGGGCCCCATCCTGATGTTTCCCACCTGAGTGACTGGCCCCAGTCTCGTTCCAAAGAGATCTCGCTCCTCTGCTGCCCACTGACAGCTGGGTTATGGCAACCCCATGTCAGGTAGAGGTGGGATTATCAGGGCACAGGTGAATACTGGTTCCATGGACACAAATCCAAGAGCATCCATGTGTGGGATGGCACTGTTTTCCCACCCAGCCTGGGAATCCCGGGCAGCGGTCAGCTCCGTTGCCCATCCAGAACTCCCCACGACCAATGATGGAGAACCCAAAGCCCATATGCAGGAGTGAGGCTAACACTAAAGAGAGAGAGAGACTACTTCATGCATGTGTCAGCAGTGTGTCTCTCGGTCTCAGCCCTGGAGCCCCCACCCATCTCCATCCTGTTCCATGAGAAAGGACATTTGTCCTGCAGCTCAGCTGGGATTTCAGCACTGATCCCTGGCTGCCCTGCTGCAATGCACAGCCTCAGAGAGCACCCCTGGAAGCCTGGTCTGCTGGGCAGTCACAGCCCAGGACCCCACACGGGGGCAGCTCTCACACAGGATTTTGCACATAGCACTGGGGGCTGCATGTCCCCGTGTCTCCTGCTTGTACATGTCCATCTCTGTTCCCGTGTTCTCCTGTGCAGAGTGGACAGTGAGAGAGAGAGAGACAGAGAGAAAGGTCTTCCTTTGCCGTTGGTTCACCCTCCAATGGCTGCCGCGGCTGGTGCACTGCGGCCGGTGCACTGTGCTGATCCAATGGCAGGAGCCAGGTACTTATCCTGGTCTCCCATGGGGTGCAGGGCCCAAGGACTTGGGCCATCCTCCACTGCACTCCCGGGCCACAGCAGAGAGCTGACCTGGAAGAGGGGCAACTGGGACAGAATCCGGCGCCCCGACCAGGACTAGAACCCAGTGTGCCTGTGCCGCAAGGCGGAGGATTAGCCTAGTGAGCCACGGCACCCGCCCTCTGTGTCCTTGTCCCCTCTCCTTATCAGCATGGCAGAGCTGGGGCCCACACCAATGGCCTGGCCTAACGTCCATCACCTCCTCAGGAGCACACGTGCACATGCAGCCACACTCAGGGACACAGGTGTCAGAGCGTCACCATCACTCTCACAGGAGCTAATGCCCTGCTGAGACAGAGGCCCAGACAGCACTTGCTGGGGAGAGGGGCTGAGGTGTCCCCATAGGGCAGCCATGGTCAGATCATTGTGCAGAAGGGCTGTGGCTTGTACACCGCTAGCTGCCATCTCTGCACTGCTGCTCCCAGCTGCTGGCCTCCCTCGGGGGTAATACTCTGCTCTCCCCACTCTCCCATGCTTCTCTCCATGTGGCCAACAAAGTCACTCTGGGCCTTTCATTCCTAACCCCCCACGGATGTGAGGGGTCACCTGTTGCAGCTGGATGCCCTCTGTGAGGGGGTCTTCTTCCAGCCCAGACTCCCATGGTTGGGGGTCCCTGGAGCCGCCTCTGACTCTTATCCCTGCTGGTCCTCCCTAGTTTGGAGGTGCGTCCACACTGCACCTGGCAGAGGTCTGCTCCCTATGGAGCCTGCAGCCAGGCACCAGGGCGAAGTTGGAGGAGTCCCTGGTCCCAGCCTCCCCAGGAAGAACCATCGCTTACTTGTCCACTCTGCTGTGCTCATATGGCGACTTCAGCACTGTTCCGTATTTCCTGGACCAGATATTCCATAGGTGAGCATCTGTGCCCTCCAGGCACACGGGGCCTCTGCCACTCACTAGCCGTGGCTCTCTGCCTGCCTGCTCCTCTGAGAAGTGGGGTGGTGTGATTGTGAGCCTCAGGGGTTGTACAGGCACCGTGTGACTTCAGACATGGCAGGGGTCCTGATGCCTGCTCTGTGGCCAGGGCTGCTGGGGCTGTGCTCATCCCTCTTCTGGTCTCTGCGCCCTCGGGACTCAATAGCCCATGGCCTTCTACATTTGGAAAACCCCACAGAGAGCAGCCCTGCCTTCCCATCTGTAAAGGAGGCCTCCCAGCCCCAGTCCCTGATACAAACAGAGCAGGGCCTGGGCACTGGGTATGGGGCCCAGGCCCCTCAGCTCTGTGGCAAGGGGCCGTGTGTGGTTCATCCCCACAGCACGTGAATGTTAAGTACTCTGGGCAGTCACTTTACAGACACTTGTCACAGCTCAGTGAGCAAAGCAGACAGCATAAACAGGGCCTCTTGACCTGGGAGGGCCCAGACTCTCCCAGCTGAACGCCTGCCCGGGTCCTGTCCACAGGGTCAGAGGGGAGAGGATGCGTCCTCTCATGGTCTTGCCAGGATGTCAGAGCCCAGGCCCCACTAGGATGTCATGGACTTTGGGTCCAGACAGGGGCCTTCTGTCCCTGCAAACTGTGGGAGCAAAATGTGGGCTGTGGCTGGGGAGGGACAGACAGGGTGTGGATCTCTCACTTCCTGTTACTCCTCTGAGAGCACCAAGGCCTGGGGACTCCCCACAAAGGAAAGGAGAACAGAACTGGGAATGGGTTTCCAGACCTGCAAAGGAGAGGGGAGGCTGGGGCGCAGAGCAGCCAGGGGTCCATTCCCAGGACAGGTGCTTCCCAGCTCTGCCCATGCTCCCCACTCCTACCCCAGGAGGTCCAGACCTGCAGAGATCCTGAGAAACCTGCTCCTAAGTCTGCCCAGAGCCTCTGTGCTGAGCACTGGGGGCCCTCCCCTCAGGGAAGAAAGTCAATGGGAGGCTGTCACCACGGGGTCTGACCACCCTGTTGACCAGGTCTGCCACTGCCAGGGCAGCCCAGGAGGGCTTGGGGGGTGGGGTCATGCTCTGGACAGGAGGAGGCATGCCCAGGGCTCCAGAGCCACAGAGGGGCCCCTGGCAGTGCAGTGTGGCAGCCAAAGCCAACCTCTGACCCCACTGCCCTCACTTGTGTCCCCAGCAACATGGCTTCCTTCCTGGGATGCTGCAGAGACCTGTACAAGGCAGAGCTCCATGGTCACACCAGCCTTCCACTGCTGAAGATGAAGGTGGGCTGCAAGCCTGTCAGCCTGCCTAGAGGAGACCTGGGGACCCAGGTGTACTTTCTGTATGCCCTGCCCGGACACGCCCAGCACCCTGAGGCCAAAGCAGACAGTGAGGGGTAGTGCAGTCTGCAGGTCTCTCAGGGGTGGTGTTTGGGGCTGGAATCCCCTTCCAGGCAGTGTGACCTCTCGGGCTTTGCAGAGGCCATTGGAAGATGTTTCCTGTTGACGAACCTTTCTCTTCTTCCAGCTCCTGCTTTGTGTGCAGGGCCATCCTTCCACGTACTGGCTCTCGAGCCAGCTGCACACCACTGACTCAGCCTGGACCTGCTCTGGAGCCAGGGCCAGCTTCCCCATGGGGCCTGTCCCCATGTGCACAATCAACACTAGTACCAGCTCCACAGGCCTCCTCTGGATGGGCTGGGATTATAGAGGAGCTGCCTGGGGCGGAGATGGTTGACATCACCACCTTCTCCCCCAGGATGATGGCAGAGCAGCTCATACTCCTGGATGCGGTGAGCAGCCAGCTCTGCTGGGCAGGGCCAGGGCCACAGCGTTCCTGTGGCACCTGCTGTCCCACACAAGCCCTGGTCAGAGTCCAGCATTCTGAGTCAGCACAGGCTTCATGTCTCAGCCCCAGTGTGACCCGGGCTCATTTCTAATGTCCTAACCCACCTGTCCCCTGTGGACAGTAGAGATAGGACATACTCATGCCAGGTGCACAGAGCGACAGACAGAAAGCTGGGCATGGTGTGGCCCAGTGGTTGTGGAGGGCACTGAGGTGCAGGTGGCCCCCCATCTCCTGCCAGTCTGCCCAGAATGCCTTATCTGTCTCAGCACTGATTAGGCTTCAGAGTTGGACGGGGTCCCAGAGCAGACATGCAAACAGAGCCCCTTGTTGTAGCTGCCACAGGGAGGTGTGCTGGGATGGGGACAAGGAGCACAGGGCTGATGGTAATTGGCCGAGGGATGGGGAGTTGGCCAGGATGCCTGGAGAAAACACCTCTGTTTCTTCTCTCTAAGAATGGGCTCTGGGCCATGAGGTTCTAGGCACCCTCAGTGGGCTGCTGCTCCCACCGCTGTGAGCCGCATGCACAGCATCCTGGGAGTGTGGGCACCAGTGCACTCTGAGTGGGGTTGGCTGTGCCCATGGGACACTCTCCTTCCCAGGTGCTGTTCCAGAAGGTAGTGCCCTTCCACTGCCTAGGCTCCGTCTGGACCAAGTGCAACAAGAAAGGCAAGGCTTCCTGGCCTCCACTGGTCATGACACCATCAAGCAATTCAACTGTGTGACAAATTGTGTAGTAGCCACATGCTTGGGGTACCCCAGCATGAAGGCCACAGACAGGGACCATGTAAGGTCAGCTGTGGGTGGCCAGGGCACTCACTGCACACTGGGAATGGCCACATTGCTTTATCAGCCCTCGGAAGTACAGCTTGTGGCTGAAGACCCTGCACAGACCCTGGGCCCTTCCTGGCAGGGAGGGGACTGACCTGACTCACTTCTCCCAGGGGTGCATGCTCACTTCTCACCTGAGCCTCCACGTGGGTTGAACCCAGTCCTCTCCCTGTGAGGGTGGCCACAGTTCCCTTGTGTGGCTCCGTGGGCCTCTGATGCAGGAGGAGGACATCAGCCCAGGGGGATCCAGGTGACCTCTCCCTCATCCTCTGTGCTCTGCGGTCCACCTCTCTTTACCATCTGAACGAGACATGAGGAAAAGTTTCAAGGTGGGTGCCTTTTCCCACAGGAGCTCCCGAGTGGACCTGGAACCCCAGAACTCAGCACTAATCCCTCATGACTCTGGGAAGGGCCAGTGGCCAGGGACTTGGGGACCAGACGTGGACCAGTTGGGGAGAGTAACTCTCTGCCTCCCTCGGTCCAAGGCCAGGCAGAATTTCTCACAAGGACATTTACTTAGTGTCAGGCACTGGCTCCTTTTTAAGATTTATGTATTTGTTTGAAAGTCAGAGTTATGGAGAAACAGGGATTGACAGAGAAATCTACCTGCTGGCTCACTCCCCAAATGGCCACAGTGGCTGGGCCAGGCCCAAGCCAGTGGCCTTCTCCATCTGGGCGCCCCTGTGCTCATATGGGATGCTGGCATCATAGCCATCAGCCTGACTCTCTGTGCCACAGCACTGGCCCAGGCCCAGGTTTTTAATGTGCCCACCTGTTCCTGCTCCTGGGCAGCACTGGAGCTCCTTGTGCAGGTGAACTTGAGGCAAAACAGTTCGCTCAGGCAAGGGAAGGGGCCCAGGTGACCAACTTCAGCTCCCAGCCTGTCACCTGGGCCCCAGGGCTCAGGGAACCCAGTGGGAAACTCACCTCCTTGCTCGCATCCTCCTTGCTCTCAAGGAAAGGGAGCTGCACTCACCACCCTCCCATCACACCAAGTAGCTCCTCCTGGTTTCCCATCTCCACAGGAAAAGCTACAAAAAAATTGAGCCCCTGTGTGAGAAGGACAATGGCTTGAGCAGGGATCTGCTCACCAAGGTAGGGGGGCTGGGAGGCGGGGTAAAAGTGTGGGGGGAGGGGGGGAGGGGTGGGGCTGCAGGACCTGGGGCTGGGGTGGTGTTGGTTTCACTGAGAGTGCACTTGAAGATTCCCTGCTATCCTGCTGGAGATGACAGCAGGAGAGAAGGCTGTGGCACAGGTAGGGGGCATGGGTCAGAGGGCACTGGAGAGGGCTGTGGTGAGGGCAGCTGGGCTGTCAGTGGGGGATGAAGCACCATGAGTGCTTCCGTGCTGGAGCCCCAGCTGGCTGGCAGGACAGGCTCTGTGCCCGTGACCCCACCTGAGCTGTGTGGCAGAAGTGGCAGGAAGGGCTTCCCTCCTTCCATCGGGTGACCTCGGTTCCTCAGGAAGCCAGGCCCTGCCTCGGATCTGCCTGCTCAGGACCTGCATGGGGAAGGCCTCCCACCTGCACTGGGGAGGGAAAACCCAGCTCGGTAGTCCCAGGGCCTGTGGTCAATGGCTGCCCAGCATTGAATGCAGTGGGCACATGAGGGACAGATGCATCTGTGGCTGTGATGCCTGTGCTGCCCTGACTCACTGCCCATCACCCATGGAGCTGGGTGGCCAGGACCTGTCAGCCAGGCCTCATGAGACCACCTGGCCCTCTCCTTCCATGGTTGGGCCTGGCTGGGGACCAGGACACACAGAAGCCAGATGGGTTCCTGGCCAGGGAGGCAGCTGGGGGTGGGGTGAAGCAGTGTGGTACAGGTCAGCTGGGGGCGGGACAGGCTCTCCTGTATGGCCCTGGGCTGGTCACTGCTAGTCTTTGGCCTCTGATTTCTGAAATAGAGGATGGGGCTGATGAGCCTGTTGTGGAGGGCTCGCAGGGGTTGGTGAGGTACCAGGAAGTGTGATGTGTGGTGCAGGGCCTGGCCTTCCTCCCAGGGGGACAGTGAGGAGGAGGAGGGCAGGCGTAGGATGCTGAGTCAGGACAGCTGTGAGGTGGGGGTGACCAGCATCCTCGCCAGCCAAGGAGTAGACTCTGGGAGGCCACTTGTTCAAGGTGCTGCCAGTGAGAGTGGGAGCCACAGCATCCAGAGTGCACTTGGGGGAGGGGGTCAGACATGCAGGGCTCCAGCAGAGGTGTGGGCAGGGGTGGGAAGGACAGGCCCTATGACCCTGACCCTGACCCTGGCAGAAGGCAACCTGCAAGCTAGCTGCCCCGGAGAACCCGCAGAGAGCCCAGATGAGGCAGTGGAAACAACAGAAAGTGTGTGTGCCCGGGTGAGGGGACTCCTCCATCACATCGGGGCCCAAGCCACAGGAGCAGGGTTTCCACCTCCAGCCCTCCCTGCAGTCCCCACACTGCCTTAGTGTCCTCCACTGGAGAGACCAGAGCCAGGGCCTGGAGCAGCTGGGCTCACAGTGGACTTGGGGCTGAGGTGGTGCTGGGAGCCACACAACTGGAGTGCCCTTGGAATTCCTACCAGGAGTCCTAGGGGTGCCTGCTGTCCTGGGAGCAGGTGGGAGGATGGAGAATGGGGGAGGAAGCCTAGGGTCCTGGATGGCTCCCAAGGGGAAACATGAACCAGGGTAAAGGAGCTGGGGTGGAGGGGTCTCTGGGGCCAGGGCTTGGGTGGCACCTGAGAGCAGGTGCTCACCACCACCCGCTGTGGCACAGGGTGTTGTCCCCTTCCTTGGCACCTACCTGACAGACCTGGTGATACTGCACACTGCGATGGGGGACTCTGGGGCAGGCGGGGCACTCACCCTGAAGGGGGGGAGGAAGAGCCTGGCTTGAGGACCTCATGAGAGGGGAGGGTTGGGGCTGGGCCCCGGCTGGGGGTGGTTCTGATTGACTCTGCCTTCCAGTGGGCTGACATCAGCTTTCAGAAACTGAATAAGGTGAGCAGCTGTGGCCTCAGGGCAGGAAGGGACAGGGGGTCACAGGTGGCCCCAGTCAGTACCCCCATGCATCACCCCTGCAGCTTTGCTCTATTAGGAGGGCTGGGTGCACACAGAGTGGGGAGACCCATCCCTAGGGTGGGTGCAGATAGAGGACTGGAATCAAGGAGAAGCCCCTGGGGAGGGGCTGTTTGGACCCCAGACAGAGGCCAGGGTGGGGCCTGCATGGGCTGGAGTGGAGGAGGCCTCTTAAGTGGAAACACCCAGAACCCTGCAGCCCCTCCCCTACAAGGTCCCCACAGCATTCCCAGCCCAGGCCCTGACAGTGTCCTGTGTGTCCCTCCATCCCCAAGAAATTAAAGTCCTTCAAGAAATCCAGCTGCTGCATGTGGCAGCAAGCAATTATTATTTTCAGCGTGATGAGGAGTTCGGCGTGTGGTTCCGGTCCATGGAGTATCTCACGGAGAGCGAGAGGTGAGTGATGGGCAGGAATTAGGTGAAGTTAGGGTGGGGTGGGGGTGGGGGTGGGGAGCATCATCCAGGCCCCCTGGTGGGCAGCAGGCCCTGTCCCGTGGGCACTGCTGGCCCCCAGGACTGCAGCTCCTGGGCAGGCCCTGGGAGGGAGGCCTGAGCTGAGGCTCTTGGTGGACTCATGGCTGTGCTCTGTGCATTAGCTATACCCTGTCCTGCCAGCTGGAGCCCTCTGCCAAGAGGCCCGCAGCAGCCTCAAGGCCATGAACACCATTGTGATGTCCTCATGACCGAGTGCTGGGACCTCAGGGGCAGATCTGAGCTCATTGTGAGCCTGGTGCCTGGGACAGCGGCCTCCCTGCTGTGAAGCTGAGGCCTGCATTGTATCAGTTTAATGTGTCCCTCTTATTTTTTCTCTTTTCCTCCTATTTAACTATAGTCACTGTTAGTAGTTCCCTATTAGAGTTTTATTAAAGTTAATATAAATATGTTGCACCATGAATTTCATTCTTCCTCATCATTGCTTCCCCATAACTGAGGTTTTGAGTCGGTGTTCCACCCATGCAAATGCGCTGTGGGCATGGGCTCTTCCTAGTTTGTGGCTCCTGGAGCTGCACCTCACTGGCTGAAGTTCCCTGAGGTTCTTCTCCTAAGAGGAGCTGGCAGATCATTTGGTGCCTGGTGTAAAAATACTGCCTGACTCCTCTTGCACTTTCTCCCACGGGTTTAGGATGTTGGCTCCAGCCTGGCCTGGTCTGGCTGTGGTGAGCATATGGGAGGTGAACCAGCAGATGGAAGATCTCTCTTTATGTTTATCTTCCAAATAAATAAAAGAGGGGCTGGTGCTGTGACTTAGTGGGTAAAGTTGCTACCTGCAGTGCTAGCATCAGGGGTGTGTTCGAGTCCTGGCTGCTCTCCTTCTGATCTGGTTCTCTGCTATGGCCTGGGAGAGCAGTGGAGGATGGCCCCAGTCCTTGGGCCCCTGCACCCGCATGGGAGACCCAGAAGAAACTCTGGCTCCTGGCATCCGATCAGCTCAGCTCCAGCCATTGTGGCCATTTAGGGAGTGAACCAGTGGATGGAAGATCTCCCTCTCTTTCGGCCTCTAACTCTAGCTTTCAAATAAATAAACAAATCTTTAAAAAATAATAAAAAATAAAAAGCATTTTAGATGGAATGTAAAAATACTACAACAATGTCAAAATGCTTTATCATAAAAGTCTGATTTCATCATCATTTAAAAAATCATCTATTATTTTTCACTTTATGTTTCTGTGTGGGAGCAAACTGTTGAAATCTTTACTTAATGTATGCTAAACTGATCTTCTGTATATAAAGAGAATCTAAAATGAATCTTGATGTGATTGGAAGGGGAGAGGGAGAGGGAAAGGGGAGGGTTGCGGGTGGGAGGCACGTTATGGGGGGGAAGCCATTGTAATCCATAAGCCGTATTTTGGAAATTTATATTCATTAAATGAAAGTTAAAAAATTAAAAAAAAAAAAACTATAGGCACATTTCTTTTTTTTTTTTTTTTTTAAAAAAGAAAAAAATTTATTTAGTTTTTAAAGTTCATTTAGTTTTTAAAAATTTTTATTTAATTTTTAATTTATTTTATTAAAATTTTATTTAGTTTTTTTTTTTTTTTTAATTTTTTATTTATTTTTTATTTTTTTTTAACTTTTATATAATGAATATAAATTTCCAAAGTACGATTTATGGATTACAATGGCTTCCCCCCCATACCGTCCCTCCCACCCACAACCCTCCCCTTTCCCACTCCCTCTCCCCTTCCATTCACATCAAGATTCATTTTCGATTATCTTAATATACAGAAGATCAGCTTAGTATACATTAAGTAAGGCTTTCAACAGTTTGCTCCCACACAGAAACATAAAGTGAAAAATAATAGATGATTTTTTTTAATGATGATGAAATCAGATCAGACCTATTGTCATGTTTAATCCCAGTGAGAGTCAAGTTGGGAGTTGATAGTTTCTTTTCTTTTCTTTTCTTTTTTTTTTTTTTTTTTTTTACAGAGGATCAGTTTAGTATGCATTAAGTAAAGATTTCAACGGTTTGCACCCCCATAGAAACACAAAGTGAAATATATTATTTGAGTACTCATTATAGCATTAAATCTCAATGCACAGCACATTAAGGACAGAGATCCTACATGAGGAGTAAGTGCACAGTGACTCCTGTTGTTGACTTTACCAATTGACACTCCTGTCTATGGCATCAGTAATCTCCCTATGCTCCAGTCATGAGTTTCCAAGGCTATGGAAGCCCTCTGAGTTCTTCGATTCTTATCTTGTTTAGACAAGGTCATAGTCAAAGTGGAGGTTCTCTCCTCCCTTCAGAGAAAGGTACCTCCTTTTTTGAAGACCTGTTCTTTCCACTGAGATCTCACTCACAGAGATCTTTTGCCAGAGTGTCTTGGCTTTCCATGCCTGAAATACTCTCATGGGCTTTTCAGCCAGATCCGAGTGCCTTTAGGGCTGATTCTGAGGCCAGAGTGCTATTTAGGGCATCTGCCATTCTATGAGTCTGCTGAGTATCTCACTTCCCATGTTGGATCACTCTCCCCTTTATTTATTCTATCGGTTAGTGTTAGCAGGTACTAGACTTGCTTATGTGCTCCCTTTGACTCTTAGTCCTTTCATTATGATCAATTGCGAACTGAAATTGATCACTTGGACTAGTGAGATGGCATTGGTACATGCCACCTTGATGGGATTAAATTGGAATCCCCTGGTATGTTTCTAACTCTACCATTTGGGGCAAGTCAGCTTGAGCATGTCCCAAATTATATATCTCTTCCCTCTCTTATTCCTACTCTTATGTTTAACAGGGATCACAATTCAGTTAAATTTCAACACTTAAGAATAACTGTGTATTAATTACAGAATTAAATCAGTCATATTAAGTAGAACAGACAAAAAAACTACTAAGAGGGATAATGTATTAAGTTGTTCATTAACAGTCAGGGCTATGCTGATCAAGTCACCATTTCCCATAGTGTCCCTTTCACTTCAACAAGTTTCCTTTTTGGTGTTCAGTCAGTTGTCACCGATCAGGGAGAACATATGGTATTTGTCCCTTTGGGACTGGCTTATTTCACTCAGCATGATGTGTTCCAGATTCCTCCATTTTGTTGCAAATGACTGGATTTCGTTGTTTCTTACTGCAGTATAGTATTCTAAAGAGTACATATCCCATAATTTCTTTATCCAGTCTACCGTTGATGGGCATTTAGGTTGGTTCCAGGTCTTAGCTATTGTGAATTGTGCTGCAATAAACATTAGGCTGCAGATCGCTTTTTTGTTTGCCAATTTAAATTCCTTTGGGTAAATTCCAAGGAGTGGGATGGCTGGGTCGAACGGTAGGGTTATCTTCAGGTTTCTGAGGAATCTCCAGACTGATTTCCATAGTGGCTTGACCAGTTTGCATTCCCACCAACAGTGGGTTAGTGTCCCTTTTTCCCCACATCCTCGCCAGCATCTGTTGTTGGTAGATTTCTGAATGTGAGCCATTCTAACCGGGGTGAGGTGGAACCTCATTGTGGTTTTGATTTGCATTTCCCTGATTGCTAATGACCTTGAACATTTTTTCATGTGTCTGTTGGCCATTTGGATTTCCTCTTTTGAAAAATGTCTATTGAGGTCCTTGGCCCATCTCTTAATTGGGTTGTTGGTTTTGTTTTTGTGGAGTTTCTTGATCTCTTTGTAGATTCTGGTTATTAACCCTTTATCTGTTGCATAGTTTGCAAATATTTTTTCCCATTCTGACGGTTGTCTCTTCACTCTCCTGACTGTTTCTTTTGCGGTACAGAAACTTCTCAATTTGATGCAATCCCAATAGTTAATTTTGGCTTTGACTGCCTGTGCCTCCCGGGTCTTTTCCAGAAACTCTTTGCCTGTGCCAATATCTTGAAGGGTTTCTCCAATGTTCTCTAGTAACTTGATGGTGTCAGGTCGTAGATTTAGGTCTTTAATCCATGTTGAGTGGATTTTTGTGTAAGGTGTAAGGTAGGGGTCTTGCTTCATGATTCTGCACGTGGAAATCCAATTTTCCCAGCACCATTTATTGAATAGACTGTCCTTGCTCAAGGAATTAGTTTTAGATCCTTGATCAAATATAAGTTGGCTGTAGATGTTTGGGTTGATTTCTGGTATTTCAATTCTGTTCCATTGGTCTATCCTTCTGTTTCTGTACCAGTACCATGCTGTTTTGATTACAACTGCCCTGTAGTATGTCCTGAAATCTGGTATTGTGATGCCTCCGGCTTTGTTTTTGTTGTACAAGATTGCTTTAGCTATTCGAGGTCTCTTGTGCCTCCATATAAATTTCAGCACCATTTTTTCCAGATCTGAGAAGAAGGTCTTCGGTATCTTGATTGGTATTGCATTGAATCTATAAATTGCTTTTGGGAGAATGGACATTTTGATGATATTGATTCTTCCAATCCATGAGCATGGAAGATTTTTCCATTTCTTGGTATCCTCTTCTATTTCTTTCTTTAAGGTTTTGTAATTTTCATCGTAGAGATCTTTAACGTCCTTGGTTAAGTTTATTCCAAGGTATTTGATTGTTTTTGTAGCTATTGTGAATGGGATTGATCTTAGAATTTCTTCCTCAGCCATGGCATTGTCTGTGTATACAAAGGCTGTTGATTTTTGTGCATTGATTTTATACCCTGCTACTTTGCCAAACTCTTCTATGAGTTCCAATAGTCTCTTGGTAGAGTTCTTTGGGTCCCCTAAATAAAGAATCATGTCATCTGCAAAGAGGGATAGTTTGAGTTCTTCCTTCCCAATTTGTATCCCTTTAATTTCTTTTTCTTGCCTAATAGCTCTGGCTAGAACCTCCAGAACTATATTGAATAGCAGTGGTGAGAGTGGACATCCCTGTCTGGTCCCAGATCTCAGTGGAAATGCTTCCAACTTTTCCCCATTCAATAGGAGGTTGGCTGTGGGTTTTTCATAGATTGCTTTGATTGTATTGAGGAATGTTCCTTCCATACCCAGTTTGCTTAGAGTTTTCATCATGAACGGGTGTTGTATTTTATCAAATGCTTTCTCGGCATCTATTGAGAGAATCATATGGTTTTTCTTCTGCAGTCTGTTAATGTGGTGTATCACATTGATTGTCTTGCGCACATTAAACCATCCCTGCATACCAGGGATAAATCCCACTTGGTCTGGGTGGATGATCTTTCTGATGTGTTGTTGCATTCTATTGGCGAGAATTTTATTGAGGATTTTTGCATCTATGTTCATCAGGGATATTGGTCTGTAATTCTCTTTCAGTGCTGCATCTTTTCCCGGCTTAGGAATTAAGGTGATGCTGGCTTCATAGAAAGAATTTGGGAGGATTCCCTCTTCTTCAATTGTTCTGAATAGTTTGAGAAGAATTGGAGTTAGTTCTTCTTTAAATGTCTGGTAGAATTCAGCAGTGAATCCATCTGGTCCTGGGCTTTTCTTTGTTGGGAGGGCCTTTATTACTGTTTCAATTTCTGTCTCAGTTATGGGTCTGTTTAGGTTTTCGATGTCTTCCTGGTTCAATTTAGGTAGGTTGCATGTGTCCAGGAATCTATCCATTTCTGATAGGTTTCCCTGTTTGCTGGCATACAAGTCCTTGTAGTAATTTCTGATGATTCTTTTTATTTCTGTGGTGTCTGTTGTTACATTTCCTTTTTCATCTCTGATTTTATTGATTTGGGTCTTTTCTCTTCTTTTTTTAGTTAGTTGGGCCAATGGGGTGTCAATTTTGTTTATTTTTTCAAAAAACCAGCTCCTCGTTTGGCTGATTTTTTGTAATGTTTTTCTTGATTCAATCCTGTTGATTTCTTCTCTGATTTTAATTATTTCTCTTCTCCTACTAGATTTGGGTCTGGTTTGCTGTAGGTTTTCTAGATCCTTGAGGTGAATAGAAAGCTCATCTATTTGGTGCCTTTCCAATTTCTTGATGTAGGCACCTATTGATATAAACTTTCCTCTTAACACTGCTTTTGCTGCGTCCCATAAGTTTTGGTATGTTGTGCTGTTATCCTCATTTACTTCCAGAAAGTTTTTGATTTCTCTTTTGATTTCTTCTATGACCCATTGTTCATTCAGGAGCATGTTGTTCAATCTCCATGTGTTTGCGTATGCTCTAGGGATTCCTGAGTTGTTCATTTCCAACTTCATTCCTTTATGGTCTGAGAAGCTGCATGGTATGATTCTAATTCTTTTGAATTTGCTGAGACTTGCTTTATGGCCTAGTATGTGGTCAATCCTAGAGAAGGTTCCATGTACTGCTGAGAAGAATGTATAATCTTTAGCTGTAGGATTGAAAGTTCTGTATATATCTGTTAGATCCATTTGGGCTATAGTGTCGTTTAAATCTACTGTATCCTTGTTGATCTTCTGTCCTATTGATCTGTCTATTTCTGAGAGTGGAGTATTGAAGTCCCCCAGTACTATTGTATTGGGGTCTAAGTCTCCCTTTAAGTCCGTTAACAAATCTTTTAGATAAACCGGTGCCCTGTAGTTAGGTGCATATACATTGATAATTGTTATATCTTCCTGTTGAATTGATCCCTTAATCATTATGTAGTGTCCCTCTTTGTCTCTCTTAATGGTTTTTGTGGTAAAGTTTATGGAGTCTGATATTAAGATGGCTACGCCTGCTCTTTTTTCATTTCTGTTGGCATGGTATATCTTTTTCCAGCCTTTCACTTTCAGTCTGTATGGATCTTTGTTGGAAAGATGTGTTTCTTGTAGGCAGCAAATAGATGGGTTTTGTTTTTTAACCCAATCAGCCAAACGGTGTCTTTTAACTGGACAGTTCAGGCCATTCACGTTCAATGTGACTAATGATAAGTGGTAACTTTGCCCTGCCATTTGCCAAAGATAAGTTCTAATATATGCTTTGAATTCCCTGTGATCTTTTGCTGTGAGCTTTCCTTCCTTGGTTTCCTTCCTTTACCTTCTTTCATATTGATGACCGTGTTTCTTTGTTTCTGTGTGTAACACATCTTTAAGCATCTTTTGCAGGGCTGGACGAGTGGCAACAAATTCTTTCAATTTCTGTTTGTTATGAAAAGTCTTTATTTCACCTTCATTCACAAATGATAGCTTTGCAGGATATAATATTCTGGGCTGGCAGTTGTTCTCTCTTAGTACCTGGGCTATATCTTGCCATTCCCTCCTAGCTTGTAGAGTTTCTGATGAGAAGTCAGCTGTGAGTCTGATTGGAGATCCTCTGAGAGTAATCTGACGTTTCTCTCTTGCACATTTTAGGATCTTTTCTTTATGTTTCACTGTGGAGAGTTTAATTACTACGTGCCGTGGTGAGGGTCTCTTTTGGTCGTGTTTATTAGGGGTTCTGTGAGCTTCCTGTACTAGGATTTCTCTGTCCTTCTCCAAACCTGGGAAATTTTCTGCTAATATCTCACTAAAAAGGCCTTCTAATCCTTTCTCCCTCTCCATGCCTTCAGGAACTCCTAGAACCCGAATGTTGGGTTTTTTAATAGTATCCTGAAGATTCCCGACAATATGTTTTAGATTCCTAATTTCCTCTTCCTTTCTTTGGTCTGACTGTATCCTTTCCTGTTCTCTGTCTTCTAAGTCCGATATTCTCTCTTCTGCTTCTCCCATTCTGTTTGTAAGGCTCTCTATTGTGTTTTTCATTTGATCTATTGAATTCTTCACTTCAGTCACTATCCCAGTTTCCTGTTGTACTAGTTGTTTCGTTTCATTTTGATTCCTCCTTAATATTTCATTTTCACGAGAGAGATTTTCTATCTTGTCCATTAAGGATTTCTGTAGTTCAAGAATTTGTTTTTGAGAACTTCTTAATGTTCTTATCAATTTTTTGAGATCTGCTTCTTGCATTTCTTCTATCTCATCATCCTCATAATCTTGAATTGGGGTGTCTTTTTCATTTGAGGGCTTCATGGTGACTTCCTTGTTTTTATTACCTTGGTTTTTGCGTTTGTTATTTGTCATATTGGAGATATTTGGTTTCTTCACTGTGGTGCTTTTTCTTGTTATACTATGACTCTAGATTAAGTGGACTATCTGTTTTTGATGGAGCCTTAGGGCTTGAGATGGGTGTGGCCTGAGAGCTCTGTTTGGTGTGCCAAAGGTGACACTCCCAGGTTAGGCGTGGTAAACCTCTCTCTCTCTCTCTCTCTCTCTCTTTTTTTTTTGATTCAACAGGGAAGTTATTCTGCACAGCTGAACAAAGTTGGAGGTAGTTAGCAGGCAAATGATATACCCACAGGAGCCAGAGATCAGAAGCTCTTTCCCAAGGACCACACAGGGAATCTGTTCGGCCCTTAGAGTGCGTTCAAATTCTCCTTCAGTCTCCCACTGGGTTGCCAACGTTACGGAATTGTAGCGTCTCTGGAGAGTGCTCACGTGAATTCCGTGAGTTCTCTCCCCCACCGTCTCTTTTTTCACAGTCTCAGTTCAGTAGCACCATAAATTTACTAAGTCCTAATCTCCTGTTAATTCGCCCCACCCAGAGTCAGGTTTTACTGCTAGGCTCAGGGCCGGTGCAGACCTGAGGTCGCTCTGCTTATGACGTATGTCCAAGATGGCGCCTGCTCTTTGTCTTGCTCGCCCTTGAGAGGTGAGCGGAGAGAGAGAAACCCGTGTCCATACCAGTCACCTTTTTTTTTTTTTTTTTTCCCTCTCTCTCTCTTCCAGTTAGCTTGGTGAAGTCCCCCCCGCCCCGGGGGTCGTTCCCTCTAGTCTCCTCTCTCCGCTTGCCTGCCGGTGTCTCGGGTTATTGAGGTTCGGCTCACCTCGCGTTCCAGCGCTGGTGTGTTGAGTCTGCCGCTGACGTCCCGAACTGTGGGCTCCCACGCTCTCCACGCAGGTCTGCTCCCCTTCCAGCGCCGATGTGTGGACTCGGAGCCCTGGACTTCCCAAGTCTCCCCGCTGTTGCACTCCCCTTCGAGCACTTGCGCGCAGCTCCGTCCCTCGGCTCGGCTTCCGCGGCTCAGTCCCGCGGCTCGGTCCTGTGGTTCGGCTTTCGCGGGCGGTGGGCGACCTTGTTCTCCCAGTAGGTCCTCCGATTCACGCCCACTGGATCCAGAAGAGTTTTGTCTGCAATATTTTCCTGGTTCTTTTTTCTGAGGCTACCGTAACTCCCCTTTTATTAAACTAAATTTTCCCGGACTATCGGTGCGCGCCCTCACTATTCCGCCATCTTGGCTCCGCCCTCCAGTCACCTATAGGCACATTTCAAAAACATCGGATGACTTTTAACTGTAGAAAATTCAACCTTTAGGGGATAATGTTGTGAATGAATTGCAGAAAAATAAATCTAAAATTATAAAAAAAAAGTTTGTTTTGATATCTGTATCACCACGGGACACATTAATGGCTAGTATCCCTAATACATCCAAATGAATGTTTTGCTTGTTTTTCATAGGAACAAGCCATCTGTTTCTGTGAACAATAGACACACTAAGGGCTGGGCTTCATGGCAGCAGGTGCCCCTTCCTGACACTTGCTTTGTTTCTCATTTTCCATCTTCTCTGTATTAACTTTTCTATGTCCCCACATTTTCACTGGAACTTGCATCTTCAACCTGCGAGGCGACAGCAGTGCTGCAGGGTCAGCACCTTGCCTGTTGATGGCACATTTGTCTTCAATTCCTCTCAGGTAGAGCTGTCTTAGGAAATGTTTCTGACACACCTGGGAGCTTTGCAGATGCTAGGCACACTTGAGGGAAATCCCAGGGCCTCAGGCACCAGTGCTAACACACAGAGGGTCAACTGACACCTGACACTTGCTTTAAATGATGTCGGAGGGCAGGGACTCTACCTGGCCTTTCAGATTCCAAAGGCTGACTTGAACTTGTCTTCTTGCACTTTGCTGTGTCTCAGCTTTGTCAGCGTAGAATCATTGTGTGAGTATTCACCATCAGGCACATGGCAGTGTTTTCCAGTAGGGGCTCTGAGTGCTGGTATTTAAACTCTGGCACAGGTTTTGGTGACATGGCACAGATCTGTCAGATATCTATGTAGTGGAGGAGCGATGGCATTGAAGCTGCATCTCTACAGCCTTGGGAGACACTGCCGGGTTCCTGGAATGCTTGCAGCATTTCACACCCACAGCACAAGCTCCCTTGCATGCCGGTGTCCCTGCCAACATGGTGCTGTCATTTCCATTGTGATTGCCTGACTGCTCTGTGCTTTCAGGCTCCATCTGAGTGTCCCTGATTACTCAAGAACTTGAACATCTTTGCAGGTGTTGGTCACTGAATAACCTCTTTTATAGAGAGACATTCAGGGTGTGCATGTTGGGGTGCTGTGGGGTAGGCCGTTGCTTGGGACACCTGAATGCCATATTGGTGTGCTACACTTCTTCCCATCTGTCTCCCTGTTAGTGCAACCTGAGAGGTAACGGATGCTCACTCAATTGCTTGGGTCCCTGCCACCCACACAGGAGATCTGGATAAAGTTCTGGGCTCCTGACTCCTGCCTGGCACAGCCCTAGTTGTTGCAAACATATGGGGAAATCATCAGATAGATCTCTCACTCACTTTGCCTTTCAAAAAGATCATTATTTTTAATTTATTTTAAAACATTGTTGCTGGGGCCAGCACTTTGGCCTAGAGGGTAAAACTGCCACACCCGCAGTGCTGGCATCCCATATGAGTGCTGGTTTCAATTCCCGGCTGCTCCACTTCTGATCCAGGTCTCTGTTTTGGTCTGAGAAAGCAGTGGAACATGGCTGAAGTCTTGGGCCCCTGCACCCGCGTGGGGGACCCAAAGGAAGCTCCTGGTTTTGGTTCAGTGCAACTCCAGCCGTTGCAGCCAATTGGGGAGTGAACCAGCAGATGTAAGACCTCTCTCTCTGTAATTATACTTTCAAATTAATAAGTAAATCTTTAAAAAATAAAAATAAAAACATTGCTGCTTTTTTGTAAAGGTTTATTTAATTTACTTGAAAGTTACCGAGAGAGGGAAAGAGATCTTCCATCCACTAGTTCACTCCCCAAATAGCTGCAACAGCCAGGGCTGGGCCCGGCCAAAGCCAGGAGTGTGGAATTCCAGCCAGGTTTCCCACGTGGATGCTGGTGTTGCCAGCTGTGTCTTAACTTGTTATGCCACAACGACCCCCGGCCCTAAATAATCTGTCTGCAGGCACTTCTTCAGCTGCCTCACAAATACCTTGTGTATTTTACCCACCTCAGCTGAGGCCAGAAATGCCAGTGGCCAAGGGGAGGCAGATACTTCTGCTCCAGCACCCTCGGACCTGGTGGCTGGGGGCCACAGCTTCTCTCAGAGAAGCCCCTGGCCATGCCCTGGCCCCGCAGGCTCTCCAGACACAGGCCGTGGTTTTCCTGCCACCAGGTACCTGGCTCTGAATCACAGCTGGGGTCCCTGACAGACCTGGAGGGTGGGACTGCCTCCTCTGGGCTCCAATCTGTCACAAAACGTGACTTGCAGACAAGACACTGACCAGAGAGCAGAGGGCTCTTCTCCCAGACAAATGTCTGCAGCCCCAGGGGAAATCAACTTCCTGAGGCCAAGGACGTGCTGGGCAACCACGGGCCAGGCTGGGCATGTCACAAGGTGGACTTCACAGAGGGCCCCACTTCTGCGTGGGGGCGTCCCCATCCCGGATGACTAGAAACCAAGGGCCTCAGTAGGCCACAGGGTTGGACCATGCTTCTTGTTCCTAGGCTAGTGGGTCCACTACCCAGCAGTCACTGTGGCTACAAATCCTTGTAACTGATTGGGTGTGAGGCAGAGGCCTCTTTATGTGAAGTGACAGGGGTCACACTGGGCACCTCCACCCAGCCTGCTGCCCAGCGGTGGGCCTGACACAGGAACACCCACCTGGCCTCAGCACCCCGGCTCAGCTGCACAGCCCCCAGGCCTTCTCACTGGAGTGGAGCTGACACAGCTGCCTCCTGGGAGAAGCAGCACCAGCTCCTGGTGCTCAGCCTCACTGCCCGTGGCTGGCTATGCCTGGCCCACAGCCCCCTGCAGGGGATGCCAGCCAAGGAGGCAGGCCCTGTGGTCTGAATCCTGCTCCAACAGGCTCAGGAGGGAGGGCAGCAGTGCAGGTGTGGGCAGATGTGTGTCCTGCACCTGTGCCCAGTGACTGCAGGTGTAGACAATTTCGAATGGGAACAGTGACTTATGTCTTTCTGAGAAGGGAAATCAGCAGACAGACTCAGAGCACCACAAGCCAGGAACAGCCATACCTGCCAGGAAGGCCCTGGAAGCTGGGGCAGAATCTTCCCTACAGCCCTCCAGGAGGGTCCAGCCTGGCCAACAGGTTGCCCCCAGACTTGCAGCCTTGGGAATTGTAACAGACATTCCTGCTGCTCCAAGCACCCAAGGTGCAGAGCCCACCAGGGAACCCTGCTGATGCCCAGGCAGAGTAGGATTTCAGACAAGCCTCAGCTGGGGGCCAGGTGCCCCAGGCCAATGCCCTCACTGAGGATTCAGTTCCTGGACAGGACAGAGGGCAAAGAGGGCTCTAAGTTCCTGTCAAAGACCACAGCTCAGCTTCCCACTCAAATGTTTACCAAGGGCATCTGGGCAGAGAAAAGGGCATTCTGGGGCAGAGGCACAACAGTTAAAAAGGAGAGATTTGCCTTCCTGGGGAGCCCCACTCCCCCACACACATCCAAAGGGACCACAGTGGTTTCCCAGCCCTGAGCACCCTGGAGCTCCCACCATAGGACTGCCAACACACCCCCGCCATCAGGCCTGCAGCTGCCTTGGATACAGGTTGTGCTGTGCACCGGTCCACTCCCCAACCAACCGGAGGGGCATGGACAGCAGCCAGCCTGGACCCTGGGGTCCGTGCTCAGGGCAAGATGGGAGGGTGAATGCTGAGGACTGGTTGGTGACCAAGTGGTCCCTGGATGGAGACTGGCCCTCTGCCAGCTTGGCCGACCATGTGCAGGGGCTTCTGAGATGGATTAGGCTCTCAGATGGATTAGGGGCTACCGTGGCAGCAGGTGGGGCTGGACACGGCCCCGGCGCGAGGGGCAGGAGGTGCATGGGGCTGGGCAGCAGCCCTCAGTAGGATTTCTGGGCCTGCTTGGAGCACCTCTTCATGTGCACGTGCTCATGGCAGAAGAGGTCTAGTTCTGCCCAAAGCTCTTGATGCAGTAGTGGCTCTGGAAGGGCTGCCTTGCATCCTTTTGGTGTGTGTGGCTGCGGTGCCTAGCCAGAGGCTCCCAGTGCTGGAAGCCCAGTCCCACCTCACTCTGCTTCTCTGGCTCCAGTCTGCTGGGCTGCCGGTGGATCTGCTGGTGTGATAGCAGGTGGGAGTTGAGGCAGAAGCTCTTTCCACAGGAGCCGCACCTGTAGGGCTTCTGGGCCTCCTGGGCCTCCTGGGCCTCCTGGTGGCTGTCCAGGTCCTCACCTTCACTGAACAGCTCCCCACACATGCCGCACATGCGTGGCTTTTCCCAGTCCCGGCAGCTGTGCAGGTGCTGTACAAAGTTGACCCTCCAGTGGAAGGCCTTCCCACACATGGGGCACAAGTAGACCTTCCTGGAGGCAGGCACCTCACCCCCCCATCTCCTCATGCCCTGGAAGGGCTGCAGCCCACAGGGGCTGAGCTGGGAGTCCTTGTCCCCAGAGCTGGACCACATGATTTTGATGGTCACCTCCTCCTCCTCCTCCAGACTGCTCTCCAGAACCTATGGTCTGCCTCCAGCTACAGGAAATCAAGCTGGTCAGGGGTGCCGCCAGCTCCTGAGATCCCTACCCAGAAGGCCTGGCTCAAAGTCCAGAGACACCGGTTCCTGCAGTGCTCCTGGATGATCTCGGTCCTGGCTGGCCCTGCAGGGACCACAGGTAGAGCCGTGAAGCAGCCGTCACGGTCCAGATGCTGTGCCCTTCTCTCTTCCCTCCCCTCTGGCCACAGAGGCCCCTCCAAGCTCGGGGCCTGCACTTCTCTCTGTAGGGTGGTACCATGTGCACACCATAAACACCTCCTGTTTTCCCCAGTGGGAGGTCCCAAGGGGGTCCAGGAAGGTGCCTGACCCCGATGCAGAGCACAGCTCCCCATCACAGTCCAGTCACAGCTCACTTGGCCCATCACAGCCAGTCCCCTCAGTCCCAGCCCAGTCTCAGCCCAGCAGCCATGCGGCTCTATTGTCATGCCACACAAGTGTGTGTCTGTGTGTGCACCATTTGCAACTCTGTGCTCCAAGCCCTGCTGTAAATTGGTGGGTGCTTGGAAGGAGCGCCGTTTGCTGGAAGGCCTGGGACTCCAGCACCTCAGCTCATCCTGTTTCTTTCTTTCTTCCACCTCAAACAGTTGGAAGGCTAGGAGGTCATTCCAGGGGAAAAGAGGAAAATTGTGTGTCTGGCACTGGGGGTGTGCCAGGAGCCAGGCTGTGAGCTGAGGGCAGCCCCAGGAGCCACTCAGTGTCACTGAATGAGTGAGCTTGAAGGAAGAAGGGGCCTGCACCACGAGGATGGGTCTAGAGCCAGCAAGAGGGGCTGGCACTGTGGCACAGAAGGTTTAGGCACGGCTGTAGTCCTGGCATCCCTTATGAGCACTGGTTCCAGTGCTGGCTGCTCTACTTCTCATCCAGCTCCCTGCTAATGCTCCTGGAAAAAGCAGGGGAGTAGGGTCCAGGTGCTTGGACCCCTGGCTTCCCCATGGCAGACCTGGGTGGAGTTCCAGGCTGCTGGTTTCAGCTTGGTGCAAACCTGGTTGGTACAGTCCTTTGGGGAGTGAACCGGCTGATGGATGAGCCTCCTCTCTTTCTGTCAAACTCTGCCTTTGTTTCTCTCTTCCTTTTTAAAAAGATTTATATTTTATTTGAAAGGCAGAGTTACAAAGGGGAAAAGACAGGGAGATCTTCCATCTGCTGGTCATTCCCCAAATGTTCAAGATGGCTTGGACTGTGCCAGGCAGCAGCCAGGAGCTTCTTCTGGGTCTCCCATGTGGGTGCAAGGGCCCAAGCACCCGCGCCACCTTCCACTGCTTTCTCAGGCCACTAGCAGGGAGCTGGATCAGAAGTGGAGCAGCTGGGACATGTTGCAGGGCAGTTCCTTTACCTGCTTTACCACAAGGCTAGCCCCAAATCTCTGTCTTTCAAAAGAATGAATAAATAAATATAACTTTGCAAAAATAAAGCTTTTGAAAGGATCAGTACTGATCCTGGTCTGCCCTAACTCCCTTGGTGGCAGGAGTGGAGCAGGCCCTCCCTTGCCCTGAAGTGCTTTCCCTACAGGGCTGTGAAAACCCAGCTGGACAGGGTGGGAGGAGGTGGGGACTTGGGATGGCTGGGATGGGGGGACTGCAGGGCCAGGATGGAATGTGCAGGGTGGGACGCACCACAGCGTGGCTGCTGGCCTCACAGCCTTTGCAGACAGGCCGGGGTACCCAAGCCCATGTGCGCCAGGGTACCTTTGAGTCTCATCAACAGGGGGCACTGATGCTGAGGACCCCACCCATGCTGTCCCCAAGGTGCTGACTTCCCAGCCCCAGCACTGCAGGCCCCGGGCACAGAGGGACTGCCTGAGCTCTAGCATGCACCAGGCTCAGGGTGGGTACCTGAGGGACACCTGGCCCCAGCATGGCTCAGTTAAAATGAGGGACAGGGACAGGACAGGGTGTCAGTATCCAGACAACGATGGGGACAGGGCAGGACGTCAGTACCCAGACAATGCATGAGGCTGCACAGAAAGCCTGGGAACAGCCTGGCTCTGCCCTCTCTGTTCACCCAATTTTGGTGCCTTCACTGACCAGTCAAGGAGGCCTGCAGTGCTTCCTTCCCCTGGAGCTCCAGTAGCTCCAGCAGCAGCTCACTCTCCTCTCCCTGGAAGGGGCCCAGCAGGGCAGCTGGGTCATCTGCCCCAGGGGAAGGCAAGGCACCCCATTGAGTGGCTCCCAAGGTGGCCCGCACAGCCAGGCTCAGAGTCCAAGAAGCTGAGTGGAGGGGGGGAGGTGTGTGGTGAGCAGGAACCCCTGAGGGGCAGGGCCAGGGCCAGGGCCTTCAGGGTCAGCAGGTGTGAAGCCAGAAGCAGATAGTGATGCTGGGCCTCTGGTGACAGACAGCCCGGGAAGCCTGAGCCACCGGTGTCAAAATGGCAGGCAGGGACCAGGGCGACATTTGCTTTGGACAACCAGGCACAGACCTGAATACACCTCCAGTCTCCTGCTATTACAGAGGGTAGGGACTCCAGCCCCCATTCTGGGTGCACAGTCTCACTTGGGAGGGGAGACCCTGGCAGGGACCCCAGGCCGCCATCTGGGAGCTGGGTCTTACTTGGGGTCACAGAGACTCTGCAGTCCTCCCCAATGACGAACTCTCCATAGAAGCCAGTCTGGCCAGGGTTCAGGAGGGGCCAGTCCTCTTCAGAGAAGCACAGGATCATGTCCTTGAAGGGAGAAGCCCGGCTCTGAAACCACAGGGCAGGCTTGGGTCAAGGGCAGACAGCACACCATGGACAGACATGTAACCAGGGCCAAGGTGAGCCAGGCATCATCTGGTGAGGGCCTGCTTCTCGGCTCAGGGACCTCCTGGGGTGGAAGGTTCTGGTCCCACCTCCTGGGACCTCATACAGAGGTCAGGGTGTGGCTTTGGGTGGACCTGCCCCCACGGCAGCTCAGTGTCCCAGCTGGGACATCCCTGAGTGTCCCAGGCTGCGTCCAGGGCAGTGACTCCACCAGTCAGGGACTCTTGCACTGAAGCTGTCCCGGGAGGAACAGCACAGGGTCTTGGGGACATTTGTGGAGTAAACCAGCTGATGGAGTCAGTCAGTCTCTCTCTCTCTCTGCCTTTCTAATGCACACTCACAGGGCCACACCTTATCAGCTGTCTCCTGAACTGCCACTCTCATTCTCCTTAACACAGACAGCCTGAGAATGTTCCAGATCTTCAGGCTCTGCTTCCCTTCTGAGTAACAACTCCATCACAAATCCCTCCCCTCGTCTCATGTTCATCACCCACAAGTTCTGCCTTCCACAGGGCACGGATTGGGGCACCCCCCGCTCAATCCCTCCCCCATGTGACCAGGCCTCACCCACTCACATATCCACCAACAACCTGTTCTCACCACACAGGCACCTGAGGTTGGCCCCCGAGGATGGAGCTTCCCCTGACCCAGAGCCCTTGCCCATGCATTCACAGCAACACAGATTTTCTAGGACACAGCCCAGACCCTTCCAGCCTCTCCACAAGCACCCAGCTCAAAAGCCACTCCTACACATGGTCTGTCAGCCAGCACCTGCTGCCCTCTGGACCAGCCTCCCCCAGGTGTCCTTGACAGGTGTGCAGAGGGCCCTGCAGGGTCGAGCTGGGCCGAGGCCCCTGCCCTGGTCGCAGCAGCCTTCTTGTGACTGTCCCAGCATGGCAGTGAAATTGTCTTTAAAGTCATTACAAAAATTTTACCATCTTCTGTTCAACACATTCTCATCAATGTATATCATTATTATTTTACTAGAAATATTGCATGTAAGGATATAATAGGGAAATAACAAAACATAACAAACCAAACAATTAAAAATATCATCAGCTGTCATGTCAGAGGCTTATTTTATTTGGATCACTGGGAAATATTGAGGTGTTTTAAATTTTATTTAACATTTGATAATTTAATTGTTGGTAATTGGACCTAGAAGCTGGGTCATTAGATATTTAAGAAAAGATTCTCTTTACTCCAATAGGTAATCCCCAAAGCACTAATGTTATCATCCATACTATTGTCTTTTATGATCTTGCAAGAGCAGATGCTGAAGAAATTAGGAAGCATGCATTTTTCTGACCATTTTATCTGTAGTCTATGACATAGTGATTGGAATTCAGGAAGCACTTAATAAATATTTCATGGCAAGCATTGTTATTGAGAGGTTTCTAATTCTTTCAGTTTTCTAAAACAGAATCTTGTGTGGAATAATTCTGTAGAGATGCTTTATGTAACTTTAAACCAAGGTACTTGGTGTTTGGACATGAAGGACCCAGGATCAGTGATGAGACTTTTCCGAAAAGGGGAAAAAATATATGTACTGTATTTTCATTCATTTGGGCTGTCTGTCATAGCAGAGAACATCTTTCTAATGAAAGAATCAATACTTTTGAGTTACAGATGAAACCTCAAATGTAAAAACTACTCTTGAGTGCAGCTTTTTAAAGCAAAGAGGAAAAGTTTTTATAAAATTTCATTATAATTCTTTTTCTTTTCTTAGAGTGCCTTTTCACTTTGTGTTGATAGCATTACTGAAAATAGGCTGGATCCTAACAATATTAAGAGAATAAAATTACTGTGAAATTGCAGTAGAAATAAAATGGAATATAGTATCTAGAGAGAAGTATTATTAATACTATGCCAAAAATGAAATAAAAATCCTTTCTGAGATTAGCATTTTAAAGGAACTGAATCTATAAAGGATTTAAGTTTTAAATTCACAAGTGGATTAAACCATGGCAATAGAAAAAGTCCAATATTACCTGTCTGTGGAGTAGGTTTTACAATATATTCCCAGGATGAATATAGTAAAAACGTTAAGTATTCACAATTACTTTAACAAAATATAACTTTGGAATTTTAATGCTATTTGGCAATCTCCTTTTCTGCCTCTCTCTCACACACATACACTATATACACATACAGACACACATGAAGTTTCAGTAAAAATGTTCAATATAGGTTCTTTTCTTGATTTTATATGCAACTTCACATTTTTATTATGCCATTTGTGAGTACATAATTTAATTTTGATTAGGTGATAGATTTTCTTTTCTTTTTAAAAAAATTTTTGGTAAGAACAATTTCCTCCAAGTTATAATCAACACCTGGAATTCAGGAAACAGAAAGTTGTGTGTAACTCTTGATTGCTCCTGTCTTACTCACCTTCGCCATGAAATTCTCAAAGAGTCAGGAGTTCAACTAAGTGTTTTGATCTGGTATACTTAATGATTATTTGGATATCTCTTACTATATATATTTTTTTGAGGGGCAGAGTCAGAGTGAGACAGAGAGATGGAAAGTGCCCACATTCTTTTTTTATTTTCTCTTATTTGAAAGACAGAGTTACAACGTGGTAGAGACAGAGAAAGGTCTTCCTTCTGCTGGTTCACTCCCCAAATGGCCGCAACAGCCAGAGCTGAGATGATCTGAAGCCAGGAGCCAGGAGCTTCTTCCAGGTCTCCCACCTGGGTGCAGGGGCCTAGGGACTTAGGCCATCTTCTGTTGCTTTCCCAGGTGTACTAGCAGGGAGCTGCATTGGAAGTGGATCAGCTAAGACTGAAACAGGTGCCAATATGGGATATCAGCAGTGCAGTGCAGATCAGGGTTTTAACCTGTTCTGCCACAGTGCCGGCATTCTGATTCATCTCAGGAACAAAACTCCTGTCTCTCAGGGTCTGCATTAGCAGGAAACTGGAGCCAAGGGCCAGAGCAGGATATTGAACCAAGGTACTCTTATGTGAGGCATCAGTGTCTTTACTATTTCAAATACTCATTCATGCTTAAGGTTTTGATGCTAGGAAACACAGAGAAGGCAGAACAAATTGATCACACAAGGGACAAGCTACACATATTGTTTTGAAGAGGTCAGTTTTCAGCTAGGCATTTTAGAACCCCTTGTCTGTCTTTCTTTCTTTCTTTCTTTCTTTCTTTCTTTCTTTCTTTCTTTCTTTCCTTTTTTGTTCTAAAGAACAATTCAGCAAAATAAAATTCCAGTTTCTTGTTGGACAACATTGTTTCACACATACATTAAACAGACCAAAAAAAAAATAATAAACAGCAACTTCATAGACAAAAAAAGGAGAAAAAGAAACCTTTTATCTTTGGCCTTTTTAACCATCTCATACAAACCAACTACTTATAGTACAGCTAAGTACATACTCAAAAAGTTATTGGAATGCTCTGAATAAATTGTTTTTTTGTTTTTTTTTGCTTTTTTTACAAGTTTTTTTTTTTCTTCCTCCTTTGAGATTATAATGAACATGGTCACACCACAAGTAAAGTCAGAAGTAAGACAGAAAATGCTCCGAAGGCTGGTTTGGATATCCCGAGATCATTAAAAGTGGGTGACCCCCAACAATATGTACAAAAATATAAAATGTAAATAAGAATACAAACAAATTTTCCTTTTTAAAGTACTTTTAAGAAGAAAAGCAGGGCCTGGAAGTTTAGGTTCTTTTCCTCCCCTGTTGCACATTCCCCGGATTTGGTTGGGTGGAGAAAGGGCATGAAGCCTGCAGGTGGCGCTGCCGCGGGGGCGGCATCCTCTCGGAGGTGACCACGTTAGATTTTGAGATTAACTCACCGGAACTTAAAAAACAAAAACTTAAGGAAATAAGGAAGATAACATTATCACTATTTTACAAAAAAAAAAAAAAAAATGGTGCTAACAGAAGTAGCATGGAATTCCCTCCACAGAACAAAACAAAGTCTGTGGTTCTATTGACACAAAAGTCAGATTAAAGTCAGATTATTATCTCTCGAGTTGTACATACATAATAATACATTTTGCAGAATTTTATTTTAGTGATGAATTATGAACATGAGCATGTGTAATCTTCCTTATATTTCTGAAGTTCTATGATTCATGTCTATGCTGAATGAAGGTAAATTAAAATGACTATGACCATATGCTGAAAACTTAAACACTTATTAAAATATACACTACATTTGTTTTCCCACTTTTCTAAGTTTTACTGGATTGTTTCAATGTAGTAAGTAACTCAGAGACCAACATGGTCATAAAAAGATATTTAAATAACATAGGTACAAAGCAAAACTACTGGGTTCCAGATTAGTTGTACTACTTTCTATCTTGATGGCTTTATATATCTTAGCACAGTTTTGGCAAGGAGAAATAATAACAGGTAAACGCCACAAAATTTTAGTGAATATTAAATCAATCACCACCTATGCTAATCAAACAGCACAATGTGCTACACTATCCCAATATGAGTGAATGTCATTAGCTTTTATCACTTCTGAATTCTTAAGCCATTGACTTTCAATGTACTGGAAAAAAAAAGAAGCCCACGTTGAAATGCTTAAAAATTAAATCCTAAAATCCAGTAATAGCAACAGGGAAAGGGTAGCTTCCAGAAGAAATTCATTACGTATGCCATATGCCACCGGTTGGTTCATGTGAAAGTATGAGAATGAATGAGAGGAAAGAAAAATAGAATTCATTCATTGTCACACAACGGTGCTGCACAGGCTACAGAACCGTACCACACTCCTCATCCTGTGTCACAATCAACAATCATCTTCTGGATGAAAAAAGTAGCTATGCCTCTGAAAGTTTTCTAAAAGGCAGACAGGAGTCAGAACAGAGTAGCTTTCCAAATATTAACTAAGAAATTTTACCAAAGAATAGGTTAAGACACTTCCCAATGAGAAACTGTATTTCTTTATCATTAATTTTATTATTTAGTAGAAGTGACAAACATACTTTGTAGTAAGTTATGTTCAAGAAATACCACTTCTGTGAATTAATGCTATAACTAGTACTCAAACAGTACTTTACACTTTGTGTTTCAGTGTGGGTGCAAACTTTGAAATCTTTACTTAATAAATACTAAATTGATCTTCTGTATATAAAGATAATTGAAAATGAATCTTGATGTGAATGGAATGGGAGAGGGAGAAGGAGATGGGAGGGTTACGGGTGGGAGGGAAGTTATGGGGGAAAAAACCACTGTAATCTAAAAGCTGTACTTTGGAAATTTATATTTATTAAATAAAAGTTAAAAAAAAAAAAGAAAGCGAGGGAATAGGTCATGGCAGCCTTGATTTTTTTTTTTTAGTTTTTTTTTTTTTTTTTTTTTTGACAGGCAGAGTGGACAGTGAGAGAGAGAGACAGAGAGAAAGGTCTTCCTTTTGCTGCTCGTTCACTCTCCAATGGCACCGCGCTGATCCGAAGCCAGGAGCCAGGTGCTTCTCCTGGTTTCCCATGCGGGTGCAGGGCCCCAAAACTTGGGCCATCCTCCACTGCACTCCCGGACCACAGCACAGAGCTAGACTGGAAGAGGAGCAACCGGGACTAGAAACTGGTGTGCTGGCGCCTCAGGCAGAGGATTAGCCTAGTGAGCCTATTTTTTTAGTTTAACTTTTCCTTTTTTGCTGTCTAGTCATCCTCATCAGTCTTCTGCTTCTTGGAGTCAACATCGTCCTCCTCATCATCTTCAGCTGCCTGCTTGCATGTAACTGCCTGGGCCTCCTCATCTTCACCTCCATCCTCTTCCTCACCATCGCCCTGCCCTCTTCCTCCTGTTCCTCTCCACCTTCTTCCTCTTCATCTACTTTGTTGTCGGCCTCCTGCTCCCCTTCTCCTCATTAGCGTTGCTTTTGGCAGGGCGTCTCTCCCATTCTCCGTCTCCTCCACAAATTCCTTCTTAAGTCCTTGGTGGCGACCTCAGAGCTAGTGTCCATGGTCGCGTCTGACATCGTGGGGCATGCTGGTGATCTGATGCGGCAGACTTGAGAGAAAGCGAGAGTTCGGGGACTCTGGCGACAAAGCTGCTGGAACCGCGGCTGCGGAGGTGGCTGCGGCAAGCGGGGAGCTGGACCTGGAAACAATGCTTTTCAGAGCGGCCAGTCAGAACCCCTTATTTTCTATAGGGTGTACAGATCCCTGAATTTATTTTACTCTCCTTGATAGTTTTTAGAAGAAAGAAAATGCAGTCAATCCTCATCCGTGAATTCTACACCCATGCATTCAATCAACCATAGAAAAATACATTTGAAAAGAAAAACCATGTCTGCTCTGCTTATGTACAGATAGTTTTCTCTTGTCATTTATTCCCTAAACAATATATTATGGCAATTACATAGTATTTGCATTGTAAATTATTATACATAATCTAGAAATAATGTAAACATACAGGATCATGCACATATACAAAGCTATGTTAATTAAGAAATTTGAAAATCCATGGATTTTCAGAAGATGTGGTGAGGGCAAGGGGATGTTCTGGAACCAATATCCTACTGATACTGATGGAAGACTCTGCTTTGTCTTTGCTGGGTTAAAAAGAGCTTTCAATTTTTTAAACTTTACAGAGATTTGCATAAACTCAGGTGACATGGATGACAAGAAACAAGTTGGAGATGTTAGATGCTTGAAGGGGACATGAGAAGAGTTTAGCTGGTATATAAGTGCTGGGGAGTGAAAACTCTTATGTGTTGCAAGGGAGTGATTGAGAAATCTATTTAAACACGTTTCTTAGATATCCCACTTGCATCTGACCTGCAAAGACATTTTAACTTTGGAAAAGTCACATCCTAATATGCTTTCTTTGTTGACCTTTACTTATCCCAAAAGGTTGCTGTGCTCCTCTCTTTGTGTAATAAACTTTCTGGAAGAATACTCTGCTGTAAGATCAGTATTAACTTTTAGCATGAGTAACACACTTTATTTCATTTCCTTGTCCTTTATTTTAGGTTTAGTTATGAAATTCCCTAGTGATATCAAAGAATCCAGTGAACCTACAACAAAATCATGGCACGTTGGTGAAAAAACCCTGATGTTTATGTGTGGATATCAAAGCCTAGCAGAGACATTGATGCCTCTAGCAGATTCTGTCTCTTAAAGTGATAATCCCATAGTCATGGTGTTTTTAATTTTTCAAATCACTTCCACGTGTTTTATATTCTTTGATCCTCAAAGTAAGCCTGATAAAAGAAGAACTGATATATGCATTTTATAGGACCAGAAAATGTGCTTAACACATCTAAAGTGATCATCACATTCATACTGGGAATCCTGCAACGGAGACTGAAGAGAAGGGGAACTGGATCAGAACCAAAACACTACCACTTTCTGACTTTAACCATGTCTTAAAGTATCCAGCAGCCAAACCCCTATTACTTTCTGTAATTTTTGTTAAGATTTACTTATTTGAAAGACAGAGCAATAGAGAGGGAGAGAGAGAAAAAAGGACCAGGTGGAAGCCATGAGCCTGAAATTCCATTTTTGGTCTCCCATGTGGGTAGCAGGGATCCAAGTATTGGCACATCTTGTGCTTTTCTCCCAGGTGCATTAGCAGGAAGGTGAATCTGGAACAGAATAGCCCAGACTCAAACTAGCACTTCTATTTGAATGTTGATATCCCAGGTGGCTTAACCCACTGTATATCAAGGACAGCCTCTTCCAACACTTGATTATCCTAAAAGCTATTCTCTCTCAAATGGGCAGATATTTTTTTCCTAAATTAATCTTGAGAAAATTTTACTTCTTTGTTTCCCAGAGGTTTGTGTGTTTTTTTTTGTTGTTGTTGTTGAGATCTCAGTCTAATTATAATTTTCTTGACAAAGAAAATTTCCTTTACCACTGCTTGCTATTTTGGCAAAGACATGAGTTTTCCTTAAAGTTCTTATGATAGTTCTATTTCATTCTGTGTATTTCTCTCCCTAACCTTAAAATAAAAATAATAAGTTTACAAATAAATAAAGGGATGCACATTTGGTGTAGTGGTTAGGACTTCACTTCAGAAACCTGCATCCTGTATTGGAGTGACTGGGCTTGAATCCCAGCTCTTGTCCTGATTACAGCTACATGGCCATATGTACCTCTGGAGGCAGCAGTTGATTTCTGAAGAAATGGAGTCCCATGTGTGGGGAGCAGCTCGGACTAGACTAAGTTACTGGAATTAAGACTTATTCTATGCATCTGCTCTCCTCTGTGGGGAGCAGCTCGGACTAGACTAAGTTACTGGAATTAAGACTTATTCTATGCATCTGCTCTCCTACAATATGGCGCTGGGAGAGGAGAAAACAGCTTCTACCCAGCTGCCTCCAGTTCAACCAATAAACTGTAGGACTTGCTCCTGATTAGAGGAGAGCAGCGTACTCGGCGTGTGGGCAGCCGAGTTAGGATTGGCGGAGGAGGACTATAAAGGAGGAGAGAGACGGCATTCACCAGGAACATCTATGAGGAACATCTAAGGGGAACATCTAAGGGGAACACCTGTGCAGCCCCCGAGAGAGAGCCGGCCGGCGGTGTGCCGCTCCCCTGCGGAAGTGGGGAATGTGGCCAGGGGGAACTGCCCTTCCATGGAGGTGGAAGGGATAGTAGCCAACCCGGGAAGAACCAGCAGCAAACCCGGGGAGGGCCGAGCAGACGAAAGAACAGCGCAGGGTCATGTGTCGTTCCTCCACGAAGAGGGGGAGCGACACCATGTCTACAAGGAGACTTGATTGATTGAGTTTTTGACTCCTGTTTACTCTTGGTTATAGGCATTTAGGGAATGAACCAGTGGAAGGAAGTTTGATTTTTCCTTCTACCTATGTATCTATCTATCTATCTATCTATCTATCTATCTATCACAGCTTCCTGCTAATGCACCTGGGAACTGGGCTAGCACTTGGGTCCTTGCTACCCACATGGGAAACCAAAATGGAGTTTCAGGCTTTCAGGCTCTCTCTCTACACACACATATTTCTCTCTGCCTTGAAAAAAATTAATTATAATAATCACATCATGTTTACTATATTTATATAGCTGATTTACCAATGCTTATAATCTGCATTATTTCATAAGCTCCATGAATATCAGAAAAATATATTTCTTAATCTTGCACAAAACAGTGCAATGATAACCATAAAAATATAAAAGAACAATTATTTAGAGTATATAGATCCAAAGTGTTAATGAATGAATTGTTAAAGCTGAACCTCTGCGTTTACATACTTAACTTTGTTTTGTTGGTTTATCTCCTCTATGCATGGAAACAAAGGAAATGATTGTTGTGATGGTAATATATATATATATATATATAAAAACACATATATATAGTCTCTCTTTAAGTGTGATTTTATATGAGAACCCTTATTGTTTGAGGTTTTTATTTGAATTTTTTTGAAAACTCTAATTGACCTATAGTACTTATACACATTTATCAAGAATAGTACAACAGAGTTAGATAGAAGGAGTAGATTTTAGGGTTTCACAGCACAGTGAGGGGACTATAGTTCACTGTACATGCACTGTATGAATAACTGGAGAAGAGCTTTTGATGGGCTCCACACATACAGGAATTTTAGGGAAGTAGAGATGCTATTGTCTGATGGCATTGTTTCCTTGTTCCTAAAGTTACTATGTAATTTTAATGAATTCAAGAGGGAACAAACTACTACTATGATTTCATTTCAGAAATAAGCTGAAAAGTGCCTGGAAGATTGTTTGGAAAATGCTTTCTTTGAGTTTCTAGAAAACTCAGACCCTACATGGACATCTTATACTATAACTAAAACCTAAAACCTGGGTAAAATCAAGTTTCATTTGAATTTTGCTTACTGGCTAAATGCATGGGTAATACAAGGTACACATGTCAATGAAACCTTTGTGCATCTTGGAAAATAATCACTTCTTTTACCTTTAGTGTATCATTGAAGAATCAGTATACAGAACTATATTTATCTGTAAGATCTTGCCTATTTGAGATAAAAATAGCACATAATGTAGTTTAAATTAGTAATGAATACATTATTTTCTTGAATTGTGTTCTTTATAGGTTTTTACATTATCATATTGCTATGCACTAATACATATGAAGAAATCATGTGTTCATGATTTAAAAGTATAAAATGTCCCAATATAATTTAAAAAAAGCTGAAAAACACACATAGAAGCTTCCTGTAAAAATATTTAAAAACATTTTTTATAAAATTATCTCCCCAAATGTGAACATTAGTATTTAATGATACACTTATAGATGGCCACAAAAGAATGATAGCCTGTTGATATTTCCCAGTAGAAATAAAGAATGATCAAAATATTATGAAAAAAATTCCCAGATGATCATTTGTAATATTCTCAGATAGAAAAATAAATAATGATGTTACATTGAAGCAAATTGTTATTTGGATAACTTTTCCAAAGAATATACACTGAAATAGTATTATTTTTCTACACTTCCTTCTAACAGCATAGATGCATCCTGGATATAAGTAACTTTTTTTGACAGGCAGAGTTAGACAGTGAGAGAGAGAGACAGAGAGAAAGGTCTTCCTTCCATTGATTCACCCCCTAAATGCCTGCCAGTGCCAGCATGCTGCACCGATCCAAAGCCAGGAGCCAGGTGCTTCCTCCTGGTCTCCCAGGATGCAGGGCCCAAGGACTTGGACCATCCTCCACTGCCTTCCTGGGCCACAGCAGAGAGCTGGACTGGAAGAGGAGCAACCAGGACAGAATCTGGCACCCCAACCAGGACTAGAACCTGGAGTACCTGCACCGCAGGTGGAGGATTAGCCTAGCGAGCCATGGCACTGGCGGATATAAATAAATTAAATGAACAAAAAAAGGAACAACTGCATAATCCCCAAATACTTGTTATCATTTCACTTATAAGTGCTTATTTAATATCTGTTAGTATAACAAGCAAAAAAATATCTTTGTGATTGTAGACTGTCAAACTCTTTTGCACTTAATAGCAGTAGTGGATTTCATGGCTACTTTGTCTATGTTGTATGCATGGATTAGATTCATATGAAAATTAAACTAAATTGTCAATCAAAAAAGGTGTGTAATTAAACTGATAGTGGTTTTTTAGAAAGTAGTAGTAGAGAAAAATTCAGAATCAGAGCAAAATGTGCATTCTTGAGAAAGCAAAACAAGAAAATCAAGTGATATGGGTTTTCCTAAGAGAGACTGTATATAAGCATTTGTAAATAGAGATGTACACAACAATACATTGATATCAGTGTGGACAAGAGAAATGTTTCTGATATTTGGAGATAAATATTTATTAAGAAAACACAGTTGGCCATATGTCTTTATTCTCATAGAAATGCAAGAAAAAAACACATGACCAACAGCAGATGCACTCTTTTCAAATTTGATTCTTTCTTTGTAAACTATATTTTTACAAAGTGAAAGTATGGATATTTATTTCCTTGATATTTAATATTAGTTGTTCTCTATGATAATTGATAAAAGCAGGATTGAAATACCCTAAATCCAACCAAACTAATTTTTGACAAATTGTTAATAAAAATAACTATTTTATAGCCTGCATGGTCATTTGGTACAGTGGTTAACTCAACTGCATTCCATGTCACTGTGAATAGTTCAAGTCCCAGCTATTCAGCTTCTGATAGAACTTCCTCCTTGGGCACACACTGGGAAATAGCAGATTATGCGTCTAGTACTTGAGTACCTGTCACCCATGTGAAAGACCTGGATGGAGTTCCAGGCTCCTGGATTTGGCCTGTTTGAGCCCTGCCTGTGGTGTACATTTGGGGAGTAAATGAGCAGATTGACATCTCTCTCTGCATTTCAAGTAGAATAATAAAAATTAAAAAAAAATGAATAACTAACAAAATGGATGCTATGGAAACCATTATACTTAGTGAAATAAGCCAGTCACAAAAAGACAAATACCAAATTGTCTCTCTGGTCTGTGGTAACTAACAGAGTGCCTAAAAAGTAATCTATAGGAGCAAAACTGCCACCTTGAGATGCGATAATTTTGAACAACCCTTGTCCTGACTGTTGAAGAACAATGTTTTTGCTCTTTTTTTCTTTTTTTCTTCATACTATTCAGTGAACGCTCCACTTAGTGCAGGGTTAATATTATGAGTATAAGTTAACTGAAAAGAGATCTTTGTATAGAATAGGAATGAGCATAGGAGAGGGGAGAGAAAGAAGGGTGGGAATACAGGCAGAAGGAAGGTAGGATGGGAAGAATCACTATGTTCAATAATTTGTATATATGAAATGCATGAAGTGTGTATTCTTTAAATAAAATTTAAAAAATGAAAATCTAGGGTAGATTTAGAATTTGTTCATATTCTTCATATTCTTATGAAATTATAGATAGGAATCAGGTACCTATGAATCACTCACAAATATAGAAAACTGAATTATAAATAAATAAATTCATATTATAATAATCAACTATACAAAGGGATTTCAAACAGTTCATAAAAATAATATAATATAGCAGTTATGTACAGCTTCTAGGTTATAACACAGAAGTTTCCTCCACATGCTAGAGGCTTACACCTATAAAAGAAATTGGCTTTATAATCAGAAATGGAAGGAAGAATTGAAGTTTTAGAAAAAGGCACTTCAAAAACTGGAAGTACAAATCGAAAGAGACCAACACCACCTGAGGGTATCACTGTCTGAAGACCATGCATCACTGAGTCCTGGGCACCTGCTGGGATCCTCTCAGTACAAATTCTTACTTTGAGTAACACTGGCTCTTAGCCTTTTTTTTTTCCCTCAGAATAATCAAAACACAGAATTTATGAACTTCATTCTATGGTATTAAAAACTAAACTGGGAGGATTTGGTAAAAAAAAAAAATAATAATATAATGAAAAAAATTATGCATAGCTTTCAAAAATGTTTTCACCAAGTAAATTTGTTTATTTAAATATTTTTTATTTATATAAGGTGAACACATTTCATGTACTTCATATATACAGATTTAGGAATATAGTGTTACTTCATATTCTGTTCTCCTTCCTGCTCAGGCTCCTACCATTCCTACCCCTTCCTTTCTTATTCTTTCTTTCATTTTTACAAAAACATACATTAAGTTTATTTCATAATCATAAGCTTAATCCTCCACTAAGTAAAGAATTCAACATACAGTAAGAAGAAAAAAAAAACTGTTCCTCAATAATAAAGACAAGGGCTTTTAGCACTAACCACATCTCAAAATGTCAGTTTTGCTCATAAACATTATATTCTGTGCCCTATTAGTTAACACCGATCAGGAAAATCATGGTATTTTAATTTCATATATCCACAAACTTTTTGAAGTCCCCCATAGACACACACATACACACACACACTCAGGTGTAAAGAAAAAAATGATTGTAGATGATGGAAATGAAAACCTTATTATTATATAGATTAATCATGTTTCACCATGAAAGTATTTTCAACTCATAAATTCATTCTTTAATTAAACTATATAATCATTTACTGCATAATAATATTTCAAGCAATGATAGAATGCATATGCCACAGTGATGTCCCCCAAAAAAGATTGTATTGCTTAGTGACATTGTAGCAACCTCAGTTTTAGTAAATTCTATGATATTTGCACAGTAAAGAATCCACTGAAGGGGCCAATTTTCCAGAACAGCCCCATAGTTAAATAATACATGCGTGACATTACTTTCAAATGGGTCACTCTATGGTGACTTCAATAATGAAGTTTAAAATTAACAAATGAATATATTAATATGGAATGTGTTTGATCTTATCTCTGAAAATAGTGCTGTTCATTTTATGAACTCAAAGACTCAATGACACCATTCTGCTCAAATACAACCATCTCAGAATAAATATTCTCCCTTTACCACCAGTAATTATTTTTCTATTATGTGTTAATAGAAATTTCTTTTTACATTAACATCCACACTTTTTTTGAAAAAAAAAAAAAAGTAATAGTACATTAGGTACCCATTGGCTTAGTGCATGACTATATATGTAAATAACCTTTAGTCTGCAACCAGGTTTCAAAAAATATCACTTTTCTGATCTTTGTACAAAAACAGCATTTAGGGCACCTTTGGCTTTGCCATCAAAAGTTTTTTAAAATGATTAAGAATTTTATATTGGGCCTCTAGTTCTACAGCATACAACTACAAAAAATAATCTTAGTACTAGTTGAGCAACTTTTCCCCTTCCCTCTCATTTACTTTTCTCCTC
Organism: Oryctolagus cuniculus; assembly: GCF_051225735.1. NCBI lineage: Eukaryota > Metazoa > Chordata > Mammalia > Lagomorpha > Leporidae > Oryctolagus > Oryctolagus cuniculus. The sequence goes on from NC_142881.1 coordinate 93,671,680, forward strand.
AGCCACTGATGAGCACTATATTGCTGTCAATTTCTGTGAAACTAAGATGTTAGATTCCACATGTGAGTAAAATCACATATTTTTCTTCCATTGCCTACTTTCTCTGACTTAAACTAGTGGCCTCCAGTTCTATTAATTTTGTTGTAAATAACAGGATTTTATCTGTTTTTATGGATGAATAGAATTCTATACTGTATATGTGACTAAGTTATAGTTAGAAGAAGTAAGTTCTGTTCTATTGTATAATAGAGTGACTATAGATATAAATATGTTCTATATCCTTCAGAAAAATCTGGTTGGATTCTAGTTTGTTTTCCACATGAAGAAACTGTAAATGATTATATTATATGATTAAGTCTGATTGGAACATTACACAATCTATATGCATTTTGAAACATCATATAGTACCCCATAAATATGGAGAATGAGTCTATTTCAATTTAAAAGATAAAATAAATAAATGAATACCTAAATAAACATCTGGTATTTGTAACTATGGTGTGGAGAACACCATACCTTGTTCCTTCAATCAAGATCATTGGCTAGGAACAATGAAATAATTCTACCTCTACAAAAATCTCAGAACAAGTGTTATGGTGCTGTGATACACTTATGTCAGAATCACATTTAGAAATTTGTGTGTGATAAACGATTTTGCAACTAAGTAGTTGCCATTCAAAAATTCATTTTCTGTTTCTGTATGTGTGTTTGTGTGTATGTGTCTGTAATGATGACTTTGCAAAGAAACATTGTCAATTAGTATGGCATTATATTGATTACTAAACAACTAACTTGTGCTATTGGAAATTTCATTTTCTATGTACTAACAGTAATCATCAGCATATGAATATTAATTAATAAAAACCTACAAGTAGAGGCTGGTGCTGTGGTATAGCAGGTTAAGCTGCTGCCTGCAGCACCAGCATCCCATATGGGTGCTCCACTTCTGGACCTGGCTGCTCCACTTCTGATCCATCTCCCTGCTTATGTGCCTTGGAAAGCAGAGGAAGATGGCCCAAAGTCCTTGGGCCCCTGCACCCATGTGGGAGACCCAAAAGAAGCCCCTGGCTCCTGGATTTAGACTGGCCCAGCTCCAGCAATCTTAGCCATTTGGGGAGTGATCCAGCAGAAGAAAATCCTCTCTCTGTCTCTGCCTCTCCCTCTCTGTAACTCCACCTTTCAAATAAATATCTTTAAAAATGTCATACAAAAAAACATACCTATAATATATCACTATCGTTGAATGCCCAGGTATTCTTTGTCACAGAATCACCATTTTATTTTGGTAAGTTTCTGAGGCATGGAGAGCATACTTATCAGCTCATAGTTAAATAGTTCCAGATAGCAGCTATCCATTCTATTAGTACAACATGCAATCTCCTTTCTTTGTCTTTCTTTTCCTTCCTTCCTTCCTTCCTTCCTTCCTTGAATAAATCTACAACATTTTCAGAATTTTTTCTTACTCTAAAGTAGAGATGAATACAATTGCTTTATAACCTATTCATATGTTAATTGAAGTACTAAGGTCTCACATTAATCCAATATCTGAAGAACACAATGGCAGCTAAACAGGACAACCCAAAGACCCAGTGATAAGTGACAAAAAACTGAGTCTTCTGATAAGACTCAATTAACCAACTTTGGATCTATCTATATCAAGCACTTGGTTTTGAAGAAGCTAAATATATTTTGTTATTTTAAATAATTACAAACTTACTTTTCCATTGTATTTAATCAAATATTTTATAATTCACACATAAAGCACATATACCAACTTTTTATGAAGATCTGTTTGTGGGAATTTCTAGTAGTCATTTGCATCATTGTCATATCTACCCATATCTCTATATATTTTTCTTCCTCCAAATTCTGGACATTCCTGAAGGACATTCCTCTCCTTCCTTCCTTCCTTCCTTCCTTCCTTCCTTCCTTCCTTCCTTCCTTCCTTCCTTCCTTCCTTTCTCTCTCTCTCTCTCTCTCTCTCTTTCTTTCTTTCTTGACAGGCAGAGTGGACAGTGAGAGAGAGAGACAGAGAGAAAGGTCTTCCTTTGCCATTGGTTCACCTTACAATGGCCGCCGCAGCCAGCGCACTGCAACCTGCACACTGCGCTGATCCGACGGCAGGAGCCAGGTGCTTCGTCTCCCATGGGGTGCAGGGCCCAAGCACTTGGGCCATCCTCCACTGCACTCCTGGGCCACAGCAGAGAGCTGGCCTGGAAGAGGGGCAACTCGGACAGAATCCGGAGCCTCGACCGGGACTAGAACCCCATGTGCTGGTGCCGCAAGGTGGAGGATTAGCCTATTGAGCCACGGCACCGGCCTGACATTCCCCATCTTTCTAAAGTTTATCCTATAAACAAGTCAGCTACTAAAAGCTTCAACCATTTTTGCCAAGAAATCCAAATGACAGTTACTAATGTTATTCTTTCTCTGCAAACTTTATATTCTAGTGCATTCCTCTAACCAAAAATTATATTCCTCTAACCAATAATTGTCTTTGACTCCAATGCTTAAGCTTTGAAACTTATTTCATGGAATCTCCATCATTAAAATCTGAAATTTAGCCTTCAGAGCAGTAATCTTGCTATCATTTTAGATATTTCACATTCTGAAGAAGATTAATTTGCCTTTATCAGAGAAGACTTCCTAAATAGTGATGGAATCTTATATCACCTCTATGACTATTATTCAGCATATACTATGGGCAAAAGATTCTTGAAATTGCTGGGGGATGTATCAATGGGTAAAATGTCCTTGGTCATGTCGAACTTATTCTTTAAGGCATTTTTTTTAAATTTAGGGACACAATGCACTTTTCAATTTTTTTCTCTGTATCTGCCAAATTAATACACATCATAAACCTCCATATGGTTTCATGTGGTGTTTGTCTAAGGGGTCAACATATAACAATGTTTTATCCAGCATCAGGAATCTGATGCATGGGGGTCTGCATTGTGATATGGCAGTTAAGTAGCTGCTTATGATGCTGACATCCCATTTCAAAGCAACAGCTCCTGTCTTGGCTGCTCTGCTTTTTTTAAGATTATTTTATTTGAAAGTCAGAGTTAGAGAGAGAGAAAGAGAGAGGGAGAGAGGGGGAGAGGAGAGGAAGAAAGGGATAGAGAGAGAGAGGGAGAGAGGGAGAAAGGGAGAGAGAGAGAGAGAGAGAGAGAGAGAAAGAGAGAGAGAGAGAATGTTCTATCACTGGTTCACTCCTCAGATGGCAACAGTAGCCAGGGCTGGGCCAGGCCTAAGCTAGGAGCCAGGAGCTTCATCTGGGTCTTTCATGTTGGTGGCAGGGGCCTAAGTAACTTGAGCCATCTCTGCTTTCCCCAGACCATTAGCAGGGAGCTGGAACTGAAGTGAAGCAGCCCAGACTCAAACTGGCTCCCACATGGGATGGTGTGTAGGTGGCACTTTACCAGCTGAACCATGATGCAGTAGCCATGCTACTCTGCTTCTGATTGTGCTGTCAGGTAATATGCCAGGGAAGCAGCAGGATATGGTCCAAGTGCTCATGTCCCTGCCACCTACATGGGAGAACAGGATGGAGTTCTGTTCTCCTGACTTCACCAAGCCCAGTCATTGCCATTGCAGCTATCTGGGGAATGAAACAGCAGATGGAAGACCTTTTTCTCTGTCTTTTCCTTTCTTTTTGCTATTCTGCCTTTCAAATAAATAAAGTAAATACATTTTTGAAAACAGTTTTTGGTGCTGTTAAATGAGAGTTGATGATAACTGTCTATGTAGACCTTAAAATATGGGGGGGGGGAACTATTTACCAAAATAAATACTAGAAATAAATACTAGAAAGAGCTATATGCTCAGATAAAATGGTTAAGTGCCCATAAAAGGTGGGAATATTTAATTGGTGCATAATTCTGTCTGTTAGTTGTTTATTCCAGAACTAAGAATGAGTGGAGATGCATGCATTTTGTTATTGAAAAGAAATACCAAAATGAAAGTAATCTAAAATTTCAGGAGAGTTTCCTTGTCTAGATAAGGACTATAGCCTGTAGCAGAGGCAACAGAGCTACTGTAGATGTGAAGGGAGAGGTCTGATAAAATATGAGGGTAATAAAATAATAGAAAAGTAAAATTTGGATTTATGCATAGTCTTTTTTTCCTGTAATACCCATTTCCCTTGAACTTTTTAAGGACCTCCCCATGTCTCACAGGGAGTTCACAGTAGTACATGGTAGCAGTCAATTCATAGTGGGGTGAAAAGTCAGGTGGGGTAACCAATGGAAAGTTACTGGACTGTAGGAATCAGAGATCGGGAAGATCTAAAATACATCTTGTTGCAGGCACACATAGCAGGTAAATGTGAGAAATATTGATTTTGGACTTTTTAAGACTGAAAAGCCTGCGACTGAAGATTAGATGAATAACCCCTAAAACCATCACAGTTTATTTGATCTCTTTGCCCTGATAAAAAACTAAGGAAGTGTGTGTGTGTGTGTGTGTTCTTACCAGGGTTTTATTAGTAAAGTGAAAAAACCCATAATGTTAAAACATGTTTCAAAAGTTAAAAATGTGTTTTGTGGAGGTGAGAATGATTTATGTAGTGACTGGTGATGTTTAAATAAGGCAGATAACAAGTATGCTATGATTATTATTAAAATGGAAACTATGAACCTAAGAACTATTATAACTGACCTCTGAGGAAATGTTTTATGGGTTCTCTGATATGTTTGCAATCAAGCTACATAGAAAATGAAAACTGCCATCAGTTATGGATAAAGCAAATATCCTACCCTCAGTTCTATCTAGTGGAGCAATTAATCCCTGTTCCTGGTGACAAAAATAGAAGGAAATCCATTTGATTTTCTACTCACTTTCAGCAAGGCCTTCTGGCTGTATTTATTCATTCACTCATTCATTCATTGCTATTACATATGCACAAGTGATGTTCCTGTAACAATAAAAAGGTACAAGGGCTTCCTTCTCTGCTTGTGACTAATCATGTGTACCATTCTATTGCTGAATAGTACTGGGGAATGTTAAGTTGTCACCCAAACCAGAGAACAAATAACAATAAAAATAGCTACATGATCCACAGTATGGTTCAACATAAAGGACAGGATATGTGGTCTGTGCTGGGACCAAGAACTCTAATCCCAGAGACTGCACAAATGCACTGCAATTTCCTCCTTCTTTTGGGGATGTACATAACAGGATTGTTTGGGCTTTATGGTATTATTTACTTTCTGAAAATTCATGAGAAAAACATATAGTAACTAATGAATTGGTTCTCAAAGAACACCATATTTTGATTATGCAATGTTCATATAGTTTAGCAAAAATTAGACCACACTGCATTACATTTATACTGATTTTTCAGCCGAGGTGAGGGCATGGCTGTTGATCAAAGGCATTACACAGATTGCTTTTATGGAAAAAGGGAGTTGAATAGGCCTACATGAGAAACTTATTTTGATTTCCTTTTAAAAATATTTCTGTCATAGTTAAATTGCTAGGAATAAACCAAAAATAGGTACTTAATAAAATTTTTAAGAAAGATAAATTTATACACAGAAATGATTAATGGAGATACTAAAGAAATAATCCACTGACCGGTGGCTGATGACTCATAATTAAAAAAATGTTTTATGAAATATCTTCAAAACACGGAAAGCTATAAAAAAAACAAAAAAACTCAATATTTTAAAGGCCAACATGAATATCTCACAGCAATATCTTTGAAATAGCCAATATTGGCCAGCGCCGTTGCTCACTAGGCTAATCCTCTGCTTGCGGTACCAGTACTCCGGTTCTAGTCCCAGTTGGAGCGCTGGTTCTGTCCTGGTTGCTCCTCTTCCAGTCCAGCTTTCTGCTGTGGCCTGGGAGTGCAGTGGAGGATGGCCCAAGTGCTTGGGCCCTGTATCTGCATGGGAGAACAGGAGGAAGCACCTGGCTCCTGGCTTCAGATTGGCACAGTGCACCTGCCGTAGTGGCCATTGGGGGGGGGGGTGAACCAACAGAAGAAAGACCCTTTCTCTGTTTCTCTCTCTCTCTCTCACTGTCTAACTCTGCCTGTCAAAAAACAAAAAAGAAATAGCCAATATCATAGTTTCAGAAAAAATAAATTGCCCATTACTGCCTTTCTCTTTTTACTCCTCTTCCTTTATACTTTTCAGAATTATGATACCATTTTCTCAGATTACTTATGCTAATCTTTTTCTGTAAATATAAAATGTGTGATCTAATTATACTAAGGCTAAATAGACCCTTCCATTAAACAATTTTCTCATAATTCACTAATTTTTGTCTAATTATACATATTAGATATAGCTAATATTTATGAAAAGTGTTTAAAGCAGTGTCTAACACAATGTCAATTTTTTGGTTGACTAATGAACATCAAATTCATGTACTTACAAAATAATTTCTTTACAGGAGTAACAAGTCATTTTAAAAATTGTGTTATAAGTGATACCTACCTCATTTTTTCTCACCCCTGTTTTTCAAGGCTTAATTTTCAAAACCTTTGAGTATGAAACATCATATCACAGAAACAATTAGGGATGTGATGGATTTCAGGGTGTTAACCAATTGACCACTTAAGAGACATGTAATTCTGTATTATCTGTCTTGGTCCAATGTAAAAGTACCTGCCCTTAAAAGTGAAAGAAGAGCCGGCGCCGCGGCTCACTAGGCTAATCCTCCGCCTAGCGGCACCGGCACACCGGGTTCTAGTCCCGGTCGGGGCGCCGGATTCTGTCCCGGTTGCCCCTCTTCCAGGCCAGCTCTCTGCTGTGGCCAGGGAGTGCAGTGGAGGGTGGCCCAGGTGCTTGGGCCCTGCATCCCATGGGAGACCAGGAAAAGCACCTGGCTCCTGGCTCCTGCCATCAGATCAGCGCGGTGCGCCGGCCACAGCGCGCCGGCCTTGGCGGCCATTGGAGGGTGAACCAACGGCAAAGGAAGACCTTTCTCTCTGTCTCTCTCTCTCTCTCACTGTCCACTCTGCCTGTCAAAAAAAAAAAAAAAGTGAAAGAAGAAACCAGAAGATTGACTAGAGAATGTAGCAATGGATGAAGAGACAGGGTAATTTGAAACATGAGATATACCTCACCTACTCTATCTGGTTTTTGAAGATGGGGGAGTAGGTAAAGCCAACGGATGCAGGTGGTATTTAAAATGCTGAGAATGGTCTTCAAGTGACAGGCATCCAGGAAACAAGGATCTGCGTTCTACAGTCATAAGGGATTGAATCCTGCCAACAACCTTGAAGCACAAAGAAATAGATCCTCTCTTGAATCCTCCAAATAGGAACTTTGCTTTGTGGGGCCCTTGATTTTCATTTGATGTCATCCATGTCAGACTTCTGACCTCTGATATACACACACAAATACATTTGTATTTCTATGTTTCTTTTTTTTTTTTTGACAGGCAGAGTTAGACAGTGAGAGAGACAGAGACAGAGAGAAAGGTCTTCCTTCTATTGGTTCACCCCCAAAATGGCCTCTATGGCTGGTGCGCTGCACTGATCTGAAGCCAGGAGCCAGGTGCTTCTTCCTGGTCTCCCATGTGGGTGCAGGGCCTAGGACTTGGGCCATCCTCCACTGCACTCCCGGGCCACAGCAGAGAGCTGGACTGGAAGAGGAGCAACCAGGACAGAATCTGGTGCCCCGACCGGGACTAGAACCAGGTGTGCCAGTGCTGCAGGTGGAGGATTAGCCTATTGAGCCACAGCACTGGCCCAGAAGCTTTTTTAAAGAAAGAACACAATGAAAAAATTTTGAAGCCCCTGATATTAGTCTCAAATCAATGAACTTGATTTCCAACTAAAGACACTAGAAAAAGAGGAGCAACTTAAAGCCACAGCAGCATGTAGAGTGAAAATATGTATCTGCCATGATCTGAACATACCATTTAAATACTGAAGCATAATCACCAGGATGGTGTTATTGCCTGATAAGGCTGTAAGGTGCTCAGGCAGGATCAGCAGCCTTATAAAATAGACACAATGAGAATCTTTACCCTTTATCCACCTGAGGATTCTGGGAAAAGCCATCTAGAAATCAGGAAGCAGGCACCCGAGAGACCCCCAACCCTGCCAGGGCTGCATCTTGAGACTCCCACTTTAAGATCCATGGTGGTTTATTTAGTTTATAACCTGCAAAGGCTATGATAACTTCCTTCTCTTCAGAGATAAAGTTTGGGCAATGGGGATTCTGGAGACTTTGTTCTGGGCTGACCGGAGGCTATGGTCCTCCCCACAATAGACTGAACCTGAGTGGCTGGCTCTAGGGCCCCCAAGAGCTGGAGGGGTCCAAGACACCCAGCAACACCATGCAGGTGAGCTTTGTGTGCCAGCGCTGCAGCCAGCCCCTCAAGCTGGACATGAGCTTCAAGATCCTGGACTGGGTCACCATCCAGGAGCTCACAGCTCCATTACTTGCCACAGCCCAGGTCAAACCAGGAGACACCCAGGAGGAAGAAGCTAAGTCAGGAGAGGAAGCATTTATTGAAACTAGCCAGGATGAGCTCTCTGCTGTGGCCCAGAAGTGCAGTGGAGGATGGCCCAAGTCCTTGGGCCCTGCACCTGTATGGGAGACCAGGAGAAGCACCTGGCTCCCGGCTTCAGATCAGCATGGTGCGCCAGCTGCAGTGGCCATTGGAGGGTGAACCAACGGCTAAAGGAAGACCTTTCTCTCTGTGTCTCTCTCTCACTGTCCACTCTGCCTGTCAAAAGAAGAAGAAGAATAAGAAGAAGGAGAAGGAGGAGGAGAAGGAGGAGAAGGAGGAGGAGAAGAAGAAGGAGGAGAAGAAGGAGGAGGAGGAGGAGGAGGAGAAGGAGAAGAAGAAGAAGAAGAAGAAGAAGAAGAAGAAGAAGAAGAAGAAGAAGAAGAAGAAGAAGGAAGAAGAAGAAGAGGAGGAGGAGGAGGAGGAGGAGGAGGAAAAAGAAACTAGCCAGGATGGTGTCTCTAGCAGATTCACCCCCCAGCCATTATGATGGCTACAGAAAGTGCCAACAGCTTCACTCTGATGGGGAGGCACCCAATGGCAGCACCAAGGAGAACCTCAGCCCAAGACTGGCGGTCACTGGGGACCTTTTAGACATCATGTCAGGCCAGACAGGTGTGGATCGCCCACTGTGTGTGGAATGCACAGATTCTCTCAGACCAGCTGGACACTCAGCTCCATGTCACCGACAGTGAGTGTCAGAACTACAAATGCTATTTGGAGATCTGAGAGCAAATGAATGAGGATGACAGTGAACAGCTGCAGAAGGGGCTAAGGGAGCTGGCCTTGGAGGAGGAAAGGCTGATCCAGGAACTGGAAGATGTGGAACAAACCGCAAAATAGTGACAGAAAATCTGGAGAAGGTCCAGGCTGAGGCTGAGAGACTGGATAAGGAGGAAGTTGGGTATCAGACAACATACAGTGAATTTAAATGACAACAGGGGGCCAGCGCTGTGGCACAGAAGGTTAATGCTCTGGTCTGAAGCACCGGCATCCCATATGGGCACTGGATCGAGACCTGGCTGCTCCACTTCTAGTCTAGCTCTCTGCTACGGCCTGGGAGGGCAGTAGAAGATGGCCCAAGTCCTTGGGCCCCTGCACCCACATGGGAGACCCAGAGGAAGCTCGTGGCTCCTGGCTCCTGGCTTTGGATTGGATCAGCTCCAGCCATTGCAGCCAATTGGAGAGTGAACTAGTGGATGGAAGACCTCTCTCTCTCTCTATGCCTCTCCTCTCTCTGTGTAACTCTGACTTTCAAATAAATAAATAAATCTTTAAAAAAATGACAACAGCTGGAGCTGGATAAAGAGCTGAAAAGTGTAGAAAACCAGATGTCTTATGCCCAGATGCAACTGGACAAGCTTAAGACCAATGTCTTCAACATGACCTTCCATATCTGGCACACTGGACTCTTTGGCACAATCCATAACTGCCGGCTGGATTGCCTTCCCAGTGTTCCTGTGGAATGGAATGAGATTAATGCTGCCTGGGGCCAGATGGTGTTGCTGCTTCATGCCCTGGACAATAAGATGGGTCTGAAATTTCAGAGGTATTGACTGGTGCCTTATGGAAATCATGCGTATCTGGAGTCTCTGACAGACAAATCTAAGGAGCTCCATTATACTGTTCTGGGGGGTTGTGGTTTTTCTGTGACAAAAAGTTTGACTATGTAGTGGTGGCTTTCCTGAACCACATGCAGGAGTTTAAAGAAGAGGTTGAAAAGAGCAAGACATGTTTTTGTCTTCCATACAGGATGAATGTGGAGAAAGGGAAGACTGAAGACATAGGAGGCAGTGGCGGCTCCTATTCTATCAAAACCCAGTTCAATTCTGAGGAACAGTGGACAAAAGCTCTCAAGTTCATGCTGATGAATCTCAAGTAGGGTCTTGCTTAGGTATCCTCACAATTTTATAACAAATGACTTTTTCCTTAAGGATGCTGCCTCAAATTTGCTTTAATTTTTTTTTGCAGAAAGTTTAAATTTAGGTAATATTAAACAGCCTATACCTACAATACCAAAAAAAGACAAAAAAACACAAAAGCCACTTTATTTTAAAGTATCATGATAGTCTCCAGAGCTACCACATGCCATGTACACTCACTGACCCTTGTCAAAGTTTTGACTCTTATCCCTTGCCTGCCTTTTCCTCTCTCCCCTGAAAACAACTTAGTTGAACTGAGATTGACATGTTCTCATTGGACTTCAGCTCTCTCGACTTGCTGCACTTAAGAGTCGGTGAACTCAAAGGGCTTCCATAGCCTTGGCAGCTCATGACAAGAGCCTGTAGTGATTACTGATGCCATAAACAAGAGTGTCAATTTGTTAAGTCAACAACAGGAGTCACTGTGCACTTACTCCTCATGTAGGATCTTTGTCCTTAATGTGCTGTACATTGTGATTTAATGCTATAACTAGTACTCAAACAGTATTTTTCACTTTGTGTTTCTATGTGGGTGCAAACTGTTGAAATCTTTACTTAATGTATGCTAAACTGATCTTCTGTATATAAAGAGAATTGAAAATGAATCTTCATGTGAATGGAAGGGGAGAGGGAGCGGGAAAGGGGAGGATTGCGGGTGGGAGAGACGTTATGGGGGGGAAGCCATTATAATCCATAAGCTGTACTTTGGAAATTTATATTCATTAAATAATAGGTAAAAAAAAAAGAAATAGAAACTTTTATCTCCACTGAGAGAGATGTTGGAGGGACACAGTTGGATAACGTGGGGAAATGACATTGAAGCTTTGTATAGTCATCATGTGACATGCTTAGACACTTGAAACTGAACACTTCTCCCTCAGTTCTAGTCCTGATTGTCTACTCTGCTCTTTGTTAGTGATATGAAATGGTGTTTGATACTGTTGGAGACATTACTGAGAGATTTAATTATTTGTAATAAAAGATTTCCTACAGGCTGATAACTGCTCAAAAAAGTTCTCTTCAAAATACTATTTAAAGAGTGAAATTCAAAGCAAAAAAATACTTGAAAATATACCTGATCAAATAATGGTATCCAGAATATATGAAGAACTCTTATAGTGCAACACAAAAGGTACCTACAGCACAACCCCTAGTTCTAAAATAGTAAAGTATTTTAGAAATAGCTCATCATAGAAGATGGAAGAGAGGACTGTTGGGGCACAATGGGATGAACCACCCCCTATAATACTGGCATTCCATATGAACACCAATTTGAGTCCTGGCTGCTCTTCTTCCAAACCAGTTGTGTTAGAGCACCTGGGAAAGTAATAGTGGATTCCCCATGTGCTTTGCCCCCTGGCACATATGTGGGAAACTACGTGGAGTTGCTGCCCCTGGATTGTGGCCTGGCCCAGCCAAGGCCTTGGGGCATTTGGGGAGTGGACTAGTGCATGGAAGACTCTCTCTCTCTCTCTCCCTCTCTCTTTAAAATAAAGCAAGGCTTTAGAAAATAAAGAAAGGAAAGGATGATGTGAAGGAAGCAGAGACTGGGGAGATTCTATTGAATGGTTCACACTCAAAATGGCCACAAAATCTGGGTCTAGGCCAGGCCAAAATCAGGAGTCTGGAAATTCATCAAGGTCTCCTACACAGGTGGCAGGTTCTTAAGTATTTGAGATGTCTTCTGTGTACTTCCTAGGCACATGGACATGAAGCTGGATCAGAATCATTCTGATGAAAGATGCCAGTGTCACAAGTATTGGTTTCACATACTGCATTACAACAGCAGACCCCAAATTTGTAGATCTTAGAGGAAGGACACTGAAAATCATCTTCCAAGGCTGTTTCATATGAATGGGACATGCATCATTGCCATCTGTAGGACTTTGTTCTTTTTTCCAGTAAAATAAAAAACCCTGTTTCAAAAATGTAATTAAATATTTACTATATGTTTAAGTTTACAGAAGTAGAAATTATCTATTTTCATGTGAGTAAAACCACAAATTCTTCCAAAAGAACTGATTTCTTTTCATAATGATACTAATACCCTGCTAAATTTCTTAATCATTTTTTCAAAGTAAATATCTTCACATAAATGAGGTTATCTAGTATTGCACTTTACAATTGACTTTTTTTTTTTAAATTTCATAGTGTAAAACCTGTGTTTTTATCATGTATATTTTTCTGGATAGTAATACTTTTAAATATTTTTTTTTATCTTTTATTTAATGAATATAAATTTCCAAAGTACGACTCATGTGTTACAATGGCTCCCCCCCCCATACCGTCCCTCCCACCCACAACCCTCCCCTTTCCCACTCCCTCTCCCCTTCCATTCACATCAAGATTCATTTTCGATTATCTTAATATACAGAAGATCAGCTTAGTATACCTTAAGTAAGTATTTCAACAGTTTGCTCCCACACAGAAACATAAACTGAAAAATAATAGATGATTTTTTTTAAATGATGATGAAATCAGATCAGACCTATTGTCATGTTTAATCCCAGTGAGAGTCAAGTTGGGAATTGATAATTTCTTTCTTTCTTTTTTTTTTTTTTTTACAGAAGATCAGTTTAGTGTACATTAAGTAAAGATTTCAGTCGTTTGCACCCCCATAGAAACACAAAGTGAAATATACTGTTTGAGTACTCGTTATAGCATTAAGCCTCAGTGTACAGCACGTTAAGGACAGAGATCCTACATGAGGAGTAAGTGCACAGTGACTCCTGTTGTTGACTTTACCAATTGACACTCCTGTTTATGGCATCAGTAATCTCCCTATGCACCAGTTATGAGTTTCCAAGGCTATGGAAGCCCCTTGAGTTCTCCGACTCTTATCTTGTTTAGACACGGTCATAGTCAAAGTGGAGGTTCTCTCCTCCCTTCAGGGAAAGGCACCTCCCTCTTTAAAGACCTGTTCTTTCCACTGGGATCTCACTCACAGAGATCTTTTTGCCAGAGTGTCTTGGCTTTCCATGCCTGAAATACTCTCATGGGCTTTTCAGCCAGATCCGAGTGCCTTTAGGGCTGATTCTGAGGCCAGAGTGCTATTTAGGAAATCCGCCATTCTATGAGTCTGCTGAGTATCTCACTTCCCATGTTAGATCACTCTCCCCTTTATTTATTCTATCGGTTGGTGTTAGCAGATACTAGACTTGTTTATGTGCTCCCTTTGACTCTTAGTCCTTTCATTATGATCAATTGTGAACTGAAATTGATCACTTGGAGTAGTGAGATGGCATTGGCACATGCCACCTTGATGGGATTGAATTGGAATCCCCTGGTATGTTTCCAACTCTACCAATTGGGGCAAGTCAGCCCAAGCATGCCCCAAATTATACATCTCTTCCCTCTCTTATTCCCACTCTTATGTTTAACAGGGATCACATTTCAGTTAATTTTCAACACTTAAGAATAACTGTGTGATAATTACAGAATTAAACCAGTCATATTAAGTAGAACAGACAAAAAAAAATACTAAGAGGGATAATGTATTAAGTTGTCCATTAGCAGTCAGGGCTATGCTGATCAAGTCACCATTTCTCTTAGTGTCCATTTCACTTCAGGAGGAATCCTTTTTGGTGTTCAGTCAGTTGTCACCGATCAGTGAGAACATATGTTATTTGTCCCTTTGGGACTGGCTTACTTCACTCAGCATGATGTGTTCCAGATTCCTCCATTTTGTTGCAAATGACTGGATTTCGTTGTTTCTTACTGCAGTATAGTATTCTAAAGAATACATATCCCATAATTTCTTTATCCAGTCTACCGTTGATGGGCATTTAGGTTGGTTCCAGGTCTTGGCTATTGTGAATTGTGCTGCAATAAACATTAGGGTGCAGACCGCTTTTTTGTTTATCAATTTAAACTCCTTTGGGTAAATTCCAAGGAGTGGGATGGCTGGGTCGAATGGTAGGGTTATATTCAGGTTTCTGAGGAATCTCCAGACTGATTTCCATAGTGGCTTGACCAGTTTGCATTCCCACCAACAGTGGGTTAGTGTCCCTTTTTCCCCACATCCTCGCCAGCATCTGTTGTTGGTAGATTTCTGTATGTGAGCCATTCTAACCGGGGTGAGGTGAAACCTCATTGTGCTTTTGATTTGCATTTCCCTGATTGCTAGTGACCTTGAACATTTTTTCATGTGCCTGTTGGCCATTTGGATTTCCTCTTTTGAAAAATGTCTATTGAAGTCCTTGGCCCAACTCTTAAGTGGGTTGTTGGTTTTGTTTTTGTGGAGTTTCTTGGTCTCTTTGTAGATTCTGGTTATTAACCCTTTATCTGTTGCATAGTTTGCAAATATTTTTTCCCATTCTGTTGGTTGTCTCTTCACTCTCCTGACTGTTTCTTTTGCAGTACAGAAACTTCTCAATTTGATGCAATCCCAATAGTTGATTTTGGCTTTGACTGTCTGTGCCTCCCGGGTCTTTTCCAGAAATTCTTTGCCTGTGCCAATATCTTGAAGGGTTTCTCCAATGTTCTCTAATAACTTAATGGTGTCAGGACGTAGATTTAGGTCTTTAATCCACGTTGAGTGGATTTTTGTGTAAGGTGTAAGGTAGGGGTCTTGCTTCATGATTCTGCATGTGGAAATCCAGTTTTCCCAGCACCATTTATTGAATAGACTGTCCTTGCTCCAGGAATTAGTTTTAGATCCTTGATCAAATATAAGTTGGCTGTAGATGTTTGGGTTGATTTCTGGTGTTTCAATTCTGTTCCATTGGTCTATCCATCTGTTTCTGTACCAGTACCATGCTGTTTTGATTACAACTGCCCTGTAGTATGTCCTGAAGTCTGGTATTGTGATGCCTCCGGCTTTGTTTCTGTTGTACAAGATTGCTTTAGCTATTCGAGGTCTCTTGTGCCTCCATATGAATTTCAGCATCATTTTTTCTAGATCTGCGAAGAATGTCTTTGGTATCTTCATTGGTATTGCATTGAATCTATAAATTGCTTTTGGGAGAATGGACATTTTGATGATGTTGATTCTTCCAATCCATGAGCATGGAAGATTTTCCCATTTTTTGGTATCCTCTTCTATTTCTTTCTTTAAGGTTTTGTAATTTTCATCGTAGAGATCTTTAACGTCCTTGGTTAAGTTTATTCCAAGGTATTTGATTGTTTTTGTAGCTATTGTGAATGGGATTGATCTTAGCAGCTCTTTCTCAGTCATGGCATTGCATGTGTATACAAAGGCTGTTGATTTTTGTGCATTGATTTTATATCCTGCCACTTTGCCAAACTCCTCTATGAGTTCCAATAGTCTCTTAGTAGAGTTCTTTGGATCCTCTAAGTACAGAATCATATCGTCTGCAAAGAGGGATAGTTTGACTTCTTCCTTCTTGATTTGTATTCCTTTGATTTCTTTTTCTTGTCTGATGGCTCTGGCTAAAACTTCCAGAACTATGTTAAATAGCAGTGGTGAGAGTGGGCATCCCTGCCTGGTGCCAGATTTCAGTGGAAATGCTTCCAACTTTTCCCCATTCAATAGGATGCTGGCTGTGGGTTTTTTATAAATTGCTTTGATTATATTGAGGAATGTTCCTTCTATACCCAATTTGCTTAGAGTTTTCATCATGAAAGGGTGTTGAATTTTATCAAATGCTTTCTCTGCATCAATTGAGATAATCATATGGTTTTTCTTCTGCAGTCTGTTAATGTGGTGAATCACATTGATTGATTTGCGAATGTTGAACCATCCCTGCATACCAGGGATGAATCCCACTTGGTCTGGGTGGATGATTTTCCTGATGTGTTGTTGTACTCTATTGGCCAGAATTTTATTGAGGATTTTTGCGTCTATGTTCATCAGGGATATTGGTCTGTAATTCTCTTTCAGTGCTGCATCTTTCTCTGGCTTAGGGATTAAGGTGATGCTGGCTTCATAGAAAGAATTTGGGAGGATTCCCTCTTTTTCGATTGTTCTGAATAGTTTGAGAAGAAATGGGATTAGTTCTTCTTTAAATGTCTGGTAGAATTCAGCAGTGAATCCATCTGGTCCTGGGCTTTTCTTTGTTGGGAGGGCCTTTATTACTGTTTCAATTTCTGTCTCAGTTATGGGTCTATTTAGGTTTTCGATGTCTTCATGGTTCAATTTTGGTAGATTGCATGTGTCCAGGAATCTATCCATTTCTGATAGGTTTTCCTGTTTGCTGGCATACAGGTCCTTGTAGTAATTTCTGATGATTCTTTTTATTTCTGTGGTGTCTGTTGTTACGTTTCCTTTTTCATCTCTGATTTTATTGATTTGGGTCTTTTCTCTTCTTTTTTTAGTTAGTTGGGCCAATGGGGTGTCAATTTTGTTTATTTTTTCAAAAAACCAGCTTCTCGCTTGGCTGATGTTTTGTAATGTTTTTTTTTGGATTCAATCCTGTTAATTTCTTCTCTGGTTTTAATTATTTCTCTTCTCCTACTAGATTTGGGTTTGGTTTGCTGCAGTTTTTCTAGGTCCTTGAGGTGCGCTGAAAGCTCATTTATTTGGTACCTTTCCAATTTCTTGGTATAGGCACCTATTGCTATAAATTTGCCTCTCAATACTGCTTTTGCTGTATCCCATAAGTTTTGATATGTTGTGTTGTTGTCTTCATTTACTTCCAGAAAGTTTTTGATTTCTCTTTTGATTTCTTGAATGACCCAGTGTTCATTCAGGAGCATGTTGTTCAGTCTCCATGTGTTTGCATACTTTCTGGGGTTTCCTGAGTTGCTAATTTCCAGCTTCATCCCGCTGTGGTCTGAGAAGCTGCATGGTATGATTCTAATTCTTTTAAATTTGCTGAGACTTGCTTTATGGCCTAGTATGTGGTCAATCCTAGAGAAGGTTCCATGCGCTGCTGAGAAGAATGTGAAGTCTGTAGATGTAGGGTTGAAAGTTCTGTAGATATCTGTTAGATCCATTTGGGCAATAGTGTCAATTAAATCTGCTGTTTCCTTGTTGATCTTCTGTCCGGATGATCTGTCTATTTCTGAGAGTGGAGTATTGAAGTCCCCCAGTACTATTGTATTGGAATCTAAATCTCCCTTTAAGTCCCTTAACATATCTTTTAAATAGACCGGTGCCCTGTAATTAGGTGCATATACATTTATAATAGTTACATCTTCCTGTTGAATTGAACCGTTAATCATTATATAGTGTCCCTCTTTGTCTCTCTTAACAGTTTTTGTATTAAAGTTTAATTTGTCTGATATTAATATGGCTACACCTGCTTTTTTTTGGTTTCTGTTGGCATGGAATATCTTTTCCCAACCTTTCACTTTCAGTCTGCATGCCTCTTTGTTAGAGAGATGTGTTTCTTGTAGGCAACAAATAGTTGGGTTGTGTTCTGTGAGCCAGTCAGCTAAACGGTGTCTTTTAACTGAAGAATTCAGACCATTAATGTTCAATGTGACTATTGATACGTAGTGACTTTGCCCTGCCATTTTCCCGGAAATATTTTCTAGTATATGCTTTGAGCTTCCCATGCTCTTTTACTGGTAGGTGTTCTTCCTTTCCCTTCTTTCATATTGATGGCCGTGTTTCTGTGTTTCTGAGTGTAGCACATCTTTAAGTATCTTTTGCAGGGCCGGACGAGTGGCCACAAAGTCTTTTAATTTCTGTTTGCTATGAAAGGTCTTTATTTCACCTTCATTCACAAATGAGAGCTTGGCAGGATATAATATTCTGGGCTGGCAATTTTTCTCTCTTAGCACCTGTGCTATGTCTCGCCATTCCCTCCTAGCTTGTAGGGTTTCTGATGAGAAGTCAGCTGTGAGTCTGATTGGAGATCCTCTGAGAGTAATCTGACGTTTCTCTCTTGCACATTTTAGGATCTTTTCTTTATGTTTCACTGTGGTAAGTTTAATTACCACGTGTCGTGGTGAGGATCTCTTTTGGTCATGTTTATTGGGGGTTCTATGAGCTTCCTGTACTAGGATATCTCTGTCCTTCTCCAAACCTGGAAAGTTCTCTGCTAGTATCTCACTAAAAAGGCCTTCCAATCCTTTCTCTCTCTCCATGCCTTCAGGGACTCCTAGAACTCGAATGTTGGTTTTTTTAATAGTATCCTGTAGATTCCCAACAATATTTTTTAGGTTTCTAATTTCCTCTTCTTTTCTTTGGTTTGACTGTATGTTTTCCTGTGCTCTATCTTCTAAGTCCGATATTCTCTCTTCTGCTTCACCCATTCTGTTTTTAAGGCTTTCTAATGTGTTTGTCATTTGATCTATTGAGCTCTTCATTTCATTTTGATTTCTCTTCACTATAACACTTTCCTGTTCTACTAGTTTCTGAGTTTCATTTTGACTCTTCCTTAAAATTTCGTTTTCACGAGAGAGATTTTCAATCTTGTCCATTAAGGATTTCTGTAGTTCAAGGATTTGCTTTTGAAAACTTCTAAATGTTCTTATCATAAATTTTTTGAAATCCGTATCTTGCATTTCTTCTATCTCATCATCTTCATACTCTTGGCTTGGGGTTTTTTGCTTATTTGGAGGCATCATAGTGTCATTGTTGATCTTGCTCCCTCTATTTCTGTGTTTGTTACTCGGCATAGTTAATTCTTCTTGCGTCACTGTGCGTTTTTTTTCTTTTTTTTTTTTTTTTTTATACTGTGTCTGTGTTAAGTGGACTGCCTGCTGTTGGAGGAGCCTTGGAGGCTTGAGATGGGTGCGGCCTGAGAGCTCTGCCTGGTTCTTCCAGGTTAAGGGTGTGCAAAGGTGACACCCTCAGGTTATGCGTGGTAAATCTCTCTCTTTTTATTTATTTATTTATTTTATTTATTCAGGGGGTAAGTAACACCACAGGGCACGGCTGTGCAGAATTGATGGTATTTAGCTTCCAGTCTTTGGCTCCTCTGGACTCCCACTGGGTTGCCTAGGCTACTGAATTGTAGTGACTCAGTTCCTTAGCTCTCCCCCATTGATATGTAAATCCAGAGAGCAGGCCTGCTCTTTGTCTCTTGGGAATTCTTCTAGCCTTGCAGCCTTGTAACCTTTGCAAGGTTAGGGGGAAGAGAAACCCCGAAGCTTTTTTTTTTTTCCCCTTCTTTCCGGTAGTGAGTTTGCTGCACTTTCCGGCCCCCCTCTAGATTCTGACCCCTGTTTCCCCACCAATGTCTCGGGTTATTGAGCTCACCTCCCCTTCCAGCGCTGATGTGTGGACTCGGAGCCCTGAGCGTCCCAAGTCTCCCCGCTGTTGTCTGTGTGGCATGCACTCCCCTTGGAGCACTGGGGCTTCTGCGGCTCGGTCCCGTGACTTGGCTTCCGCGCGGTGGGCGACCTTGTTCTCCCAGTAGGTCCTCCGATTCACGATTCCCGTGCAATTTTTTCCTGGTTCTTTTTTCTGCGGCTACCGTAACTCCCCTTTTATTAAACTAAATTTTCCCGGACTATCGGTGCACGCCCTCACTATTCCGCCATCTTGGCTCTGCCCCCCCACTTTTAAATATTTTTAAAAATTTGTTTATTTCCATTAGCTGCTTTATCTGAAATGATATAAAATAATTTTCAGGCAAACATTAAAAATACAAAATGCAAAGAATATTTAAAGTTATTATATTTTTATTTATTACCTGTACCTTTAAATTTTATTTCTCCTATTTATAAGGTACATAGAGAATTTAATATATAGTAATATTCTACAAGTGAGATTAAATTTAAGAGCAACATGTAGGAACAAGGAAAATACACTACTAATAATAAGTAATTAACTTTACATCAAACTTTCTATCAAAGCAAAAGTGAAAAGACAATGCTACTTTCATTATATGTAGGAATAAATAAACCAGGTTTGATTGTCATTGCTATTTTCAAAATTCTATGTCACTAAAATCTATTTTGGAAGGTGTCACTCTGAGAGAAACCTTTGTATTGATGATAATAGACTTTTCAGGATATAATACAGAATTACAAAGTGTTGTATTAAGCATTGTTCATGTGTTAAACCATTGTTAGTCCTCACAGTTCTGTGAGGTAGGTAACATATTAGGCATCCTGTACAGGAATTAACTAGGTACAAGAAAGCCAAGTAGTTTGCCTAAACCCATACAGCCCACATGCAGCAGACCCCAAATTCAAATCCTGGAATTCCGGCCAGAAAGACAGTTTTTAATTTATTTTTATTTTTATTTTTAACATTTATTTAATAAATATAAATTTCCAAATACAACTTTTGGAATATAGTGGCTTTTTCCCCCCATAACCTCCCTCTCACCTGCAACCATCCCACTTCCACCTCCCTCTCTCATCCCATTCACATCAAGATTCATTTTCAATTATCTTTATATACAGAAGATCAATTTAGTATATACTAAGTAAATATTTCAACAGTTTGCGCCCACACAGAAACACAAAATATAGAGTACTGTTTGAGTACTAGTTATACCATTAATTCACATAGTACAACACATTAAGGACAGAGATCCTACATGGGGAGTAAGTGCACAGTGACTCCTGTTGTTGATTTAACAATTGACACTCTTATTTATGACATCAGTAATCACCCTAGGCTCTTGTCATGAGCTTCCAAGGCTATGGAAGCCTCTTGAGTTCACCAACTCTGATCTTATTCAGACAAGGTCATAGTCAAAGTGGAAGTTCTCTCCTCCCTTTAGAGAAAATTACCTCCTTCTTTGCTGGCCCATTCTTTCCTCTAGGATCTTACTCACAGAGATCTTTTATTTAGGTCACTTTTTTTTGCTGCCATATCCAGAAGACAGGTTTTAAAACATACTGAGAGTAGATTTTACTTTTAGAGTTTTAAGTAAGAAAGACTATATAGGGGACAGGTATGAGAAAGAATAACATTAGTAACATTTTGGACCTGTTAGGATTTAAATACACAATAGATAACCAAAGACAGATCTCAAGTATGCAGTATGATATACCAAACTGAATGACAGAGGGTTCCTGCTCTGGAGAGACAAATTTGGAAATCATTAGTACACACAAGGTAGCAAAAGTCATTAGAAAGAATATCAAAGATTGAGCTGTAGAACAATTCTATGTTTAAAAAGAGGGAGATGAGAATAAACAAACCAAAGAAACAGACTATGATGTATACACTGAAAGGCACTAGAAAACTAGATAAATGTTTTAATGCTTATTTCAGAATATTTATGATTGATAATGGCCAGCATTTGTCATTTTTTGATTTTGGATGATAGCGATGCTAACTGGGGTGAGGTGACATCTCATTGTGATTTTTATTTGCATTTCCCTAATGAGTAGTGATCCTGAATTTTTTTTCATCTTCTGTTGGCCATTTTTATTTCATCCTTTGAAAAATGTTTATTCATGCCATTTGTATATTTTTAACTTGATTGTGTGTTTGTTGTTAAATTTCTTGAGCTCCTTATATATCTTTGATATTAATAATTTATTGGATGCAAATATTTTCTCCCATTCTGTTGATTACCTCTTCACTTTGTTAATTATTTCATTTTTTGTGCAGCAAATTCTTGCTTGATGTAATCACATTTGTCTATTTGTGTTTCCTTTATTACCTGTGCTTCTGGGATCGTACCCAAGAATTCTTTGCCTAGGCCAGTATCTCATATCCTTCCTTCTATGTTTTTCTCTAGTAATGTGATGGTTTTGGGAATTAAGTTTATTTTTTACATATTTTATTTTTTATTTTTTTAACTTTTATTCAATAAATTTCCAAAGTACAACTTTTGGATTATAGCAGCTCCCCCCCCCCATAACCTCCCTCCCACACACAACCATCCCATCTCCACCTCCCTCTCTCATCCCATTCACATCAAGATTCATTTTCAATTATCTTTATATACAGAAAATCAATTTAGTATATACTAAGTAAATATTTCAACAGTTTGCGCCCACACAGAAACACAAAATATAGAGTACTGTTTGAGTACTAGTTATACCATTAATTCACATAGTACAACATTAAGGACAGAGATCCTACATGAGGAGTAAGTGCACAGTGACTCCTGTTGTTGATTTAACAATTGACACTCTTATTTATGACATCAGTAATCACCCTAGGCTCTTGTCATGAGCTGCCAAGGCTATGGAAGCCTCTTGAGTTCGCCAACTCTGATTTTATTTAGACAAGGTCATAGTCAAAGTAGAAGTTCTCTCCTCCCATCAGAGAAAGTTACCTCCTTCTTTGATGGCCCATTCTTTCCTCTGGGATCTCACTCACAGAGATCTTTCACTTACGTCATTTTTTTTGCCACAGTGCCTTGACTTTCTATGTCTGAAATACTCTCATGGGCATTTTGGTCAGATTGAATGCTTTTTAGGACATCTGCTATTCTAGGAGTCTATTGTGTATCCCATTTCCCATGTTGGATTGTTCTCTCCTTTTTAATTCTATCAGTTAATATTGGCAGACACTAGTCTTCTTTATGTGTTTCTTTTGACACTTAATACTATCACTATGATCAATTATGAACTGAATATGATCATTTTGACTAGTGAGATGGCATTGGTACATGCCACCTTGATGGGATTGAATAGGAATCCCCTGGCACATTTCTAACTCTACCATGAGGGGTAAGTCAAATTGAGCAAGTGCTGTACTGTACAACTCCTCCCTCTCTTATTCCCACTCTTATATTTAATGGGGATCACTTTTCAGTTACATTTAAACACCTAAGAATAATTTTCTGTTAATTAAATAGTTCAACCAATAGTATTAAGCAGAACAATAAAATATTAAAAGGAATAAAGTAGTAAATTGTTCCTTGACAGTCAGGACAAGGGCCGAGCAAGTCATTGTTTCTCATAGTGTCCATTTCACTTCAACAGATTTCCTTTTAGGTGCTCGGTTAGTTGTCACCGGTCAGGGAGAACATATGATATTTGTCCCTTTGGGATTGGCTTATTTCACTCAGCATGATGTGTTCCAGATTCCTCCATTTTGTTGCAAATGACTGGATTTCATTTTTTTTTTATAAAGTACATATCCCATAAATTCTTAATCCAGTCTTCTGTTGATGGGCATTTAGGTTGATTCCAGGTCTTAGCTATTGTGAATTGAGCTGCAATAAACATTGTGGTGCAGACAGCTCTATTATTTGCCAATTTAAATTCCTTTGGGTAAATTCCAAGGAGTGGGATGGCTGGGTTGAATGGTAGGGTTATATTCAGGTTTCTGAGGGATCTCTAGACTGACTTCCATAGTGACTTAACCAGTTTGCATTTTAACCAACAGTGGGTTAGTGTCCCTTTTTCCCCAGAACATCTCCAGCATCTATTGTTGGTAGATTTCTGTATTTGAATCATTCTAACGGAGGTGAAGTGAAACCTCATTGTGGTTTTGATTTGCATTTCCCTGATTGCTAGTGATCTTGAACATTTTTTCATGTGCCTGTTGGACATTTGGATTTCCTCTTTTGAAAAATGTCTATTGAGGTCCTTGACCCATATCTTAAGTGGGTTGTTGGTTTTGATGTTGTGGAGTTTCTTGATCTCTTTGTAGATTCTGGTTATTCTTTATCAGTAGCATAGTTTGCAAATATTTTTTCCCATTCTGTCGGTTGCCTCTTCACTTTCTTGACTGTTTCTTTTGCAGTACAGAAACTTCTCAATTTGATGCAATCCCAAATGTTAATTCTGGCTTTGAATGCCTGTGCATCTGGGGTCTTTTCCAAGAAGTCTTTGCCGGTGCTGATATCTTGCAGGGTTTTTCCAATGTTCTCTAATAATTTGATGGTGTTGGGTCATAGATTTAGGTCTTTAATTCATGTTGAGTGGATATTTGTGTAAGTGTTGTTACTTTCTATTGGCGAGAATTTTATTGAGGATTTTTGCATCTATGTTCATCAGGGATATTGGTCTGCATTTTTCTTTCAATGCTGCTTCTTTCACTGGCTCAGGTAATGCTGCTTTCATAGAAAGAATTATGGAGGATTACATCTTTTTTGATTGTTCTGAATACTTTGTGAAGAAATAGAGTTAGTTCTTATTTAAATGTCTGCTAGCATTCAGCAGTGAATCCATCTGGTCCTGGGCTTTTCTTTGTTGGGTGGGACTTTATTACTGTTTCAATTTCTTTCTCAGTTATGGGTCTATTTAGGTTTTGTATGGCTTCATGGTTCAATTTAGGCATATTGCGTATGTCCAGGAAATTATCCATTTCTGATAGATTTCCCTCTTTGCTGGCATATAAGTCCTTGTAGTAATATCTGATGATTCTTTTTATTTCTGTGGTGTCTGTTGTTACATTTCCTTGTTCATCTCTGATTTTATTGATTTGGGTCTTTTCTCTAATTTTTTTTAGTTAGTTGGGCCAATGGGGTGTCAATTTTGATTATTTTTTCAAAAAACCAGCTCTTCACTTCGCTGATTTTTTGTAATGATTTTTTGGATTCAATCTTGTTGATTTCTTCTCTGATTTTAATTATTTCTCTTCTCCTACTAGATTTGGGTCTGGTTTGCTGCAGATTTTCTAGATCCTTGAGATGCATTGAAAACTGATTTATTTGGTGCCTTTCCAATTTCTTGATGTAGGCACCTATTGCTATAAACTTTCCTCTTATCACTGCTTTTGCCGTATCCCATAAGTTTTGATATGTTGTGTTGTTATCTTCATTACTTCCAGAAAGTTTTTGATTTCTCTTTTGATTTCTTCTATGACCCATTGTTTATTCAGGAGCATGTTGTTCAGTCTCCATGTGTTTGCATACTCTCTAGGGATTCCTGAGTTGCTAATTTCCAACGTCATTCCGTTATGTTCTGAGAGGCTGCATGGTATGATTCTAATTCTTTTAAATTTGCTGACATTTGCTTTATGGCCTAGTATGTGGTCAATCCTGGAGAAGGTTCCATGCACTGCTGAGAAGAATGTAAATTCTTTAAATATAGGATTGAAAGTTCTGTAGATATCTGTTAGATCCATTTGGGCAATAGTGTCAATTAAATCTGCTGGTTTCTTGTTGATCTTCTGTCTTGTTGATCTGTCTATTTCTGAGAGTGGAGTATTGAAATCCCTCAGTACTGTTGTATTGGAATCTATGTCTCCGTTTATGACCCTTTACATGTCTTTTAAATAAACTGGTGCCTTGTAATTAGGTGCATATATATTTATAATAGTTACATCTTCCTGTTGAATTGAACCCTTAATCATTATATAGTGTCCCTCTTTGTCTCTCTTAACAGTTTTTGTATTAAAGTTTAATTTGTCTGATATTAATATGGCTACACCTTCTCTTTTTGGTTTCTGATGGCATGGAGTATATTTTTCCAACCTTTCACTTTCAGTCTGTATGCATCTTTGTTGGAAAGATGTGTTTCTTGTAGGCAGCAAATTGATGGGTTTTGTTCCTTAATCCATTCAGCCAGTCTGTGGAGAGTTGAGTCCATTAACATTGAATTTGACTATTGATAAGTGGTAACTTTGCCCTGTTGTTTTCCCAGATATTTTCTAGTATATGGTTTGAGCTTCCTATGATTTTTTACTGGGAGGTTTTCTTCCTTTACCTTCTTTCATACTGATGGCCGTGCGTTTCTCTGTTTGCAGCACATCTTTAAGCATTTTTTTGCATGGCTGGATGAGTGGTGATGAATTCTTTCAATCTGTTTGCTATGAAAGGTCTTTATTTCACCTTCATTCACAAATGAGAGCTTTGCAGGATATAGTATTCTGGGCTGGCAGTTTTTCTCTCTTAGTACCTGGGCTATGTCTCACCATTCCCTCATAGCCTGTAGGGTTTCTGATGAGAAGTCTGCTGTGAGTCTAATTGGAGATCCTCTGAGAGTAATCTGACGTTTCTCTCTTGCACATTTTAGGATCTTTCTTTATGTGGTGAGTTTAATTACAATGTGTCATGGTGGAGATCTCTTTTGGTCATGTTTATTAGGGGTTCTATGAGCTTCCTGTACTAGGATGTCTCTGTCCTTCAAACCTGGGAAATTTTCTGCTAATATCTTACTAAAAAGGCCTTCTAATCCTTTCTACATCTCCATGCCTTCAGGGACTCCTAGAACCCGAATGTTGGGTTTTTAAATAGTATCCTGTTGATTCCCAACAATATTTTTTAGATTTCTAATTTCCTCTTCTTTTCTTTGGTTTGACTGTATACTTTCCTGTTCTCTATCTTCTAAGTCCAATATTCTCTCTTCTGCTTCACTCATTCTGTTTTTAAGGCTCTCTAATGTGTTTGTCATTTGATCTCTTGAATTCTTCATTTCATTATGATTTCTCTTCACTATCACAGTTTCATGTTCTACTAGTTGCTTCATTTCATTTTGATTCCTCCTTAATATTCCTTTTTCGTGTGAGAGATTTGCTATCCTGTCTAATAAGGATTTTTGTAGTTCAAGAATTTGTTTTTGAGAACTTCTTGATGTTCTTATCAATTTTTTGAGATCTGTTTGCATTTCTTCTTTCTCATCATCTTCATAATCTTGAACAAGACAGTCTTGGGATGTCTTGTTCATTTGGGGGCATCATAGTGTCTTCCTTGTTTCCTCGGTTTCTGCATTTTTTGTTTGTCATTGTGGAGATATTCTTTGGTTTCTTCACTGTAGTGGTTTTTCTCATTATACTATGACTCTAGATTTGTGGACTGTCAGCTTTTGATGGATCCTTAGAGGCTGTGATGGGTGTGGCCAGAGAGCTCTGGTTCTTCAGGGTTAAGGGTGTGCCAAAGGTGACTCACCAAGGTTGTCCTCTCTCTTTGTAGCTCACTCTCTCTCTCTCTCTTTTTTTGACTCAGAAGGGAAGTAGTTCTGCACAGTTGAGCAGAATTGAGTGTCCTCGATGTATGAAATCTGGCCCCTGTGTGTATTTGTCCACTCTACCCTAAGGACTACACAAAGTGTCTATGCAGCCCTCAGTGTGGTCTCAAATTTCTCTGCATTCTCTCACCAGGTTGCCAAGGTTACCAAGTTTGTGTGCTCCATGAGTTCTCTAGCCCACCCTCAGGTTTTCATAGTCTCAGTTCATTAGCTCCACACCTTCACTAGGTCCTAACCTCCTGTTATTTCTCCCCACCAGAGCCAGGTTTTTCTGCTTGGCTGATGGCAGGCACTGCTTTACATATGTCCAAAATGGTGCCTGAGCTTTGTCTTGCTCAGCTTTGTAAGGTGAGTGGAGAGAGAGGCTAGTGTCCTTGCTGGTTCTGCTTATTTATTCATTTTTTTCTCTCCTCCAGTTAGCCTGGTGAATTTTCTCCAGCGGAGCTTCAAGCCTTGTTCCCTCTAGGTTCTTTCTGCCATTTCCCTGCCAATGTCTCAGGCTACTGAGGTTTTTGTCTCACCTCCCCTTCCAGCACTGGTGTGCAGACTCTGCGGCTGGGCTTCTGAGCTGTAGGCATCCTTGTTCTCCCTGTAGGTCCTCCGTGTCACATCCACTAGATCCAGAAGAGTTTCCTCTGCAATTTTTTTTGAGCCTTTCCCTGAGACTACAATAACTCCACTTTTATTAAACTATCTTTTTCCCAGACCCTCCGTGCATGCCCTATCAGTTTTCCTGTTCTAAATATTCAAATGGTATAACTTTAGAAATAAATATATTTACTATACTAATGCCTTTCCAAAAATTTTGTAAACCTCTATCTTCCTTTGTATATACTGATAATACTTCTGCTATGCTACTGGAATTTACAGCTGTGTGTAATGCTGAAGAATTGAAACTGTCTTGTTCATGGCTTACAGGACTGAGCATCGCAACTTTACTGGAAGCAAGGTATATACCCTAAATACATTATACGGCTCTTGCAAAAGCATGTATTTATACATAAAAGTCAAGTAAGTGTGAATTATGATGCTTTCTTAGGTGAAAAGAAGTCAATAAATGCTAATTATTTAAGAGTCACAGGCATTTATAATTAGAGGGATCTTATAATACAGCAATTGATTTTTATGATAACATTTATACATTTATTTTTAATATGAATTCAAAATATTTTATTGAGTATAAAGTTAATGGTGAGAAAATTTAGAGTATTTTCATGAACGTAGAAATTTCCTATTAGACTTCTTAATGTCAATTTGCATTTTAAAGCTTATCACCTAGTTTATTTCCGTAGTTTTTTCAATACTAACAATAATACCTAGTACTTATTCTATGTGCTAAATAATGTACTTGGTTTCCTGTGCACAGAAGAAGCTGCTGGCTCCTAGCTTCAGACAGGCCCAGCTTTGTCCATTGAAGCTATTTGGGGAATGAACCAGTAGATGGAGTCTGTCTCTCTCTCTCTCTCTCTCTCCCTCTCTAATAAAGTTAAAAATAAAAAAGTTTTATTCTATCTATTTGAATAGCAGAATGACAGGGAGGGAGCAAGGGAGAGAGATAAATTGATCATCCATCATCCATTCATCCTCAAATGGCTGCAACAGTTAGGCTGGGCCAGACTGAAACCAGGATGATCTGGGTCACCCATGGGGTGACAGGAGCCAAAGTATTTAAGTCATTTTCCACTGCTTTCCCAGGCACATTAGCAGGGAGCTGGAATAGAAGTGGAGCAGCTGGGACTTGGAGGTAGTAGCTCACCACACTGTACCACAGCACTGGTCTCATTTTCCTTAGAGTTTTATTTAGTTGAAAGGAGGCTGACAGAGATGGAGAGACAGAGTGAGAACTAACAGATTCTTAATCATTTCCAGGGTTCAATATAAAGAAAATTATTTGCAGTTTGGAGCTGACATTGTGGCTCAACATGTTCAACCACTGTCTGTGATGCCAGCACCGCATATACATGCCAATTAATTTGGTTATTTACTTGGCAGTATGAAATATCTGCATATTTGAAAATTTTGAATGGTATTAATTCATTTGGGTTTTGTGGGGAGCAACTCGGACTATAATGTTACTGGAATTAAGACTTATTCTATGCATCAGCTCTCCCACAATATGGTGCTGGGAGAGGAGGAAACAGCTTCTACACAGCTGCCTCCAGTTCAACCAATAAACAGCAGGACCTGCTCCTGATTGGAGGAGAGCAGCGTACTCGGCATGTGGGTAGCAGAGTTGGGATTGGTGGAAGAGGACTATAAAGGAGGAGAGAGACAACATGCACCAGGAACATCTATCTGAAGGAACACCTGTGCAGCCCCCGAGAGAGCCGGCCGGCGGTGTGCCGCTCCCCCGCGGAAGTGGGGAAAGTGGCAGGGGGAACCGCCCTTCCACGGAGGTGGAAGGGACGGTAGCCAACCCGGGAAGAACCAGCAGCAAGCCCGGGGAGGGCCGAGCAGACAAAAGAACAGCGCAGGGTCCTGTGTCGTTCCTCCATGAAGAGGGGGAGCGACATAATGGTGCCGTGACTCGGATAGGAAGCCTAGGCAGGGTTTGGTGTCATTCCTCCGTGAAGAGGGGGAGCGACAGGTTTAAGATAAGATGTTATATCATATTTTAGGTCTTATAATGTTTTAAGTGATGATATTTTAAAGGCTTTTTCTGTGGTCTATCAATAATGATAATGGTTTGTTTTTTTTACAGTGACAATAGGATTACCATTTAAGGCAGTATTAGGTAAGAATACTCCACAGAATAACTTTCCAATGAATTATAGTATATTAGGATATGTTTAAATTGAAAAAATAGGATTTCTTTCATAGCTAGTTCACAGATAAGTTATATTCAATATTGAAGATATTTACACTTTTATCACTTTGATTTAATTATTTGACAAACTAAATGATAATAATTATACATTTATCAAACTCAGGAAGGTGTAAAAATGAACTTCTATCATACCTAAAATATGGAAAAATTAGTGTGTAATAAAATGGAGCTTTTCTCATGTTTTCTTGGAAGTCTCACACAAAAACTTTTAATTACATTGATCAAAATTTCCTCAGCCTTGTAAATTTTGGAATCATTAGGTATTTATGCTGTTCCTACTTAATATTACCATACATTAATACTAATGGGATATTTAACTATTTTTTAAAAATAAAATTGAGGAGCTGGCATTTGGTATAGCTAGTTAAGCCACCACCTGGAATGCCATCATCCCATATGGATGCTGGTTTGTGCCTCAGCTGCTCCAATTCTGATCCAGATTCCTGAAATGCATCTAGGAAGTAGCAGAAGATGACCCAAGTTCTTGGTACCCTGCCACCCATGTGGCACCCAGGAGAAGTTCCTGGCTCTTAGCTTAAGCCTGGCCCAGCCTTGGGTGTTACAGTCAATTAGAAAGTGAATTAGCAGATGAAGATCTCTCTCTCTCTCTTTCCTTCTCCTTCTTCTCCTTCTCCATCTGTAACTCTTCCTTTCAAATAAATAAATCTTTAAACCTTAAGAAAACAAAAATATTTTTTGCAAGTTTTCTTAAATGGCATATTTAATTATAAAGATAGAAAAATAATTATACCATATCAATTTGTGCCAAATATAGGTATTTGAAAGCATAAGATGTAGGTATCTTTTTGAAAGAAGAAATAAATATGGAACAAATTATTCAAAAACTCTGTTTGCTTTCTTTTTTTCTGCTTTCTTTCCTCTTTACCCAGCCTCCATCTTTGATGCCTGACACCATTTTACTGATGTTGGAAGAAAAAATAGGAAATTTCTAACAGAAGTCTGTTAATAATTAATATTTTAAGTTATAACAATTGTAAAACATAAAAATAAAAATAATGTACCCTTAGGTTAAATGAATTGGGATAAATAAGTGCATATGCTCTAGCTACCTCCCCTATACCTGTAGAGATTAGCGTTAGGTCATTTAAGAAGCCGCATTGTGCTGGAGCAGAGAGAAGAGGAAAGAAACAAACAGAAGTCAGGAAATGTTAATAGTTTTGGATGCTGGGAGGAACAGCAAGGCTAAAACAGAATTCTATAACTAATTTAGAATTTTTGATCCAAATTTGTGAAGGCTATGGTGAGTGCTTTAATTTAAGGAGCATAAACTCTTATTCCTTTCAACAACCTTATTCAACGACATGATTGCTGTTTCTTCATTCCAACAGAAGATTTAGAGATTTGCTGTCAGAAGAGATAGACAAAGAAAGTCTTCATAGAGTACTGAACTATCAAAGATGAGACACCATTTTCAACACATTTCTCTCCAGAGAATTGGTTTCAATAGATGATGTGACCTATACTGACTGATGTTTGGACATCCTCCAAAAAGGATCTCAGGTTCTACAGAGTCCCCTACAATGGGCTAACCATATGACAACGCTACATACAATTTATAAACAGTTTTTTTTGTGTGTGTGTGTTCACTTTTAGCTGTTTACAGAATCTCTTTCTGCTTGGAAAATAACCTATTAAAGTGAAATTGGGGCATTAACCTTATTTACTCTCTCTAGTCAACTCTGCACCTCATTGAAAAGTGCTCTGGAGATCCAGAGGTGTTCATTTTTATAATCCCCTTTCTAGTATTTTTACCATTTGAAATTTATAGATATCCAACTATAATGAGATCATTTTCAGGTAGAATCACATAGTTGTGCTCCTTATAGATATTTTATTTTCTCTTTCTGATTAATAGTACTTAATTCTGGAAATTAAGCATTACTTGAAATGCTTCCAAAATTGGCACCAATATTTCTTGCTCAAGATCATAGTTCATAATAGTATGGGTGTAGATATTTGTAATATTTTACTATTCTAACTAGTTTCCTACTTGTTTGCTACTTGCATAAAAAGTTAGGATTAGAAGAATAGCATCTAAGAAGTAGTGAATTTAAGTAATTTGCTTCATGTTATGTGCATAAATATGATTGCATTGTACATTAATTTCTATGGCTTCTGTTTTATCAAAGTGCTGTATTCTATTTATTAAAATTTGTAGTTATTCTCTTGTTTCATCTCTAAATTAATTAATTTTCAAAAAATCACCTTATGTTTGTTTTTACCTAATGAACCTATGTTTAAGAATAAAAAACAAAAACTTAAAATAATTTACATAAACATTCAGATAGTTCCGTAGCTTATTTCCTTTCAGATATTTTTCATAGCCTACCATATAAGGTTTAATTGAAAATGTTGTATTGTGTATTTGCAGTTCTAATCCTTGATATCTTGATTCTTTATAGAATTTATTTAACATGCCTTAATTACTGCTGTATACCCTCTCCTGAGGCCACTGAGCAAGAAAATAATCCTCTTAGAGGCTTCAAAACTGATGGTATATTAGGAAAAGTACTCAAACATCTTTTTGCTCTTAGAGTACAGAAGAGTCACTCTAACTAATCTCAGGTCAGGAAAGGCTTCTTAGAAGAAAGTGATGTCTGGACTGGTCTTTAAGAATGAAGTGAAATTCACTAAGAAAAAGGTGGACACACTGTATGAAGTGGGCCATATAGTTCCACGCCTCGGGACAGCAGAATGAAGTACACATTCACATACATACAGTTCAGCATAGCTCAAGCCACATAGTTCTATGAAAATAGGAGATAGATTAGAAAGAGTTAGATATTAGAGGATCTTGTATTTTAATCTAAATGCTATTGATGGAATTGTAAAGAAGTATGTGACTGGATAAGATTTACCTTTTTAGAAAGAGCTCTCTGGAGTGGCATTGAAGGTTGGAGATTGAAGGTGGGCAAATCATGCCAGAGATCCTGTGATTACCTTAATTCCATGCTATAAGCATGGTGCTGTTTATGTGTGAAAGGAAGTTATAATCTGACAGAACACAATGCATTTTACATGTAGGCATTGTGTGAAGCTATTTAAAATAAATATTACGGGGCAAGTCAGTCCCAAATGGTAGAGTTAGAAATGGGCCAGGGGATTCCAATTAAATCCCAGCAAGGTGGATTGTACCAATGCCATCTCACTACTCAAAGTAATTAATTTCAGTTCACAATTTGTCGTGTCCCTCGACCAGCAAGGAAGACACAACCCGAACTCTTCTTCAAGCAGTTTATTCAGGAACCTTGAACAAGCTTCTTCTTCCTCCTTCCCTCTCCCATCCCTCTTATAGCCATCAGCACACCAATCAAAAGCAGCCAAGTGGCAAGGATTGATAGGTACAGCAATGCGGAAGCCAGAAGGGAGCTCAGCCATCTCCTTATTAGGAGTTGTTTGTTTCTTGCCAGTCCTTCCGGGAGAAAGGAGCCGGCGCCATCTTTAGGGTGCGGTGCAATGGCTCCCCACAGTTCCCCCTTTTTGTTTTAGAACCAGGCATCTAAGGATTACAGGAGAAGGTAGGGGTCTGTCCCCCACTGCCAGGCATCCACCTGGAACAGCATCCTTTTCACGGGGGTGGGATCTGGGATGCCAACCCACATGCAGACAGACTTGCCTTCCAGAGAACGTAATGGCTCATTCTCTCTGCAGTGCTTTGCCTCGCACCCTGCACCCATGCCTAGCATTCAAGGAAGGCCAGCCATGCTTGCGGCGATTGTCCAGCCTCAAGGGCATAAAAGGCTTGAGCTATCATGGCCAATTCCCGCCGATGAGCTGTCCTCATCCTGCACAAACACTACAGGCAAAATAACACAACAAGTAACAGCAACCCCATCAAAGCTCCAAGTCCTGCCCACTCCTTCAGGTTGGAGACGGCTGTGTGGATCCAGGATGACAATCCAGATGCGAAGGAGACATCCACACGTGTGGAGTTGATGGTGACCACAGCAAGGCACAGTTGCTTCAAGGTATAGTCAAATTCTGCGGACCAATTCTGCAAGAGCACCTGAGACAACTGTTTAGAGTAATTTGCTGCCTGAGTCATGTTATCGTACTGAACAGAGGTCACACACAACCCTGAAAATTTCCACTCACATCCTAGCTGAGCAAGCTGCCAGAGAGTATCCACCTGCTCCTGTACCAAATCCACACGTTAACAATCATCAAGCCTCCCTTTATATGTACATTTAAGGATGTCTGAGTATCCAAAGCAGCAGCCACGGAGGCCGTTAAATTATTCAGGGTATTAGCAGTTTGAACTGTCCCTGTGAGCACTATAGCAGCTGTTGTAGCGCCCACAGCTGCAATGGAAATGGCGGTTATAACAGCTGCAGTAACGATCCCAATCAGCAATGTTATCATAATGAAGATCGAGGGGCTGCTTTGTGACATTGTCTGTTTGCCGCACCAGTCGCTCAGGTAACCATTGAGAATATAGAAACATGTCCACATCCCCATATTAAAAGAGGGTCAGGTCCATACCATTGAGCAGTTAGAGGGTCTTTCCACTTCACGTAGACTTGTTGTCTTTTGGTTTCAGGATGCCAGTGACGATCAGCTGCAGCTTTCCCTTGATTATCCAGTATTAGAAAATTTAAAATAAAAAGAGCATGTGATAGCCATTTTTGTGGGGAATATGCCATGGTCCTGTATTCCCCCTTTTTTATTTTTTGTAAATAATTTTTTAATGTGGCATGTGCTCGTTCCACAATACCTTGTCCCTGGGGATTATAAGGAATCCCGGTGATGAGAGATGTGGAAGTTAGTACAGAAGTGCTTAAAAGAGTTGGAAGTATACGCTGGGCCATTATTAGTTTTTATCTGTATAGGGGTTCCTAGAACAGCAAAGGTCTGAAGGCAATTAGAGATGTTTGGCAGCCTCGCCACATTGCGGGGTGGCAAAAACAAAACCTGAACATGTATCTAAATAAACATGTATGTATTTTAGTTTACCAAATTCAGAAAAATGGGTAACATCCATCTGCCAAAGCTGATTAGGCATAAAACCTCTAGGATTTACACCATAATAAGGGACCGGGAGAAATGTGACACAGGAAGGGCAGGATTTTACAATTTGCCTTGCCTGTTCCTGGGTGATTCCCTATCTTAATCATAAGGTCTGGGCATTGAGGTGATGCAAATCATGACCATGGGATGCTTCTTAGACTTTGTCAGTCCCTCTTTAAAGGATCTGGCTTCTGAGCCAGAGACTGGAGCAGGTAGAAAGAAACACGTTTATAACTGAAGTTTAGCATCATTTCACATCTTGGCACCACTTTTAATCTAAACAGCCCAATTGGTTAGTATCTCTGCAAGATGAGAGAGATATCTTTTGACATCTCCAGGGGCCCTCTGGAGATACCAAAAGTCCAGAGAATTTAGAACTTTGATTTTCAGAAAGTCTGTTAAAGGTGCCAAGAGAACTTAGAGTATCTGGTCAAAATAGAATTCCTTAACATTTAGTCAGGGCGATTTTAACACTTTTAGGCCAGAACTGATCATAATAATATTTAACATAACTTTTTAAGACTTAATACTTTTTATCAATCATAACTTAACAGACAGTAGTGTTAAAAAGAGACGTTACAGTTTTTGCAACAACAGATTTTAAGATTTACAATTGAGACCATTTCCAGATAATTACTAACATTAGTACACATTTTAAAAAATCCCATTGTTATAACAGAAGATCAGACTTCAACTTTAGGTTAGTGTAATTTTGGCATTAACATTTAACTTATAGAAAACTCTGTAAACAATGTTTTAAAATCGTAAACCTTTTACAACTTTTCATGACTTGCTCACACCTTCTGAAACTTTATACCTGTAGTTACTTTTACAGTCTTGAATTATCATGTATAGACAACCTATGAGAATACATGCTGGCAAACTTAAAAGTCTCTCTTATCAAATTTAAGATGTTAAAAGTACACATAATACATTTTCCATATTTTACTTAGCACCGATGCCTGGATAACTTAAAACACTGAGCTATTAATGAATACCACACCATTATCTGAATTAAAAGTCAAAATTACATTTCCATGCTTTTAAGTAACATAAGGATAACACCACTTGGGCAGCAACAGTCACTAGTGCATATTTACAACTTTGAAAAGATCTTCATCCTTAAGAGAAACAAGTTTAAAGCATATCAAAGACATGTAAATGTAAAACTGAGCAAGTGAACCAAAGGGCGTTTGCATTAACCCAATTTTCTGAACCAATCTGTATTGGCTTACTTGAGTTAACAACATAAAGGCTTGTATACACAGAATTTACTCTCATTTTTATAAGACTACTCTAGCTGAAAAGCAAAAACATGAATACAACATAGATTTGACATCATTTACTACATTTTAATACACTTTGTATAATTTGAATTGACTCAAACAGCTGTTACTTTAACAAATTTAGAGTCCCATCCTTTGAGAGTTCCAGGGATCCGACTGGAAGCCCCAAAGTTGAAAGACTCGGTTTAGAATTTAAACTATCAGAGAGTCAAACCATTTTAGTCAAAAATTAGTATGTTTAACCAAGGCTGTGGACTAGATCTAATCAGAGTTAGGTAATCACTCAAACATTAAAGATATAATGTAAACAGCTTCATGGTGCAGTTTTTCCAATCAAGACTCATACTGGCAACAGAAAAATGCGAAACCTTCAAGACACATGAAAACTCTCATTAGATAAGTTAGCTACAGCAGCACAGAAAATAATTATCAGCGTATGAGCCCATTGCTTAAGTTTTTATTAACTGTAAAGAGAAAAATCCATCAAGTTGGAAAGGGTTATCGAATTAAGACTTTTCTCTAGGTCAAGATACCTGTGGAATTTTTCCTCTCTCTTTCTCCTGGCCTGTCGTGTCCCCCTTTTTGTTTTAAAAGATATTCTTTCAGTGTGCGGTGTGCTCGCTCAATTATGCCCTGGCCCTCAGGATTGTACGGCAATCCATGGACAAGTTGAACCTCCATTTTTTGGCAAAAGGTGGTAAAGGTTTGAGATGTATAGGCTGGGCCATTATCAGTTTTTAGCACCTGGGGTCTCCCCCAGGTGGCCCATGCATCCAGACAATGAGCAATCACCTGACGTTAGGGATGCAATTGGGCTAGAAGGTTTAATCGGTCCTGCGGTTTCCAATATTTTTAATGCATTCACCACATATAAGGAATCTGACAACAAGTTAAAGGCAAAAGAGCACTGCTTAAGGACTTCAATAACTATTTTTAATTCCACAACTTGAGGTGAGCCTGGCTGAAACTAATGAAATATCGGGTCATTACCCTCTACCATATAAACCCCACAGCCAGTTTTTGACCCATCCGTAAATATATTTGGAGCACCTGGTAATGGCTCAGTGGCTGTAATTTTTGGAAATCCTCATTTGCTGATTCAATTCCCGTACTTGCTTTATACCAGACTCTTTGTTATCGCCACACTCTTCAGACTCACTGCTGCTTTCTGAGCTACTTTCTGCACTAGTACTACTTACTAAGGAGGGGCTGCGCAACTCAGAAAGATCGGGGTACAGTTTTTTCCTAGTTCTTTTCTGACTCTCCTTCAAAGTTTTCCCTTTTTCACCGGCAGCTCTCTCGGAGCGCTCTTCCTGAAGCTCCTCCAAGGCAGCTTGACCGCTCAGAATAGTTTCACTATACCGCTCATCCTCGAGGCATGCTCGCACTAGCTTCCATATTGGTCTCATTCCCCTTTCGAGATTACCCTGTTCGAATGCAAAATCCAAATCCCTGCCTAGTTTGTCCCATGAAGGGATAGTAAGGCTTCCCGAAACCCCATACCAGGGTGCAATGGTATCGCAGTTATGTAAAAACCTATGCAATGTACTAGGCTTAAGTTTCAAACTGTTTTCTCAAAGCAGCGCATTCAGTGCCAGAAAAATTGGATGGGACTGTGAATTACCCATCATCAAAAATTGTACTCTTTCCCTGGCCACGGGTCAGAGCTCCTTCTGCTTTTGTCGCAGAACTTCCTCTGTTTTAGTTGCAGAACTATCCTCCCGCTATTGTTGCAGGACTGCCCACTCTTATCGCGGATCCCCACCTTATTTTCCTGGGGGACTTACCAGTGCTGTCCTGACTGCAGGAGGTTCTGAGTTCGCGTTTGAGATGGTTCCCCGTACGGGCCACCAGTTGTCGCGTCCCTCGACCAGCAAGGAAGACACAACCCGAACTCTTCTTCAAGCAGTTTATTCAGGAACCTTGAACAAGCTTCTTCTTCCTCCTTCCCTCTCCCATCCTTCTTATAGCCATCAGCACACCAATCAAAAGCAGCCAAGTGGCAAGGATTGATAGGTACAGCAATGCGGAAGCCAGAAGGGAGCTCAGCCATCTCCTTATTAGGAGTTGTTTGTTTCTTGCCAGTCCTTCCGGGAGAAAGGAGCCGGCACCATCTTTAGGGTGCGGTGCAATGGCTCCCCACAACAATTGATCATACTGATAGGTCTAAGAGTCAAAGGGATCACATAAACAAGGCTAGTATTTGAAAATACTAACTGATAGAATAAAAAAGGGAGAGAATGATCCAATATGGGAAGCAGGATACACAGAATACTTATAGAATGGCAGATGTCCTAAACAGCATCCTAAACAGCACTCTGGCCCCAGAATCAGCCCGTAAGGCATTCAGATCTGGCTGAAGAGCCCATGACAGTATTTTAGGCATGGAAAGCCAAGAAACCCTGGCAAAAAAAAGTGGACCTAAATGAAAGGTCTCTGCGAGTGAGATCCCAGTGGAAAGAAAGGGCCATCAAAGAAGGAGGTACCTTTCTCTGAAGCCTCCAGTTTGACTATGACCTTGTCTAAATAAGATCAAAATCAGCAGAACCAAAAGGCTTCTATAGCCTTGGAAACTCATGACAAGTGTCTAGGGAGATTACTGACACCATAAACAAGAGTGTCAATTTGTTAAGTCAACAACAGGAGTCCCTGTGCACTTACTCCTCATGTAGGATCTCTGTCCTTAATGTGCTGTACAGTGTGATTTAATGCTATAACTAGTATTCAAACAGTATTTTTCATTTTGTGTTTCTGTGTGGGTGGAACTGTTGAAATCTTTATTTAATATATGCTAAACTGATCTTCTGTATATAAAGAGAATTGAAAATGAACCTTGATGTGAATGGAAGGGGAGAGGGAGTGGGAGATGGGAGGGTTGTGGGTGGGAGGGAAGTTATGGGAGGGAAGCCATTGTAATCCATAAGCTGTACTTTGGAAATTTATATTTGCTAAATAAAAGTTAAAAAAATAAATATTATGTAATTATTTTTAAAATATATTTCCAAAATAATGGAAAATGGCCCATGACTCTGGGCCCCTGCTACCCTTATGGGAGACCCATAAGAATCTTTTGGCTCCTAGCTTTAGCCTGTCCCAGTCTCAGATATGTAGCCATCTGGGAAGTGAAACAATAGATGCAAGATCTCTCTGTGTGTCTCTCCTTTCTCTCTGTAGCTCTTTCTTTCTCATAAATAAATAAATCCTCCACAAAAACAAAACAAACAACCCACTTAAGAGATGGGCCAAGGACCTCAATAGACATTTTTCAAAAGAGGAAATCCAAATGGCCAACAGGCACATGAAAAAATGTTCAAGGTCACTAGCAATCAGGGAAATGCAAATCAAAACCACAATGAGGTTTCACCTCACCCCAGTTAGAATGGCTCACATGCAGAAATCTACCAACAACAGATGCTGGCGAGGATGTGGGGAAAAAGGGACACTAACCCACTGTTGGTGGGAATGCAAACTGGTCAAGCCACTATGGAAGTCAGTCTGGAGATTCCTCAGAAACCTGAAGATAACCCTACTGTTCGACCCAGCCATCCCACTCCTTGGAATTTACCCAAAGGAATTTAAATTGGCAAACAAAAAAGCAATCTGCAGCCTAATGTTTATTGCAGCTCAATTCACAATAGCTAAGACCTGGAACCGACCTAAATGCCCATCAACGGTAGACTGGATAAAGAAATTATGGGATATGTACTCTTTAGAATACTATACCGCAGTAAGAAACAATGAAATCCAGTCATTTGCAACAAAATGGAGGAATCTGGAACACATCATGCTGAGTGAAATAAGCCAGTCCCAAAGGGACAAATACCATATGTTCTCCCTGATTGGTGACAACTGACTGAACACCAAAAAGGAAACCTGTTGAAGTGAAATGGACACTATGAGAAACAGTGACTTGATCAGCATAGCCCTGACTGTTAATGAACAACTTAATACATTATCCCTCTTAGTTGTTTTTTTGTCTGTTCTACTTAATATGACTGGTTTAATTCTGTAATTAATACACAGTTATTCTTAAGTGTTGAAATTTAACTGAAATGTGATCCCTGTTAAACATAAGAGTAGGAATAAGAGAGGGAAGAGATGTATAATTTGGGACATGCTCAAGCTGACTTGCCCCAAATGGTAAAGTTAGAAACATACCAGGGGACTCCAATTCAATCCCATCAAGGTGGCATGTAACAATGCCATCTCACCAGTCCAAGTGATCAATTTCAGTTCACAATTGATCATAATGAAAGGACTAAGAGTCAAAGGAAGCACATAAACAAGTCTAGTACCTGGTAATACTAACTGATAGAATAAATAAAGGGGAGAGTGATCCAACATGGGAAGTGAGATGCTCAGCAGACTCATAGAATGGTGGATGTCCTAAACAGC
This sequence comes from Oryctolagus cuniculus, assembly GCF_051225735.1. Classification (NCBI taxonomy): domain Eukaryota; kingdom Metazoa; phylum Chordata; class Mammalia; order Lagomorpha; family Leporidae; genus Oryctolagus; species Oryctolagus cuniculus. Next base: position 93,712,293 of record NC_142881.1, read on the forward strand.
ACTCTGGCCTCAGAACTTTTTTTTTTTTACTAAAACAAACTCATCTTCCTATTTTTTCTTGAACTTTTTGAAGTATACTACAGAAACAAAGAGGTAATGTATCAAGAAGGTATAGAAATTATAAATATTTAAGCACTAATAATGCATCCCAAAATGTACAAAGCAACAATAGACAGAGAACAGCTAATTCAAATATAGTAGTTGCAGGTGTAGTTGTTTGGCCACTTTGAATGTTCTCATCTGATATTCAAAGTGCATGGCTTGAGTCCTAGCTCATTTGCTTATTTTCTAGCTTCCTGCAAATGCATACCCTGAGACACAATAGATAAGGCTCAATTACTTGGGTCCCTGCTACTGCTTGGAAGACCAGATTGAGTTCTGGACTCCTGGCTTCAGCTTGACCTAAGCCTGCCTCTGCAGACATTTGAGTAACCCAATGGATGGAAGACTTCTGTCCTTCTGCCTTTCAAATACAATATGAAAATAAACAAATATTGTTACAAATAGACTTCATATTTCATTTTCAATAATGAATAATAGCTGAAGAAGGAGATGTAGGAGTAATATGAACTGATTAAAAAATAATCCTCCAAACACCAGCAGAATACGGACTTCTCAAAGGTTCATGGAATATTCTCTAAAATAGTCCTGTTATGAAATTGATTATTAAGTAAGTCTCAGTCAATTTAAATGATTAAAATCACACAAAACATGTTTGCTGACCACACTGACATGAAATTAGAACCAAGTGAAGTAAATTAGGAAAATCTAGAAACACATAAAAATAACAATGTGACTTTAAAAAATGATAAAGGAAATTAGAAAACACTTTGAGATGAGTGAAAATGAAATCAAATGTAGCAACATTTATAAGACAAGCAGTGCTTACATGGAAACATGGGCATAATGCCTGTATTTTTTTAAAAAAGACACTTCATGCCAGAAACCTGTGATAAAAATGAACAAGATAAACACAATTAAAAAAGTAAATAATAAATATTAGAGCAAAGATATAGATAAGTATAGAATAGAAACATAATAAAGAAAATTAATGAAACTATCATTTGATTCTTGAAAATGATCAACAGTTTGGCAGAACTTTTGTCAGGCTAACCACAAAAAACAGAGACTTCAATTACTAGAATTGTCAACAAAAGTGGAAACAACACTAATAAATAAACAAAGTGAAAAGATTCAGAAAGCAACACTATAAACTGTATGCCGCCAAATTAGATGAAATAGGAAAATTCCTAGAAAGGCAACAACTTCCAAAACTGAATGAAGAAGAAATAAAAATCTGAATAGGTTGTGTAGAAAGTAAAGAAATTGAGTTAGCAATTTAAAAACTTCCTACCAGCCCAGGCCAAGATAGCTTCACTGAGAAATTGTAGCAAATGTTTAAAGAACAGTAACATCAAAACTTCACAAATGCTTCCAAGAATACCTGAGGAGGGAACACTCCCCACTTACTTTATAAGGCCAGAATTAACCTTTTACCAAAGATAGACAAAAACATAAAATATACTCCTAACCAGTGGTCTTTATGAAATATAGGTGAGAAAGTCTGCAATAAAGTACCATCAAACAAAATCAGCAATATTAAAATAATAATTTAAATATTTTATGATAAAATAGGATTCATGTCAGGAATAAGTTTGGTTTGACATCTGAAACTCCATTAATATAATATATCAAATTAGTTGAATCAAGGACAAAGTTACCTGATTGTTATAGATATAGAATAAGTGTTTGATAAAATTCAGCATTCTTTCATGATGAAATCACTCAACTAACTAGAAGTAGCCAGAAAAGTGCTCAACCTGATTAAAAGCCTTTATGAAAACCACACAACTGGTGGAGCCAAGATGGCGGAATAGTGAGGACGCACACCGATAGTCCTGGAAAAGATAGTTTAATAAAAGGGGATTTACGGGAGCCTCAGGAAAAGGATCAGGGAAAAATTGCAGAGGAAACTCTTCTGGATCTAGTGGCTGTGACTCTGAGGACCTACGGGGAAAGCAAGGTAGTCCACCGCATGGAAACCAAGCTGCGGGAGCTGCTGGAGCCACTGGACCCGCTGGACCCGCTGGACCCGCCAGACCCGCTGCAGCTGCAGAGTCTGCACACCAGCGCTGGAAGGGGAGGTGAGAAAAAAACCTCTCGGTAACCTGAGACATTGGCAGGGAAAGGCAGAAAGAGCCTGCAGAGAACGAGGCCTGAAACCCCGTTGGGGAAAGTTCACCAGGCTGGCTGGAGGAGAGAAAAAAATCGAATAAATAAGGGGAACCAGCACAGACATTTAGCCTCTGTCGCCACTCACCTTACAAAGCCGAACAAGACAAAGGGCAGGCGCCATTGTAAAGCGGTGTGCGCCATTTTGCATATGTAAAGTGGGTGCCCCTCATTAGCCAAGCAGAAAAACCTTACTCTGGTAAGCAAAGGAATACTCATGGGGGCCAGATTTCATACATCAACTACTCTCAATTTCACTCAGCTGTGTGGAATTACCTCCCAACTGAACCAAAAAAAAAAAAAAAAAAGGAGAGAGAGAGAGAGTGAGCAAAAGAACAATCAGGGTGAATCACCTTTGGCACACTCTTAACCCTATAGAACCAGAGCTCTCTGGCCACACCCATAACAGCCTCTAAGGATCCATCAAAAGCAGACAGTCCTCTTAATCTAGACTCACAGTATAATGAGAAAAAAAAAAAAAACAAAGAATATCTCTAATATGCCAAACAAATGCAAAAGCCAAGGTACAAGAACAAGGAAGACACTATGACACCCCCAAATGAAATAGACACCCCAATTAACATTATGAAGATGATGAGAATGAAGAAATGCAAGAAATGGATCTCAAAAAATTGATAAGAACATGAAGAAGTTTTCAAAAACAAATTATCGAACTACAGAAATCCTTAATGGACAAGATAGAAAATCTCTCTCATGAAAATGAAACATTAAGGAGGAATCAAAATAAAATGAAACAACAGGTAGAAAATGAAACTGTGGTAGTGATGAGAAATCATAATGAAATGAAGAATTCAATAGATCAAATGACAAACACATTACAGAGCCTAAAAAACAGAATGGGTGAAGCAGAAGAGAGAATATCAGGCTTAGAAGACAGAGCACAGGAAAATATACAATCAAACCAAAGAAAAGAAGAGGAAATTAGAAATCTAAAAAATATTGTTGGGAATCTTCAGGATACTATTTAAAACCCAAACATTCGGGTTCTAGGAGTTCCTGAAGGCATGGAGAGGGAGAAAGGATTAGAAGGCCTTTTTAGTGAGATATTAGCAGAAAATTTCCCAGGTTGGGAGAAGGATAGAGACATCCTAGTACAGGAAGCTCATAGAACCCATAATAAATATGACCAAAAGAGATCCTCACCATGACACATTGTAATTAAACTCACCACAGTGAAACATAAAGAAAAGATCCTAAAATGTGCAAGAGAGAAACGTCAGATTACTCTCAGAGGATCTCCAATTAGACTCACAGCTGACTTCTCATCAGAAACTCTACAAGCTAGGAGGGAATGGCGAGATATAGCCCAGGTGCTAAGAAAGAAAAATTGCCAGCCCAGAATATTATATCCTGCTAAGGTCTCATCTGTGAATGAAGGTGAAATAAAGACTTTTCACAACAAACAGAAATTGAAAGATTTTTCGCCACTCGTCCAGCCCTGCAAAAGATGCTTAAAGATGTGTTACACACAGAAACACAGAAACATGGCCATCAATATGAAAGAATGCAAATGAAGAAAATCTCACACCAAAAGATCACAGGAAGTTCAAAACATATGTCAGAAAATATCTTTGGCAAATGGCAGGGCAAAGTTACCACTTATCAATAGTCACATTGAACGTTAATGCCCTCAACTGCCCAGTTAAAACACACAGATTGCACCCAGACCAAGTGGGATTTATCCCTAGTATGCAGGGATGGTTCAATGTGTGCAAAACAATCAATGTGATTCACAAGAATAACAGACTGCAGAAGAAAAACCATATGATTATCTCAATAGACGCCGAGAAAGCATTTGATAAAATACAACACCCTTTCATGATGAAAACTCTAAGCAAACTGGGTTTGGAAGGAACATTCCTCAATACATTCAAAGCAATCTATGAAAAACCCACAGCCAACATCCTATTGAATGGGGAAAAGTTGGAAGCATTTCCACTGAAATCTGGTACCAGACAGGGATGCCCACTCTCACCACTGCTATTCAATATAGTTCTGGAAGTTCTAGCCAGAGCTATTGGGCAAGAAAAAGAAATTAAAGGGATACAAATTGGGAAGGAAGAACTCAAACTATTCCTCTTAACAGATGATATGATTCTTTACTTCGGGGACCCAAAGAACTCTACTAAGAGAGTATTGGAACTCATAGAAGAGTTTGGCAAAGTAGCAGGGTATAAAATCAATGCACAAAAATCAACAGCCTTTGTATACACAAGCAATGCCATGGCTGAGAAAGAACTGCTAAGATCAATCCCATTCACAATAGCTACAAAAACAATCAAATATATTGGAATAAATTTAACCAAGGACGTTAAAGATCTCTACGATGAAAATTAAAAAACCTTAAAGAAAGAAATAGAAGAGGATACCACGAAATGGAAAAATCTTCCATGCTCATGGATTGGAAGAATCAATATCATCAAAATGTCCATTCTCCCAAAAGCAATTTATAGATTCAATGCAATACCAATCAAGATACCGAAGACCTTCTTCTCAGATCTGAAAAAAATGGTGCTGAAATTTATATGGAGACACAGGAGACCTCGAATAGCTAAAGCAATCTTGTACAACAAAAACAAAGCCGGAGGCATCACAATACCAGATTTCAGGACATACTACAGGGCAGTTGTAATCAAAACAGCATGGTACTGGTACAGAAACAGATGGACAGACCAATGGAACAGAATTGAAACACCAGAAATCAATCCAAACATCTACAGCCAACTTATATTTGATCAAGGATCCAAAACCAATCCCTGGAGTAAGACAGTCTATGCAGAATTATGAAGCAAGACCCCTACCTTTCACCTTACACAAAAATTCACTCAACATGGATTAAAGACTTAAATCTACGACCTGACACCAACAAATTATTAGAGAGCGTTGGAAAAACCCTGCAAGATATAGGTACCGGCAATGACTTCTTGGAAAACACCCCAGAAGCACAGGCAGTCAAAGCCAAAATTAACATTTGGGATTGCATCAAATTGAGAAGTTTCTGTTCTGCAAAAGAAACAGTCAGGAAAGTAAAGAGGCAACCGACAGAATGTGAAAAAATATTTGCAAACTATGCAACAGATAAAGGGTTAATAACCAGAATCTACAAAGAAATCAAGAAACTCCACAAAATCAAAACTAACAACCCACTAAAGAGATGGGCCAAGGACCTCAATAGACATTTTTCAAAAGAGGAAATCCAAATGGCCAACAGGCACATGAAAAAATGTTCAAGGTCACTAGCAATCAGGGAAATGCAAATCAAAACCACAATGAGGTTTCACCTCACCCCAGTTAGAATGGCTCACATTCAGAAATCTACCAACAATAGATGCTGGAGAGGATGTGGGGAAAAAGGGACACTAACCCACTGTTGGTGGGAATGCAAATTGGTTAAGCCACTATGGAAGTCAGTTTGGAGATTCCTCAGAAACCTGAATATAACCCTACCATTCAACCCAGCCATCCCACTCGTTGGAATTTACCCAAAGGAATTTAAATTGGCAAAAAAGCGGTCTGCAGCCTAATGTTTATTGCAGCTCAATTCACAATAGCTAAGACCTGGAACCAACCCAAATGCCCATCAACAGTAGACTGGATAAAGAAATTATGGGACATGTACTCTATAGAATACTATACAGCAGTCCAAAACAACGAAACCCAGTCATTTGCAACAAGGTGGAGGAATTTGGAACACATCATGCTGAGTGAATTAAGCCAGTCCCAAAGGGACAAATATCATATATTCTCCCTGATCGCTGACAACTAACTGAGCACCAAAGGGGAAACTTGTTGAAGTGAAATGGACACTATGAGAAACAGTGACTTGATCAGCTCTTGTCCTGATGTTTGATGTACAATGTAATACTTTATCCATTTTAGTATTTTTTTTGTTCTAGTACCGTTGGTTGAACTCTGTAATTAACACACAATTATTCTTAGGTGTTTAAATTTTAACTGAAAAGTGATCCCTGTTAGGAATTTGGAAAACATTATGCTGAGTGAAATAAGCTGGTCCCAAAGGGACAAATACCATATGTTCTCCCTGATCAGTGACAACTAATTGAGCACCAAAAGGAAACCTGTTAAAGTGAAATGAACACTATGAGAATCGGTGACTTGATCAGCCCTCACCCTGACTGTTGATGAGCAACTTGATATGTTATCCCTCTTAGCATTTTTTGTGTTTGTTCTACTTAATACTTTTGGTTGAATACTGTAATCAATACACAATTCTTCTTAAGTGCTGCAACTTAACTGAAAACTGATCACTGTTAAATATAAGAGTGGGAATAAGAGAGGGAAGAGATGTGCAATTCGGGACATGCTCAAGCTGACTTACCTCAAACGGTAGAGTTAGAAACATACCAGGGGATTCCAATTCAATCCCATCAAGGTGGCATGTACCAATGCCATCTCACTAGTCTCAGTGATCAATTTCAGTTCACAACTGATCATAATGAAAGGACTAAGAACCAAAGGGATCACATAAACAAGAATAGTGTCTGCAAATACTAGCTGATAGAATAAAAAAGGGAGAGAATGATCCAACATGGGAAGTGAGATACACAGCAGACCCATAGAATGCAGATGTCCTAAACAGCACTCTGGCCTCAGAATCAGCCCTTAAGGCATGCGGATCTGGCTGAAAAGCCCATGAGAGTATTTCAGGCATGGGAAGCCAAGACACTATGGAAAAAAAAAAACCTAAATGAAACATTTCCGTGAGTGAGATCCCAGTGGAAAGAATGGGTCATCAAAGAAGGAGATACCTTTCTCTGAAGGGAGGAGAGAACTTCCACTTGGACCATGGACTTATCTAAAAATTATCATAGTTAGTGAACTCAGGGGGCTTCCATAGCCTTGACAGCTCATGACAAGAGCCTAGGGTGATTACTGATGCCATAAACAAGAGTGTCAATTTGCTAAGTCAACAACAGGAGTCACTGTGTACTTACTCCTCATGTAGGATCTTTGTCCTTAGTGTGCTGTACATTGAGATTTAATGCTATAACTAGTACTCAAACAGTAGTTTTCACTTTATGTTTCTGTGTAGGAGCAAACTGTTGAAATCTTTACTTAATGTATGCTAAACTGTTCTTCTGTATATAAAGAGAAATGAAAATAAATCTTGATGTGAATGGAAGGGGAGAGGGAGTGGGAAAGGGGAGGGTTGCGGGTGGGAGAGACGTTATGGGGGGGAAGCCATTGTAATCCATAAGCTGTACTTTGGAAATTTATATTCATTAAATAAATGCTTAAAAAAAACAGAGATTGGCTGATTTGTTTAAGGAACAAACCCATCTATTTGCTGCTTACAAGAAACACATCTTTCCAAAAAGATCCATACAGACTGAAAGTGAAAGACTGGAGAAAGACATACCATGCCTACAGAAATGAAAAAAAAGAGCAGGTGTAGCCATCTTAATATCGGACAACATAAACTTTACCACAAAAATGTTAAGAGAGACAAAGAGGGGCACTATATAATGATTAAGGGATCAATTCAACAGGAAGATATAATGATTATCAATGTATATGCAGCTAATTACAGGGCACCAGTTTATTTAAAAGATTTGTTAAGGGACTTAAAGGGAGACTTAGACCCCGATACAATAGTACTGGGGGACTTCAATACCCCACTCTCAGAAATAGATAGATCAACAGGACAGAAGATCAACAAGGAGATAGTAGATTTTAATGACACTATAGCCCAAATGGATCTAAAAGATATCTACAGAACTTTTCATCCTACACAGAAAGCATTTACATTCTTCTCAGCAGTACATGGAACCTTCTCTAGGATTGACCACATACTAGGCCATAAAGCAAGCCTCAGCAAATTCAAAAGAATTAGAATCATACCATGCAGCTTCTCAGACCATCAAGGCATGAAGCTGGAAATTAGCAACTCAGCAATCCCTAAAGCATATGCAAACACATGGAGATTGAACAACATGCTCCTGAATGAACAATGGGTCATAGAAGAAATTAAATGAGAAATCAAAAATTTTCTGGAAGTAAATGAGGATAACAGCACAACATACCAAAACTTATGGGATACAGCAAAAGCAGTGTTAAGAGGAAAGTTTATATCAATAGGTGCCTACATCAAGAAATTGGAAAGGCACCAAATAGATGAGATTTCACTGCATCTCAAGGATCTAGAAAATCTGCAGCAAACCAGACCCAAATCTAGTAGGAGAAGAGAAATTATTAAAATCAGAGAAGAAATCAACAGGATTGAATCCAAAAAAATCACAAAAAATCAGCCAAATGAGAAGCTGGTTTTTTGAAAAAATAAACAAAATTGACACCCCATTGGCCCAACTTACTAAAAAAAGAAGAGAAAAGACCCGAATTAATAAAATCAGAGATGAAAAAGGAAATGTAACAACAGACACCACAGAAATAAAAAGAATCATCAGAAATAACTAAAAAGACCTATGTGCCAGCAAACAGAGAAACCTATCAGAAATGGAGATTCCTGGACACATGCAACCTACTTAATTAAACCAGCAAGACATCGAAAACCTAAACAGACCCATAACTGAGACAGAAATTGAAACCGTAATAAAGGCCCTCCCAACAAAGAAAAGCCCAAGACCAGATGGATTCACTGCTGAATTCTACCAGACATTTAAAGAAGAACTAACTCCAATTCTTCTCAAACTATTCAGAACAATCGAAAAAGAGGGAATCCTCCCAAATTCTTTCTATGAAGCCAGCATCACCTTAATCCCTAAGCCAGAGAAAGATGCAGCACTGAAAGAAAATTATAGACCAATATCCCAGTTGAACATAGACGCAAAAATCCTCAATAAAATTCTGGCCAATAGAATACAACAACACATCAGAAAAATCATCCACCCAGACCAAGTGGGATTCATCCATGGTATGCAGGGATGGTTCAACATTCGCAAATCAATCAATGTGATTCACCACATTAACAGACTGCAGAAGAAAAACCATATGATTATCTCAATTGATGCAGAGAAAGCATTCGATAAAATTCAACACCCTTTCATGATGAAAACTCTAAGCAAATTGGGTATAGAAGGAACATTCTTCAATATAATCAAAGCAATTTATGAAAAACCCATGGCCAGCATCCTATTGAATGGGGAAAAGTTGGAAGCATTTCCACTGAGATCTGGCACCAGGCAGGGATGCCCACTCTCACCACTGCTATTTAACATAGTTCTGGAAGTTTTAGCCAGAGCCATCAGACAAGAAAAAGAGATCAAAGGAATACAAATCAAGAAGGAAGAAGTCAAACTATCCCTCTTTGCAGACGATATGATTCTGTACTTAGAGGATCCAAAGAACTCTACTAAGAGACTATTGGAACTCATAGAGGAGTTTGGCAAAGTGGCAGGATATAAAATCAATGCACAAAAATCAATTGGAAAGGCACCAAATAGATGAGATTTCACTGCATCTCAAGGATCTAGAAAATCTCATCTATTTGGTGCCTTTGTATACACATGCAATGCCATGGCTGAGAAAGAACTGCTAAGATCAATCCCATTCACAATAGCTACAAAAACAATCAAATACCTTGGAATAAACTTAACCAAGGATGTTAAAGATCTCTACGATGAGAATTACAAAATCTTAAAGAAAGAAATAGAAGAGGATACCAAAAAATGGGAAAATCTTCCATGCTCATGGATTGGAAGAATCAACATCATCAAAATGTCCATTCTTCCAAAAGCAATTTATAGATTCAATGCAATTCCAATCAGACTACCAAAGACATTCTTCTCAGATCTAGAAAATTGATGCTGAAATTCATATGGAGGCACAAGAGACCTCGAATAGCTAAAGCAATCTTGTACAACAAAAACAAAGACAGAGGCATCTCAATACCAGACTTCAGGACATACTACAGGGCAGTTGTAATCAAAACAGCATGGTACTGGTACAGAAACAGATGGATAGACCAATGGAACAGAATTGAAACACCAGAAATCAACCCAAACATCTACAGCCAACTTATATTTGATCAAGGATCTAAAACCAATTCCTGGAGCACGGACAGTCTATTCAATAAATGGTGCTGCGAAAACTGGATTTCCACGTGCAGAAGCATGAAGCAAGACCCCTACCTTACACCTTACACAAAAATCCACTCAACGTGGATTAAAGACCTAAATCTACGTCCTGACACCATTAAGTTATTAGAGAACATTGGAGAAACCCTTCAAGATATTGGCACAGGCAAAGAATTTCTGGAAAAGACCCAGGAGGCACAGGCAGTCAAAGCCAAAATCAACTATTGGGATTGCATCAAATTGAGAAGTTTCTGTACTGCAAAAGAAACAGTCAGGAGAGTGAAGAAGCAACCGACAGAATGGGAAAAAATATTTGCAAACTATGCAACAGATAAAGGGTTAATAACCAGAATCTACAAAGAGATTAAGAAACTCCACAAAAACAAAACCAACAACCCACTTAAGAGATGGGCCAAGGACCTCAATAGACATTTTTCAAAAGAGGAAATCCAAATGGCCAACAGGCACATGAAAAAATGTTCAAGGTCACTAGCAATCAGGGAAATGCAAATCAAAACCACAATGAGGTTTCACCTCACCCCAGTTAGAATGGCTCACATACAGAAATCTACCAACAATAGATGCTGGCGAGGATGTGGGGAAAAAGGGACACTAACCCACTGTTGGTGGGAATACAAACTGGTCAAGCCACTATGGAAGTCAGTCTGGAGATTCCTCAGAAACCTGAATATAACCCTACCATTCGACCCAGCCATCGCACTCCTTGGAATTTACCCAAAGGAATTTAAATTGGCAAACAAAAAAGCGGTCTGCACCCTAATGTTTATTGCAGCTCAATTCACAATAGCTAAGACCTGGAACCGACCTAAATGCCCATCAACGGTAGACTGGATAAAGAAATTATGGGATATGTACTCTTTAGAATACTATACCGCAGTAAGAAACAACGAAATCCAGTCATTTGCAACAAAATGGAGGAATCTGGAACACATCATGCTGAGTGAAATAAGCCAGTCCCAAAGGGACAAATACCATATGTTCTCCCTGATCGGTGACAACTGACTGAACACCAAAAAGGAAACCTGTTGAAGTGAAATGGACACTGTGAGAAATGGTGACTTGATCAGCATAGCCCTGACTGTTAATGAACAACTTAATACATTATCCCTCTTAGTAGTTTTTTTGTCTGTTCTACTTAATATGACTGGTTTAATTCTGTAATTAATACACAGTTATTCTTAAGTGTTGAAATTTAACTGAAATATGATCCCTGTTAAACATGAGTGGGAATAAGAGAGGGAAGAGATGTATAATTTGGGACATGCTCAAGCTGACTTGCCCCAAATGGTAAAGTTAGAAATATACCAGGGGATTCCAATTCAATCCCATCAAGGTGGCATGTACCAATGCCATCTCACTATTCCAAGTGATCAATTTCAGTTCACAATTGATTATAATGAAAGGACTAAGAGTCAAAGGGAGCACATAAACAAGTCTAGTACCTGGTAATACTAACTGATAGAATAAATAAAGGGGAGAGTGATCCAACATGGGAAGCGAGATACTCAGCAGACTCATAGAATGGCAGATGTCCTAAACAGCACTCTGGCCTCAGAATCAGCCCTAAAGCCATTTGGATCTGGCTGAAAAGCCCATGAGAGTATTTCAGGTATGGAAAGCCAAGACACTCTGGCAAAAAAACAAACAAACAAACAAAAAAAACCACCAAAACCTAAATGAAAGATCTCTGTGAGTGAGATCCCAGTGGAAAGAACAGGTCTTCAAAGAAGGAGGTACCTTTCTCTGAAGGGAGGAGAGAACCTCCACTTTCACTATGACCTTGTCTAAACAAGATAAGAGTCGGAGAACTCAGAGGGCTTCCATAGCCTTGAAACTCATGACTGGTGCATAGTGAGATTACTGATGCCATAGACAGAGGTGTCAATTAGTAAAGTCAACAACAGGAGTCACTGTGCACTTACTCCTCATGTAGGATCTCTGTCCTTAATGTGCTGTACATTGAGACTTAATGCTATAACGAGTACTCAAACAATATATTTCACTTTGTGTTTCTATGGTGGTGCAAAGTGTTGAAAACTTTACTTAATGTGTACTAAACTGATCTTCTGTAAAAAAAAAAAGAAGTAGAAATTAGCAATTCTCTACTTGACTCTCACTGGGATTAAACATGACAATAGGTCTGATCTGATTTCATCATCATTTAAAAAATCATCTATTATTTTTCACTTTATGTTTCTGTGTGGGAGCAAACTGTTGAAATCTTTACTTAATGTATACTAAGCTGATCTGTATATTAAGAGAATCGAAAATGAATCTTGATGTGAATGGAAAGGGAGAGGGAGTGGGAAAGGGGAGGGTTGCGGGTGGGAGGGATGGTATTGGGGGGAAGCCATTGTAATCCATAAGTCGTACTTTGGAAATTTATATTCATTAAATAAAAGTTAAAAAAAAGAACACATGATGTATGATTCCACTTATATCAAATGTTTAGAATCAGCTAAGCAATATTATTTTGAATCATTGGGTTTCTTCCTTTTATGGCTCATGTTGTTCCCTCCAGTCCTGCTACCAATTCCTATATAGTCCTCCTGGTTGAAAAAGTCTTCCTTTTCCCTCAGTATGTTATTTGTTTCTTATGATATGTGCCAGCAATTATTTGAATTTTATTTAAATTATTTTGGCAGGAACCAATTTTAGTACATATCCTTGAATATATTTATGGGTGAATAAACATGATAGCTTTTTTTGTCCCTGGGTATAGATACAAAGCCAATTTAGGAAATATTTGGCTACATATCACTACTTTTTTCCCCTAATAAGTCTACCACTTTAGGATCAACTCGTATGCCCTAGGGACATTCCTGATATAGTATCCCCAGCAGTCCTTTTTAGTCATTTGGAGTTGGCTTCCAGCATGAGACCTATTTGTCATCCCTGAGATGAATGTAACTGAAGTCTAGAAAATTTTGGTGATGGTATAGAACATATTTTGTTTCATTATATCTCTTGGAGAGGAGTTTGTCAATAAAAGGTAATTTATTTTGTTATATTATTAAAAGTTAAATCTTAAACTTCCTGAGAAAAACATTTTTTTTGACAGGCAGAGTTAGACAGTGAGAGAGAGAGAGAGACAGAGAAAGGTCTTCCTTCTGTTGGTTCACCCCTCCAAATGGCCACTTCGGCCAGCGCACTGGGCTGATCTGAAGCCAGGAGCCAGGTGCTTCCTCCTGGTCTCCCATGCAGGTGCAGGGCCCAAGCACTTGGGCCATCTTCCACTGCCTTTCTGGGCCACAGCAGAGAGCTGGATTGGAAGAGGAGCAACTGGGAAAGAACCGGCGCCCCAACCAGGACTAGAATCCAGAGTGCCGGTGCCACAGGAAGAAGATTAGTCTAGTGAGCCATGGCACCTGCCGAGAAGTTAAACTTTAATATAATGATAATAGTTGTGGATGGGTAGATTTATATAATGTTTACCTTCAACCTGAAAAATCCTCCTTTTTCTTTTCTTTTTGAAATTGAAATCATCGTTACCAGAAGGAAAGAAACTGTTAACTTCTGTGGCTTAGGAGCTAAATATTACCCTCTGTCTCCCTCTCTCTCTTGTTTTTCTGTAATAATAATTTTCTTAAATCATTCAAATCTTGGAAAAGAGATGAATTAGTGTTTAAACTTGCTTCATTTTTATCTTTGGTATATGGAATAGTGGCAAACAGAATTGCTTCTTTTGAATAGCTATTAAAGGTCAAAAGTGAAGACTTCCTACTTATTTAACTGTCATACTGAAAGAAAAACTGGAAGGATATCTTTTAGTACAATGTAATGTGAAAGTTCATAAGGTTAGAAATAATTTCCATCCCAACTCAAAACTCATAGATAACTTTAAAAAAGATTTAATTATGGTTATCATTTCTGTGATTTCAACAGAGAAAGCAGTAGGGAGAATACCTCACTGAATATTCTTCCTCATTCCTGAATAATTACTACATTCTTTGAACAATGACCTTGTCTGGTGACACATTACTGGAAAGGCCAGAGAGCATATGTTTTCAAAGTGTTTGAATTCATGCATGGTAATTTCACCTTTTTTTTTTTAAAGTAGCATTTTGACTAAATGAATCCTTTGACTTTTAGTGGTACTCTAATGTTGCCTCAAGTGAGTATTTGCCCTTGATATATTGATTGAAAAACAGAAAAATTATTTTGAGCTTTGATGTTTGGGGAAACTTTAAATTTATTGGTTCATGGCATTTTTGTGTGTTAAAATATATTTTGATCTCTAAAAAGAAAGATGGAGACTAATCAAAGCAGTGCCTATTTGACTATTATACAAGTTAATAAATTAATATTTTGCTCTGATTGCTACAGAATTTTTGATAATAATAATGTTATACACTGTAGATAAAATTCATTACTTACCAGACCCATCACCTTTCTTAGCAGTTACACCATGAACTTAGTATTTTTTTTAAAGATTTTTTGCTTTATTCAAAAGGCAGTTACAGAGGGAGAGACAGAGACTGAGAAATCTTCCTTCCATTGGTACATTACCCAAATGCAATAGCCAGAGCTGGGGCATACTGAAGCCAGGAGCCAGGAACTTCATCCCTGTCTCTCATGTGTGTGCAGGGGCCCAAACGTTTGGGCCATCCTCCACTGCCTTCCCAGCATTAGCAGTGATCTGGATCAGAAGTGGAGCAGCCAGGGGCCAGCACTGTGGCATAGCAGGTAAAGCCATTTTGGGGGTAAACCAATGGAGGGAAGATCTTTTTCTCTATCTCTCTCTCTCTAACTCTGCCTGTCAAAAAAAAAGAGAGAGAGAGAGAAAGCTGGATTGGAAATTGAGCAGCCAGGACTCAAATGGGAGCCCATCTGGGATGCTGGCACTGCAGGTGTTAGCTTTACTTGGTTGAGTATAAATGAGCTTTTGTGTTAGCTTGGAGTGAAATATTGAAGGAATATGATTTTAGTTAGATTTTTAGTGATGAAATAAGTAAGGAAGTATAGAATAATTCTTTATGCATTGCAACTCTTTGATGAAATGAATTTCTTCTATGCCTTTCCTCTAATTGTGGAGATAGTTTATTGGAAATCTCAAGTTTGAGCTACTCAGACTCTGTATCCCATTTCTCCAGGGTCAGCTCAGCCCTTCATCCTGTCAAAGCAGATAAGAGAACAGCTTGCAATTTGCTATAAAGGGGTCCTTGGGATGAAGCATTTTAATGTCCATAAAGAGCAGAAAAGACCTTCATTTTTAAAGACTCCCATGGAACATTTCAAATGGCATGGATTTGTCTTGGTGCCCTTTGCCAAAATTAATAGATTTGGGCTACAGAATTGGAGGAAAGCTGGGAACTTAGGCCTGCTTATCAACCATTCACATTTTACTAAGTTTATTTTAGCTGACTTGCCCTAAAACTATCACATTAATTTTTTGAACTGTGTCACTTAAACAGGAAGAATGCAGATTTACAAAAATACCATTTTAAAAATTAAAAATCATGTGTTGTGGTCAAGATAATACATCAAATTGGTATAGTTTAACCATTGTTTTTTAAATTTTTGACTCAGTCTGAGATTGAATTGCCTTTATGATTTCAAATAGCTATTCTAGCCAAGAGCCCTGATGAGGAGATGGCACAGAGGGACTAGAATATAATAAAGTGCGTAGTATGGTTTTTTTGATTCTTCTCATGCTTTGAGAATAGGAATATCAAAGACTTGATAAAATGGTGCAATTTTATATTTTCCACTTGACTACTTTAAAAGGTTCATTGTCTTTTAATTAAACTATAGGGGGGAAGAGCAGAGATTAAAACACATAGTCCTTGGCTGGTGCCGCGGCTCAATAGGCTAATCCTCTGCCTAGTGGCGCCGGCACACCAGTTTCTAGTCCTGGTCGGGGCGCTGGATTCTGTCCCGGTTGTCCCTCTTCCAGGCCCACTCTCTGCTGTGGCCTGGGAGTGCAGTGGATGATGGCCCAAGCGCTTGGGCCCTGCACCCCATGGGAGACCAGGAGAAGCACCTGGCTCCTGCCTTCGGATCAGTGCGGTGCGCTGGCCGCAGCGCGCTGGCCGCAGTGGCCATTGGAGGGTGAACCAACGGCAATGGAAGACCTTTCTCTCTGTCTCTCTCTCTCACTGTCCACTCTGCCTGTCAAAAAAAAAAAAAAAAAAAAAAAGACGTAGTCCTTAAAAGGGAATGGCTTTTAGCTGCAAGTTACATGAGTGATGACACCCCACTAAAGCAAGATGGATTGCAGCAACAAATATTTTTCCATGAAGGCTCATCTTCTCTGATTTTGTCAGTAATTTGGAGTTAATTGGTGCAGCTTCTCAATACAACAGTTTGTGTTTTATATTCTTTGATTCTTCCTTCTATCTCTTCCCAGCTGCTCTTTTGTCCTCCCTTTCATGTGGTGCAATTCAGCTTAGACAACTAGATGTGATAATGATGTAAACTAGTTTAGGTGAGAAACTTGGATCAGGTGCAGTACATGAATATTTCCCATTCATCACCTGCTGTTTACTTTCCTTAAAATAACTATCTCAAGTAGCACCTTCCTTGAATCTCACACTTCCTATTTTCACCCACAAGTGGAGGCCTATTTTCCCTTATAGTAAATTTATAGTTTTAACATGTGGTAAGTGTTTGGGTTTCTATATTTGGAAATGTTACTGCCTGGTAGTTGTTTTGTTTTCCTTTGTCTGCATGAAGATTTTTTTTTCTTTTTGTCTTTTTCTCCCTTTGCTTTCTACCCCTGACATGTCCCCAAGTCCTTCAAGCCAGTGAGGCTGTGGTGACACCTTCTGGAAAGTGC
This sequence comes from Oryctolagus cuniculus, assembly GCF_051225735.1. Lineage (NCBI taxonomy): Eukaryota > Metazoa > Chordata > Mammalia > Lagomorpha > Leporidae > Oryctolagus > Oryctolagus cuniculus. The sequence continues at coordinate 93,729,399 of NC_142881.1, forward strand.
TGGGAGTGAATTACAACCATGAGTTCCATGATGTTGGTGGCATACCAAAGGTCTGACGTATAATAGTAAACTTGATTTGCTCAATGAGAAGTAATGATGTAGCATTCTGCTTGTGTTTAGAGTTTCTAGAACTTGTTAAATATCAATGCCATTCCTTAGTAATGATCAGAATTTGTAGTTAAATAATAAACCAGGGGCTTGCCTGCTTTATTATTGTAAGAGTATATATGGTGGCTGGCGCCACGGCTCAATAGGCTAATCCTCCACTTGTGGCACCGGCACCTGGTTTCTAGTCTTGGTTGGGGTGTGGATGCTGTCCCAGTTGCTCCTCTTCCAGTCCAGCTCTCTGCTGTGGCCTGGGAGGGCAGTGGAGGATGGCCCAAGTCCCTGGGCCCTGCACCTGCATGGGAGACCAGGAGAGGCACCTGGCTCCTGGCTTTGGATCAGTGTGGTGCGCCAGCTACAGTGCGCTGGCCACAGCGGCCATTGGAGGGTGAACCAATGGAAAAGGAAGATCTTTCTCTCTGCCTCTCTCTTTCACTGTCCACTCTGCCTGTTAAAAAATAAATAAAAAAATATATATGGTACTTGATAAGGCCTGAAAATTAATGTTAACAGGTGAAGATTCACAACTCTGTGTTTTGAGAATATCAACACTGTACTATATTCCGTGTGTTTTATACAAAAGTATCTGCTTACATGCCAGTGCTTTATGGTAGTGGAAAAATATTCTATAGTCAGTCTTGATAGGTACAGTGCTATGTTGTCATCTGTCTCCATCATTCTTTGTCAAGCAGTGTAAGATGAAGTTTCTCCAAGCTGGTACAGATGCATAAGGAGTCTTCTGTGTAGCTTCTGTTGGAAATTTGCCTTTTTCTGCACAGACTCCTGTTTCTTTCACCTCTTGTTCAGTTTATTTAACTCTTATTTTAAAAGATTTTAAATAACTTTTTCACATAGATAGCATGAAAACAGTGCACACTAACCATTGCCAATTTGTGTTTGCTTGGCCTTTGCTTGGACTGTGTACATGCTAAAACTATAGGTTCCCATAAAATCAATAAGTAATTCTAGCACAACTGTTATCACTCTCTCTTTAGGAAATTGGCTAATAATAGAGAAACTCATAAAGTTTGGTATTAAATAATTTTAAGACTTGTGAGAATCTTTCCTCTACTATCTTACATAACTGAATAGAAATGTAGAAGTTTCAGGCAACAAAAGTGTGACTATCAATGTAACTATAGAACTTCCCATCTCTATAATTTCACTTTAGGGTGGTATGGGATGGGGAATACCCAAGAGACTAAAGATTGGTTAAAAGTGAGTGAAAACTGTCAATAAGAAAATGCCTACTGAAAATATGATTGGAGCCAATTTATGAAAATCTATGGTTTATAAAAGTTTTCCTACCATTATCTTTGCAAAAAAGGTATAGCATATAAAAATGAATTTAGAGGCCGGTGCCGTGGCTCAATGGGCTAATCCTCCACCTTGCAGCACCAGCACACCGGGTTCTAGTCCCGGTCGGGGCACCGGATTCTGTCCCAGTTGCCCCTCTTCCAGGCCAGCTCTCTGCTGTAGCCCAGGAGTGCAGTGGAGGATGGTCCAAGTGCTTGGGCCCTGCACCCCATGGGAGACCAGGATAAGTACCTGGCTCCTGCCATCAGATCAGCGCTGTGCACCGGCTGCAGTGCACCAGCTGCAGCGGCCATTGGAGGGTGAACCAACGGCAAAGGAAGAGCTTTCTCTCTGTCTCTCTCTCTCACTGTCCACTCTGCCTGTCAAAAAAATGAATTTAGAAATAAAGTAATATTGGGGTGTAGTATTAGAAAGATAAATGAACTTTCAGAAAATTATGCAGGAAAATATGCTCACATTATATACCTTATGCCATATCTTAGCTCTTTGTCTCATCTTTTGCATATCCAATGGGTAATATATGTATTTATATTTAGTTCAGAACCCATTACTTTTATTACTACTATATAATAAAAATCAAGTCAAAGACACATTGCATACTGATTTCCAAACAGATGGTAGATAGCTGGAAAACAGACTAAAGCTATAATAAAATGGGTTCATGAAATTAAAAGAAAGCTTACAATACTCAGGGTGTCAATGAATAACAAAATATCATGTAGGAACTATGGAGATGATGGTTTTATTTGAAGTGGGGGGGGGGAGGGAGGAGAAAGCTAGAAGGAAGCAAAAACACAATTTGGCCTAAAATTGAATTTCTCTGATAAGGCATTTCAGAAGCAGCTTGCCTTATTCACTCAGCAGCAAAATAATCATATGCACTTTAATAATCTTTATTTCACAGAAGCGCATTGCCAGTGTAATGGAATGTAAGCAGGGGAACAGCACCTTGCAGATCACAAAGGCAAATCTGTGGAAAGAAATTTCACTGAGTTTCTCTTTTCCTTGCCAGGGTAATAACAGCTCTTATCTTTCCTGCACTATTTAATAATCTCACATAGACATTCTTTTTCCTTTCCCTTTTTCATATCTGTTAAAACATGGACAATAGCATAAATCAGGAACTGTCAAGTTCAGTGGGCTAAGCAAAAAATAGATGTTATATCTTTAGCATTTTTATATAATTATTTTATTGCTATTTTACTGATGTCTCTAACCCTTCCAACCTTATTGTTGTTTTCTTTTCTCTGTAAACCAATCTGATGATAATATTCCAAGAAAGAGGGCTTAGGGTGGGAATTGGTATTCAGCTATATTAATCTGTATTTATTAACTAAGCTTGCTTGCATGGAGATTTTAAAGAGTAGATGATTGCAACTGAGGCACTATTTTTAAAAGGAAGTAAACTGAATTATAGCAAGTGGACTAAAATCCATTTAGGCCAGAAGCTGCAAAAATAATCATTTCTTTATACTTGTGAACACACACTCAAGTATACATACACAAGGGAGAAGTTAGAACCGAAAGGAAGCAGAGTTAGGTTCTTTCAGCTGTCCATAGGACACAGAATCTAAGAAATAGACCTTTTTAAATATTAACAAAATGAAAGTTTCCAGTGCTTTTTTAAAAGAGTAAAAACTGGAGATAATAGTATGTCTACTAAACATCTGATTGGGGCCAATTTATGAAAATCTGTGGTTTATAAATGTTTTCCTACTATTATCTTTGCAAAAAGCTATAGCTTATAAAAGTGAATTTAGAAATAAAGCAATATTGGACTGTAGTATTAGCAAGATAAATAAATGAGCTTTCATGAAATTACACAGGAAAATATTCACCAAATATTCCACCAAGAATTTTAAGTTAATGCTACCTGTTAGTTTTAACATGCCTTCTAAATGCAAATCTGTGTAGTTTATATAGTTCTTTCTGTGGGTATGAAGGACAAGCATCATCCACAAACTAAACTGTTTGTGCATGGTTTCATCCTAACATATTCTGAACTTTGATAAGATTTATTAAAGTGTAGTTTTTAGAAATTATTCTTTCTTACCAGGTAAATCTTGGACAAATACCAAAACTTTAATTTATAAAGCTACCCTAGAAATAGTTAATGGCAAAAGAAAAATTAAAATTTGAAAATGCCAAATAAAAACATGTTAAGACAGCAAATCACAGGGAAAACATTCCACAGTGTTATAGCTAGCATGTCTCTGATGTTCATGGAAATGGGAAAAGGTCATGTTGAAATACTAAGATTTCTGCTATTCCAGAGGAATTTCAAACCCAAATGCTGTGGAAGTCAAAGCCTGATTCTCATTAAATACAATTCAGAGTTCTAGAGACTTTTAAACCCGGCAGACTCTATTTTAGATTGTTTCTCCATATTACAAAAGTATTGATTTAAAATCAGCTCCTGATTTTCATTCTACATAGAGTCACTTTATTTGGGGCTTTACAGGAGCCACTATCTTCCTTGATGGAAAATCTATTATTTGACCTATCTGATGTTAATTATTTCTTGAGAGCCTATGAGTTCCCTAAGATAGTATTACCAGAAAGGCAGATATCCCTCTCCTTGAGTTCTTCTTGACCTGTAGATTCTATAAGGAGAGTCCTCTGTGGAAGTAAGATTATTGGTTTTGTGAAAAGAGTAGTGTATCTGTTTTCTTAGGATTTGAGCCTTTATCCCTGCTACATGAAAATCATCAACTCTACCACATTTTTAACTGTTATAAAGATGAGCATGTGGCTGCCAATAAAAGCTTGGAGATAGGTGAATACAGGTCAAATGGTGATCTCACTTCAGCTGTAAATATCTTCAAATCATCTGCTGATAGGGAGAGCACTTAGCCCAGGGTAAGATGCTGTTTATAATGCCCATGTCCCACACATGCCTGAGTTCAATGCCCAGCTGTGCCTCTTGACTCCACCTTTCTGCTAATGCAGACCCAGGGAGTCAACAGTGATGGCTCAAGTATTTGGGCTCCTGCCACCCACATAAGGTTTCTAGATTGGGTTCATGGCTCCTAGTTTTGGTATTGGCCAAGCCCTGGCTGTTGGGACATCTTAGAAGTGAACCAACCAAAGGGAGTTCCCTGTCTATATGTCTCTTTGCCTTTCAAAAAAAATCACCTGTCACCATTTGGTCTTCCTCATTTAATAAAAAATAATTATTTTTCCTTACTTCTGGAATTTGAGGCAGTTTTGGAACCACATTAGACAGAATCTTAAAATGAGACTCCCTATTTATGTTAGCTGAGGTCCTAGACAAAGGATTTGAAGGTCAAAGGATAAAACACCATCTAGTTCTTACATGAGGAGGGGGGGGAAATGAGTTACATGATTTTCAAGATATTTAACCATGTCAAGTTTATAAAGAATTGGGAGTGTATGAGTCAGGGAACAGACTGTACTTCCTGTCAAAAACAAAACAAAAACAAAAAAAGAGACTAGCTACTGTGCTAAGTGTCCTATCACACTTCCAAGGGGAAGGAGTGGGGATGCAACTCCCTTCATATGAAACAGGAGAGAGGGGCTTTCAGATTATCTGGAGAGCATAAATAGTGACTCCTGCCATGTCGAACTTGAATCTGACTCATGCCCAAGACTGATTGGCTATGTGTTTTGAAAGTGGAATGACAAAGAGATGGCTTTTTTAAGTGACCTATATTCTTAGAGTTTGTAAGAACAATTGTTGCTTAAGTTTATGTAATGGAACAGAGGTGGTCCATGTGCACAGGAGAGATGATACGGATTGTCTTAGACCTATAGACCTGACTAGAAAGTGCCAGTGATCCCAAAAGTCAAGTGAATTACCATCTTTTCTAGCATAGTAAGTGAAGAGAGAGCTTAACTAAATCAGATTATCTGCAGGTACCTGTCACATCCCATTTCTCCTGTAAATGGTCAGCCTGTATTAGGATTGAATTGGGAAAAGAAGGTAGCTATAATTTTGACAATTAAAAGTTTTTATTATTTTACTAAGATTAGATGTGCCAGTGGTGTATTTTGATTACATGTTAATGAATAAAAACATCATCTCTATCCTAAATTTCATGAACAGACATGGGTAGCCCCATAAAATAAATTAAAATTATAATAAAGAAGTTTTGCTTATTCAGCTTAATGAGTGTGTGTGTGCGTGTGTGTGTGTGTGTGTGTTCTGGAAAATGGTGATCTTGAAAGAATAGAAAAGTTTGGTGTTGGGAAAAAACCTTGCCAGTTTCTTTTGATCCTCAGATTATTATCTCTGGGTCTGGGGCCAGTAAGTCAATGCTTTATTGTTGGCCCTGTCCATAATTTAGTGAGAAGGTATTAAGTCAGACAAAAATCATAGTTGTCAGGAAGATTTTCATTAGATTATTTTATCCATGTAATCTTTTCTCTTCTTCAGAAGCCCTTCTACATCTTTACTTGATTTAATATTTCCCTACTTTCTGTTTTTGCCTGGAGCTCAAGTAACAGAATCAAAATCAAGGAGAATGAATTGATTAACATAAAAACTTGATCACATTTTACTAGGCATCCTGATAGTATTTTTAAAAAATATTTATTTACTTATTTGAAAGGCAGAGTTACAGAGAGGCAGTGGGAGAGAGAGAGAGAAAGAGACAGTGAAAGAGAGAGAGTCAGAGAGAGAGATCTTCCATCTGCTGGTTCTCTCCCCAGATGGCTGCAATGGCCAGAGCTAAACTGATCTGAAGCCAGGATCCGGGAGTTTCTTCCAGGTCTCCTACATGGGTTTTGGGGCTCAAGGACTTGAGCCATCTTCTACTGCTTTTCCAGGTCATAGCAGAGGGTTGGATTGGAAGTGGAGCACCGGGGACTTGAACCGGTACCCATATGGGCTGCTGGCACTGCAGGTGGCAGCTTTATCTGCTACACCACAGCGCTGACTGTGCTTTAAAGAAAAAAATAAAATACACTTTTTTTTTACTGCATTGCTGAAGGTAGGCCTAGACACAGGGATTCCTTTCAGTGAGGTCTGTTTGTTGAGTACTTATGAGATGGGCTTTCTATAAAGCTAGTTGCAAGATGGTGTTCTGAGAAAGCAGCAGCACCAAGGAAATCTGTGGAAACCCTGCTGCCTTTTAGAGTCACTGGTCCAGAATGAACAAAACATGAGTAGGAGATGGATGTGGTCCAATCAAGTCAAGTCGGACTCTAGTCGAGGAAACAAGGGATTCTCTCACTTCAAGTTGAGAGGACCTGACCAATGTGTGCCATGCCCAGGTGCCAGAGAGTTCTGTCAGTGTAGATTTTTAGCTGTGTTCACTGCTGCTATGAACATGTAGTTACTATTTGGGTCATGCACACTTGGTTGATATTTCTCTTTTGTAAGCCAAAAAATAAATATGCATTCAAAAATGTAGACTACCGCAAGAGCTGCACATCCTATGGGTAACCAGAACTTCACCTGGCAACAGAGCTGTAATTCATAAATATGCAAATATTATCCTCTGAGAATCTCTACTTGAAAAGGAAGAGGATCAAAACAGATAGTTTGCACAAGTAATATCTGGCATGAGAACTGTCCAAATTATATACGACAAAAGAAACTGTTGTTGAATAATTGATATTGACAGAATTTCAGAGCATTAATGGACACCATGTTTCCACTCTCCTTGTCTGCCTGAGGTCACAGAGGACTTGTCTCCCTGACAGCAGCTGCATTTTGAATTGCAGGACAATCTTGGGGTATTTGCATAAAATTTGAACACCTCCATTCTGAAATGTAAACATCTCATACTTGGCAGAGTCATTGATGTCTCCTAAAGCGATTCCAACACAGCCAAGGAAAGGTTCAGTTGTCTGGAGTTCTCCACTGAAGACCTCACTGCCAAGCCCCACCTTTGCATTTTAAAAGCTGTGGCAGGGGCCAGTGCTGTGGCATAGTGGGTAAAGCCGCCACCTGCAGTGCCAGCATCCCATATGGCTGCAGGTTCAAGTCCAGGCTGCTCCTCCTCCCATCCAACTCTCTGCTATGGCCTGTGAAAGCAGTACAAGATGGCCCACATGGGAGACCAGAAAGAAGCTCCTGGCTCCTCATTTTGGATTGGCGCAACTCTGGTCATTGTGGCCATTGTGGCCACCTGGGCAGTTAACCAGCTGATGGAAGACCTCTCTCTCTCTCTCTCTCTCTCTCTCTCTTTCTTCTTCTTCTTCTTCTTCTTCTTCTTCTTCTTCTTCTTCTTCTTCTTCTTCTTCTTCCTCTGTGTAACTCAAATAAATAAATGAATCTTTAAAAAAAAAAAGCTGTGAAAGACTAGCTACAAATACTGGCAAATTTTCAGATTCCCTTAATTGATACCATCTTTAATTCACATTTACAGGAAAAGGTTGTGTTTTAAATGTAATTATAATGAGCTACTTATCAGCAATTTCTCTTTTATCTTTGTCATTTTATTATTGCTCTGACCAAACTACTGATTTCTCTTCACAGTAGTGACAATATATTTTATATCATAAGGTGTATATCACTTTTAAACTTTCTTTTCTTTGAATTTAGACATATCACTTATGAACATCTTTAATATCTTAGTTGATGGCAGTACCTACACTGTGAAGCTGAGTCATCATCTTCCTCAAAGTTCTATAAGTTGTCCTGATGATGTTCATATACAAAATTTCTCAGGGCTATCTTTGTCAAATGTAATCATTCACAAGTACCAGGTAATATACTTAGTACATTTCTTGATTGTTATGGAACTTTAAACTTCACTAGATTTAAAAGCTAACATATTTTGAGCTAATTCTAATAAACAGCACAATCTTTGACTTATAATTTTATTGTTTTTAAAAATATTTCTTTTTTAAAGTATTATAATAGTCTATTTTTCACCAGCTTTCCCAATATCTCATTGTCTGTCTATTATGGCTCCTACTGAATTGCTCATTTCTACTCACAGTAATCATTTTATTTCATAAAAATCCAACATATTTATTACTGTCTTTAAGATTACCATCACCTGTGTTTTTCTTTAATATCCCAGTGTATTCCAGTCCTGCCACTGTGAATTCATGGTCATGTTGGTTGAGTGTTCATTATCAGGTCATGAAGTCCATCAAAATTCTCTAAGTTGTGCTAGCAACCGTCATGCACACATGTTTTCAGAGACATCATAGACCCACATGATAGTCACTTTTTTCAGGTAACATTTTTCTTTTTTATATTTCATGGAATTCTAAACTTCCCATTAATATATGAAAATTTCAGTAGAATGAATTAAAAATCCATCTTTTTAAAAGATTTCTCTGATAAGTGTATGATCTTCATTTGATTTACATTTTGTGAAAAATTTTTTTATTTTCCTTTTTTAAGGTAATTTTAAGGTAAGTTTTTAAGGTAATTGTTATCATTTCCAGTAATTTCCCTCATGTCTGCTTGTCATTCTGCTATTACTTCTAGAAAATAATTGTCACTTACCCTGGTTACAGTGTATTTTATTTCATAACACCTGGATCCTCCTGTATCCTTGGTATCCCATTTAAAGCTAATCTAACCACTGTGAACTTGAGGCCATCTTGGTTGCTTTTTTTTTAAAAGAAACTTTCAATGGCCACAAAGTTGCATAAACTTTTCTGACAATTTTCATGTATACAATTTTTCAGAGACTTCTTAGGCAAATTTGGTAATTCTCCCTTTCCAAGTATCATATTTGATGGCAATTATGAATTTTTCCAGAACTATGACATTTATCTTTGATTTCTGAAAACATCAATAGTGTTATTCAAGTTACTGACACTTTTCCTTTGTGGTTATAATGGTATTTGATGTGGATTTTTATTTAAATTTTGTGAAAATTTTTAATTTATATTCCTTCTTAATGTATTGTAATTTTTTAGTTTTCAACAATTTCATTTTATCTGTTGGTCACTCTATATTGCTCCTACAAAATTGCTCACTTCTTTCAAAGTGATCAGCATTTATTTATTTCATATTATCTGCATGCCATTTCATCTGTTTTATAAATTGTAGTTAATACTAATACTCATATATTAACATCCTAGTGCAAGTCAATCTTAGCAGTAGAATCCCATGACCATCTTGGTTGGCTTTGTTATTTTGAGGTCCCCAACTCCATCACAATACAACTGTTCCTGGCTACCATATTATTTTTCTTTTCTTTTTTTTTTTTTTTTGACAGGCAGAGTGGACAGTGAGAGAGAGAGACAGAGACAGAGAGAAATGTTTTCCTTTGCCATTGGTTCACCCTCCAATGGCCACCATGGCTGGCATGCTGCAGCCGGCACACTGCGCTGATCCAAAGGCAGGAACCAGGTGCTTATCCTGGTCTCCCATGGGGTGCAGGGCCCAAGCACTTGGGCCATCCTCCACTGCACTCCTGGGCTACAGCAGAGAGCTGGCCTGGAAGAGGGGCAACCGGGACAGAATCCGGCGCCCCAACCAGGACTAGAATCCGGTGGTCCAAGGTGTCAGGGAGGGGACAAGGCTTTGGGGGTCTTGGGTGCCAGGGAGGGGCCTGGGAGTCAGGTTCCCGGGTACCAGGGAGGGGGCTGGGTGTCTGGGGTTCTGGGTACCAGGGATGGTGCTGGAAGTTGGGAATCCCAAGTGACAGGGAGGTCTGGGTGTCAGGGCCATGGGTTCCATGGAGGAGGTTGGGGGTCCAGAGTGCCAGGGAGGAGCTGGGTGTCCAGGGTCCTGGGTGCCAGGGAAGAGGCTGGAAATCATTGGTCCTGGGAGTCAAGGAGGGAGCCAGGCATCGGGGGTCCAGGGTGTCAGAAAGGGGGCCAGGCTTCCGGGGCCCTGGGTGCCAGGGTGGGGGCCAGGCATCAGGGGTCCCAGGTACTAGTGAGGGGGCCGTGCATCTGTGGTCCAGAGTGACAGAGAAGGGCCGGGCTCAGGGGTCCTGGGTGCCAGGGAGGAGGCTGGGCATCAGGGTTCCCCAGTGACAGGGAGGGGCCGGACATCAGGGGTCCTGGGTACCAGGGAATGGGCTGGGCGACAGGGAAGGGGCCGGATGTTGGGGATCCAGGGTGCCAGGGAGGGGCCCGAAGTCAGGAGCCCCAAGTGACAGGAAGGTCCAGGTGTTGGGGGTCACTGTTGCCAGGGAGGGTGTTGGGGGTAATGGGTGCTAGGGAGGAGCTGTGTGTCCTGGGTCCCGGGTGCCAGGGAAGAGGTCAGGCGTCTGGGTCCCAGGTGCCAGGGAGGAGGCTGGGTGGCAGGGGTCCCTTGTGTCAAGGAGGGGGCCAGGCTTCGGGATCCCAGGTCCCAGCAGGGAGCCAGGCATTGGGGGTCCCAGGTACCAGGGAAGGGGCTGGGTGTCAGGGGTCTGGGGTGCCAGAGAGGTGCCTGGGTGTCGGGGTTCCAGGGTGCCAGGGAGGCGGCCAGGCGTCAGGAGTTCCATGTGCCAGGGAGGGGGCCAGACATTGGGATCCCGGGTGCCAGGGAACGGACTGGGCATCAGGGGTCCCTGGTACCAGGGAGGGGGCTTGGTGTCTGGGTTCCTGAGTGACAGGGAGGGGCCGGGTGTCGGGTGTCATGGGTGCCAGGGAGGTGGTTGGGGGTCCAGGTGCTAGGGAGGGCCAGGGATTGAGGGTCCTGGGTGCTAGGGAAGAGGCCAGGTGTCGGGGTCCCGAGTGCCCAGGATGGGGCCGGACGTCGGGGGTCCCGGGTGCCAGAGAAGGGGTCAGGGGTCCCGGGCAGCTTCCACAGGTTCTGCTTACCACCTGTCGGGACTCACCTTGTCCAGGTCCTCAGCTCCTGGGTGCCCGGCAACCCCTAGGGCGCAAAAGTGGAGAGCACAGACCCCGACTGGGCTCTGGAGCTTCGGGGTAGTGCTGCCCTCTCCTGGGACCTCGTTCCACCAAGGAACTCTAAGACCACTGTGGCATCAAGATCCCTCGTGATGACATCACCGTGCCTGGTTGGACGGGGGTGCACACAGCGTCACAAAAGACGCAGCCAAAATCAGCATCCTCCAAGGCGTGGCTCCCTAACCGGTTTGTGCTCCGAGTGAATCAGATGAGATGGGAAGGGGCTCCCTCCCCTCCTCCCGGGATCCTTGCCCCTTGGTTCACCTGCCACCAGCTGGGGTCGCCCCGGGGTCACCCCGTGCTTCTGGAAGGCAGATCCTGGATGCAGCTAGCAGTCACCTGCTTCAGGTGAGTTAAAATTCTGCTTCTTGGTTTAGGGACTTTCTCTTTGTCTTCATATTTCTGCTCATTTTTCTGTTGGGCCATTTGTATCATGTTTTAATATTGATTTGAAGAATGCTTAAAGGCATCACATAATTGAAGCCTTTTTTTTTCTCCTGTCAATATATGTTTTCGACTCTGCCTACTGACCTTTAATATCTTCTATTTGTTTCTTGCCAGTGCTTGGTAATCTAGTGGATTTTAAAAGTATCGGTCTTTCCTGAAATCTCGTTCAATCCATTTGTCAGTTTTTGCTTTTAGATGTTATGGATTCTCTCTAAATAAAGATCTCCAATATACTGAGATTTTATTGCTTAGAAATTGATCTTTACACCTTATTTTTTCCTTTTGTTCTTTTGCCCTCTCCCCTGACTACTCCTCCAGTAAGAAGCTGCAGACAAAAATACAGAAAAGAAAAAGAAAAGGAAAAAGAAAAGGAAAAAGAAAAAGAAAAAGAAAGGGAGGGAAGGGAAGGGAAGGGAAGGGCAGGGCAGGGCAGGGCAGGGCAGGGCCACAGTGAGGATTTTAGGCTAACTCTATGCTAATGAAGACAAGTGCATGTGTGAATTTCATATGCCTGACTTTCCAGTATAAATATATTAATTCTATTTGGAGTAAATGCGGATGGAATAAAAAAAGATGAAGTTGGAGACAGTGGAGTCAGCCAGTCTAGGTTTCTTCAGGGAAAAATCTGTCAATGATCCCGTATTAATTGTGTTGTTTGTTGTAGGATCCTTTTAAACACCTTGATCAGAGTAAGGAAGCCACAGTTTATTTTTACTAAAAAACTAGCAAGTTTTATTTAATTACATGCTAATTTTTTAAATGCTTTTCAACATTCAATCTAAATGGTCATGTGATTTTCTTGAATTTTTCAACTACCTGGACAATCTACATGGCTTGTTCAAAATGTTAACTGCCTCTTACATTTTTTCTTATATCTCACTTGTTATTAATTTTATTTTCATTTGTATATCATTTATTATAAAACTATTCAGGAGAAATGCATGTGTTTTTAAAAGACAGGCTTATATTTAATTCATATTTCAAGTTCTGATCAATTTGCATCATAATCAATGTAATGCTGGCTTTCTAAAAACTGTGAAAATATTCTGTGCTTATTTCTACCCTAGTATGTCTGGGAAATATGTGTGTCTGGTTTTTTTCTTAAATGTTTGGAATATTTTGTATTTCTATAACTGAAATTTTGTATCTGTAACTTTTTATTTATTGGTAATCTTCAAATTATGTTTCAACTTGCTTAGTTTAATTTGGAGTTTTCCTATTTTATAATTGTTATATTGGATTTGGGAAATTTATATTTGTGTTGTGGGAATTTGATTTCCAAAGTGTAGCTGATTTTTGTCTCTGGTACAATTTTTACTCCTGAGTTTTACAAAAATTTTTTCTAACATCTTGACTAGGCTATATTCTCTGTAAAGCATTGTTTTAATACCTGAAACTGGACATTAGTGTTACTTTCCCTGTGTTTCCTTAATTACTTTTATTCATTCTGTTAACATTAAAAATACATCCGTGTTTGTGGGACTTTTTTTATTTATCTTTTATTTAATGAATATAAATTTCCAAAGTACGTCTCATGGGTTACAATGGCTTTCCCCCCCATGCCGTCCCTCCCACCCACCACCCTCCCCTTTCCCACTCCCTCTCCCCTTCCATTCACATCAAGATTCATTTTCGATTATCTTAGTATACAGAAGATCAGCTTAGTATACCTTAAGTAAGGATTTCAACAGTTTGTTCCCACACAGAAACATAAAGTGAAAAATAATAGATGATTTTTTTTTAATGATGATGAAATCAGATCAGACCTATTGTCATGTTTAATCCCAGTGAGAGTCAAGTTGGGAATTGATAGTTTCTTTTTTTTTTTTTTTAACAGAAGATCAGTTTAGTGTACATTGAGTAAAGATTTCAATCGTTTGCACCCCCATAGAAACACAAAGTGAAATATACTGTTTGAGTACTCGTTATAGCATTAAGCCTCAGTGTACAGCACATTAAGGACAGAGATCCTACATGAGGAGTAAGTGCACAGTGACTCCTGTTGTTGACTTTACAAATTGACACTCCTGTTTATGGCATCAGTAATCTCCCTATGCACCAGTCATGAGTTTCCAAGGCTATGGAAGCCCCTTGAGTTCTCCGACTCTTATCTTGTTTAGACAAGGTCATAGTCAAAGTGGAGGTTCTCTCCTCCCTTCAGAGAAAGGCACCTCCCTCTTTGAAGACCTGTTCTTTCCACTGGGATCTCACTCACAGAGATCTTTTTGCCAGAGTGTCTTGGCTTTCCATGCCTGAAATACTCTCATGGGCTTTTCAGCCAGATCCGAGTGCCTTTAGGGCTGATTCTGAGGCCAGAGTGCTATTTAGGACATCTGCCATTCTATGAGTCTGCTGAGTATCTCACTTCCCATGTTGGATCACTCTCCCCTTTATTTATTCTATCGGTTAGTGTTAGCAGATACTAGACTTGTTTATGTGCTCCCTTTGACTCTTAGTCCTTTCATTATGATCAATTGTGAACTGAAATTGATCACTTGGAATAGTGAGATGGCATTGGCACATGCCACTTTGATGGGATTGAATTGGAATCCCCTAGTATGTTTCCAACTCTACCAATTGGGGCAAGCCAGCCCGAGCATGCCCCAAATTATACATCTCTTCCCTCTCTTATTCCCACTTTTATGTTTAACAGGGATCACATTTCAGTTAACTTTCAACACTTAAGAATAACTGTGTGATAATTACAGAATTAAACCAGTCATATTAAGTAGAACAGACAAAAAAAAATACTATGAGGGATAATGTATTAAGTTGTCCATTAGCAGTCAGGGCTATGCTGATCAAGTCACCATTTCTCTTAGTGTCCATTTCACTTCAGGAGGAATCCTTTTTGGTGTTCAGTCAGTTGTCACCGATCAGTGAGAACATATGTTATTTGTCCCTTTGGGACTGGCTTACTTCACTCAGCATGATGTGTTCCAGATTCCTCCATTTTGTTGCAAATGACTGGATTTCGTTGTTTCTTACTGCAGTATAGTATTCTAAAGAATACATATCCCATAATTTCTTTATCCAGTCTACCGTTGATGGGCATTTAGGTTGGTTCCAGGTCTTGGCTATTGTGAATTGTGCTGCAATAAACATTAGGGTGCAGACCGCTTTTTTGTTTATCAATTTAAACTCCTTTGGGTAAATTCCAAGGAGTGGGATGGCTGGGTCGAATGGTAGGGTTATATTCAGGTTTCTGAGGAATCTCCAGACTGATTTCCATAGTGGCTTGACCAGTTTGCATTCCCACCAACAGTGGGTTAGTGTCCCTTTTTCCCCACATCCTCACCAGCATCTGTTGTTGGTAGATTTCTGTATGTGAGCCATTCTAACCGGGGTGAGGTGAAACCTCATTGTGCTTTTGATTTGCATTTCCCTGATTGCTAGTGACCTTGAACATTTTTTCATGTGCCTGTTGGCCATTTGGATTTCCTCTTTTGAAAAATGTCTATTGAAGTCCTTGGCCCAACTCTTAAGTGGGTTGTTGGTTTTGTTTTTGTGGAGTTTCTTGGTCTCTTTGTAGATTCTGGTTATTAACCCTTTATCTGTTGCATAGTTTGCAAATATTTTTTCCCATTCTGTTGGTTGTCTCTTCACTCTCCTGACTGTTTCTTTTGCAGTACAGAAACTTCTCAATTTGATGCAATCCCAATAGTTGATTTTGGCTTTGACTGTCTGTGCCTCCCGGGTCTTTTCCAGAAATTCTTTGCCTGTGCCAATATCTTGAAGGGTTTCTCCAATGTTCTCTAATAACTTAATGGTGTCAGGACGTAGATTTAGGTCTTTAATCCACGTTGAGTGGATTTTTGTGTAAGGTGTAAGGTAGGGGTCTTGCTTCATGATTCTGCATGTGGAAATCCAGTTTTCCCAGCACCATTTATTGAATAGACTGTCCTTGCTCCAGGAATTAGTTTTAGATCCTTGATCAAATATAAGTTGGCTGTAGATGTTTGGGTTGATTTCTGGTGTTTCAATTCTGTTCCATTGGTCTATCCATCTGTTTCTGTACCAGTACCATGCTGTTTTGATTACAACTGCCCTGTAGTATGTCCTGAAGTCTGGTATTGTGATGCCTCCGGCTTTGTTTCTGTTGTACAAGATTGCTTTAGCTATTCGAGGTCTCTTGTGCCTCCATATGAATTTCAGCATCATTTTTTCTAGATCTGCGAAGAATGTCTTTGGTATCTTCATTGGTATTGCATTGAATCTATAAATTGCTTTTGGGAGAATGGACATTTTGATGATGTTGATTCTTCCAATCCATGAGCATGGAAGATTTTCCCATTTTTTGGTATCCTCTTCTATTTCTTTCTTTAAGGTTTTGTAATTTTCATCGTAGAGATCTTTAACGTCCTTGGTTAAGTTTATTCCAAGGTATTTGATTGTTTTTGTAGCTATTGTGAATGGGATTGATCTTAGCAGCTCTTTCTCAGTCATGGCATTGCATGTGTATACAAAGGCTGTTGATTTTTGTGCATTGATTTTATATCCTGCCACTTTGCCAAACTCCTCTATGAGTTCCAATAGTCTCTTAGTAGAGTTCTTTGGATCCTCTAAGTACAGAATCATATCGTCTGCAAAGAGGGATAGTTTGACTTCTTCCTTCTTGATTTGTATTCCTTTGATTTCTTTTTCTTGTCTGATGGCTCTGGCTAAAACTTCCAGAACTATGTTAAATAGCAGTGGTGAGAGTGGGCATCCCTGCCTGGTGCCAGATTTCAGTGGAAATGCTTCCAACTTTTCCCCATTCAATAGGATGCTGGCTGTGGGTTTTTTATAAATTGCTTTGATTATATTGAGGAATGTTCCTTCTATACCCAATTTGCTTAGAGTTTTCATCATGAAAGGGTGTTGAATTTTATCAAATGCTTTCTCTGCATCAATTGAGATAATCATATGGTTTTTCTTCTGCAGTCTGTTAATGTGGTGAATCACATTGATTGATTTGCGAATGTTGAACCATCCCTGCATACCAGGGATGAATCCCACTTGGTCTGGGTGGATGATTTTCCTGATGTGTTGTT
This sequence comes from Oryctolagus cuniculus, assembly GCF_051225735.1. NCBI lineage: Eukaryota > Metazoa > Chordata > Mammalia > Lagomorpha > Leporidae > Oryctolagus > Oryctolagus cuniculus. Next base: position 93,746,081 of record NC_142881.1, read on the forward strand.
GTACTCTATTGGCCAGAATTTTATTGAGGATTTTTGCGTCTATGTTCATCAGGGATATTGGTCTGTAATTCTCTTTCAGTGCTGCATCTTTCTCTGGCTTAGGGATTAAGGTGATGCTGGCTTCATAGAAAGAATTTGGGAGGATTCCCTCTTTTTCGATTGTTCTGAATAGTTTGAGAAGAAATGGGATTAGTTCTTCTTTAAATGTCTGGTAGAATTCAGCAGTGAATCCATCTGGTCCTGGGCTTTTCTTTGTTGGGAGGGCCTTTATTACTGTTTCAATTTCTGTCTCAGTTATGGGTCTATTTAGGTTTTCGATGTCTTCATGGTTCAATTTTGGTAGATTGCATGTGTCCAGGAATCTATCCATTTCTGATAGGTTTTCCTGTTTGCTGGCATACAGGTCCTTGTAGTAATTTCTGATGATTCTTTTTATTTCTGTGGTGTCTGTTGTTACGTTTCCTTTTTCATCTCTGATTTTATTGATTTGGGTCTTTTCTCTTCTTTTTTTAGTTAGTTGGGCCAATGGGGTGTCAATTTTGTTTATTTTTTCAAAAAACCAGCTTCTCGCTTGGCTGATTTTTTGTAATGTTTTTTTTGGATTCAATCCTGTTAATTTCTTCTCTGGTTTTAATTATTTCTCTTCTCCTACTAGATTTGGGTTTGGTTTGCTGCAGTTTTTCTAGATCCTTGAGGTGCGCTGAAAACTCATTTATTTGGTACCTTTCCAATTTCTTGATATAGGCACCTATTGCTATAAATTTGCCTCTCAATACTGCTTTTGCTGTATCCCATAAGTTTTGATATGTTGTGTTGTTGTCTTCATTTACTTCCAGAAAGTTTTTGATTTCTCTTTTGATTTCTTGAATGACCCAGTGTTCATTCAGGAGCATGTTGTTCAGTCTCCATGTGTTTGCATACTTTCTGGGGTTTCCTGAGTTGCTAATTTCCAGCTTCATCCCGCTGTGGTCTGAGAAGCTGCATGGTATGATTCTAATTCTTTTAAATTTGCTGAGACTTGCTTTATGGCCTAGTATGTGGTCAATCCTAGAGAAGGTTCCATGCGCTGCTGAGAAGAATGTGAAGTCTGTAGATGTAGGGTTGAAAGTTCTGTAGATATCTGTTAGATCCATTTGGGCAATAGTGTCAATTAAATCTGCTGTTTCCTTGTTGATCTTCTGTCCGGATGATCTGTCTATTTCTGAGAGTGGAGTATTGAAGTCCCCCAGTACTATTGTATTGGAATCTAAATCTCCCTTTAAGTCCCTTAACATATCTTTTAAATAGACCGGTGCCCTGTAATTAGGTGCATATACATTTATAATAGTTACATCTTCCTGTTGAATTGAACCCTTAATCATTATATAGTGTCCCTCTTTGTCTCTCTTAACAGTTTTTGTATTAAAGTTTATTTTGTCTGATATTAATATGGCTACACCTGCTTTTTTTTGGTTTCTGTTGGCATGGAATATCTTTTTCCAACCTTTCACTTTCAGTCTGCATGCCTCTTTGTTAGAGAGATGTGTTTCTTGTAGGCAACAAATAGTTGGGTTGTGTTCTGTGAGCCAGTCAGCCAAACGGTGTCTTTTAACTGAAGAATTCAGACCATTAATGTTCAATGTGACTATTGATACGTAGTGACTTTGCCCTGCCATTTTCCCGGAAATATTTTCTAGTATATGCTTTGAGCTTCCCATGCTCTTTTACTGGTAGGTGTTCTTCCTTTCCCTTCTTTCATATTGATGGCCGTGTTTCTGTGTTTCTGAGTGTAGCACATCTTTAAGTATCTTTTGCAGGGCCGGACGAGTGGCCACAAAGTCTTTCAATTTCTGTTTGCTATGAAAGGTCTTTATTTCACCTTCATTCACAAATGAGAGCTTGGCAGGATATAATATTCTGGGCTGGCAATTTTTCTCTCTTAGCACCTGTGCTATGTCTCGCCATTCCCTCCTAGCTTGTAGGGTTTCTGATGAGAAGTCAGCTGTGAGTCTGATTGGAGATCCTCTGAGAGTAATCTGACGTTTCTCTCTTGCACATTTTAGGATCTTTTCTTTATGTTTCACTGTGGTAAGTTTAATTACCACGTGTCGTGGTGAGGATCTCTTTTGGTCATGTTTATTGGGGGTTCTATGAGCTTCCTGTACTAGGATATCTCTGTCCTTCTCCAAACCTGGAAAGTTCTCTGCTAGTATCTCACTAAAAAGGCCTTCCAATCCTTTCTCTCTCTCCATGCCTTCAGGAACTCCTAGAACTCGAATGTTGGTTTTTTTAATAGTATCCTGTAGATTCCCAACAATATTTCTCAGGTTTCTAATTTCCTCTTCTTTTCTTTGGTTTGACTGTATGTTTTCCTGTGCTCTATCTTCTAAGTCCGATATTCTCTCTTCTGCTTCACCCATTCTGTTTTTAAGGCTTTCTAATGTGTTTGTCATTTGATCTATTGAGCTCTTCATTTCATTTTGATTTCTCTTGACTATTACACTTTCCTGTTCTACTAGTTTCTGAGTTTCATTTTGACTCTTCCTTAAAATTTCATTTTCACGAGAAAGATTTTCAATCTTGTCCATTAAGGATTTCTGTAGTTCAAGGATTTGCTTTTGAAAACTTCTAAATGTTCTTATCATAAATTTTTTGAAATCCGTATCTTGCATTTCTTCTATCTCATCATCTTCATACTCTTGGCTTGGGGTGTTTTGCTTATTTGGAGGCATCATAGTGTCATCGTTGATCTTGCTCCCTCTATTTCTGTGTTTGTTACTCGGCATAGTTAATTCTTCTTGCGTCACTGTGCGCTTTTTTTTTCTTTTTTTTTTTTTTTATACTGTGTCCGTGTTAAGTGGACTGCCTGCTGTTGGGAGGAGCCTTGGAGGCTTGAGATGGGTGCGGCCTGAGAGCTCTGCCTGGTTCTTCCTGGTTAAGGGTGTGCAAAGGTGACACCCTCAGGTTATGCGTGGTAAATCTCTCTCTTTTTATTTATTTATTTATTTTATTTATTCAGGGGGTAAATAACACTGCAGGGCAGGGCTGTGCAGAATTGATGGTATTTAGCTTCCAGTCTTTGGCTCCTCTGGACTCCCACTGGGTTGCCTAGGCTACTGAATTGTAGTGACTCAGTTCCTTAACTCTCCCCCATTGATATGTAAATCCAAAGAGGAGGCCTGCTCTTTGTCTCTTGGGAATTCTTCAAGTCTTGTGGCCTTGTAACCTTTGCAAGGTTAGGGGGAAGAGAAACCCCGAAGCTTTTTTTTTTCCTTCTTTCCGGTAGTGAGTTTGCTGCACTTTCCGGCCCCCCTCTAGATTCTGACCCCCGTTTCCCCACCAATGTCTCGGGTTATTGAGCTCACCTCCCCTTCCAGCGCCAATGTGTGGACTCGGAGCCCTGAGCGTCCCAAGTCTCCCCGCTGTTTTCTGTGTGGCATGCACTCTCCTTTCATGTGGGACTTTTTAATAAGCATTTCACATTACGGCATATATACACTATGGAATACTACTCAGTGGTAAAAAAAATGAAACCCTGTCTTTTGCATCAACATGGGTGCAACTAGAAACCATTATCCCTAGTGAAATAAACCTGTCCCTAAAAGACAAATACCATGCTTTTCCTGATCTGTCATAACTAACAGAGCATCTAAAATGTAATCTATAGGAGTGAAATTGACATCTTGAGCTTTGATTATTGTTTACAGCCCTTGTTTCTGTAGTTGAGGAATTTTTTTCTCCTCATACTATTTGTTGAACTCTTTACTTACTGTAGGGTTAATCTTCTGAGTATAAAGAAAACCAAAAAAATAGCATTTCATATCTTCTGTTATCTTTTTGCTTGCCTTTATTGTATGTACTTTCATGTTTTTTTTTCTTTTTAATTGTTGAAAGGGAATTGTGATGATTGATTTTAAGTGTTTTATTCTAATGTAGTCACTTATGGCTATAATTTCTGTATCTATCCCAGCCCATGGATTTCCTCTTCTCTTTCCAAACCCTGTGTGTGCAGACCCTGTAGGCCTCCCAGTGTTTCCACTTGCATGTGCATATGGGCTACCTGTGTTCCCATTCCTGTGCCTGATACACAGAACAGATGTGATACATATTCAATAGAAGCCACATTCACAGTTTTAATTTTGATTTTTTCATAGCTCATAATCTGTGTTATGATACTCTCTTGCAATTCTGGGCGGTGGTAGCAAGTCACAGCTCCCCATCATCAGCCAAAAGATCATGAGGTCAAGCAAGTGATTCTTTATAATGTGCTGTGTTGTTGAGCTCTAATGTTCAGTTAGACAAATGTATTAAAAGATTTTTTTTATGATTTTTCCAAATTCTTAAAAAAAAAGCACAATGGTAAAACTGAAACCAAGGAGAAATCCTGAGGACCTGTCAGAGACAAAGTAGAACAGGGTAATGCGAAGTCCTGCGGTCTTTGGGCACATTGGCTTTGACAACTACAGACACACACACACACACACACACAAACTCACTTACCCACTGAGCACATCTGTAGAAAACATTCTGTGTTAGGAGAAGTAGGGTAAGGTCAAGGGATCAGGACATACTTGCATATTGGACCAGCCTCCCTTAAGGCTCACCAGCTTGTCCAGCATCCAGCCCCTGAGGCTGTCCAGACTTTGCTGTGAGAGACTGGAGTTAAAAATGTAGTTCCAGCCCATAGACATGAGGATGCTCCCCACTTGGTTATGCACCTGTGCCACAGACCCCTCACAACTCCTACTTGTCTGCCATCTCCTTATTCTCCTGGATGATGTCTTGGGGATTTTGGATGAGGGTTTTATTTTTGCTTTCTTCTTCTCCATTTTGTGCTGACCTTTGTCTTTCCTTCTTAGATTGCTTCTCCTTGTTTTCAAGTTGCTTTGACCTCCATCCTTAATCTTCACCGTTCCCAAATCCCCTTATGGCTTGTCCTTGGATCCGTGGGAGTCAGGGGACCTTTCTTTTTTCTTTGCTGTTACCACTTGTACTCCTTTTTTATTTTCCCTTGGAATCCTAGAGGCATTTTCTTGGGAACCAGCACCATCTCCACCTTCCCCAGCCATCAGCTTCTGCTTCTGCTTGCTTCTGGGGGCCTTCATTGCCAACAGGACCATGAAAGCTCCTGCTTTGCAGCTCCTGCAATCATTCTTGCTGATCTTGGCAATGTCCATGGCCTTTTCCTTTCCTGCTTCAGCAGCTCCATCAGGACCTTCCCCACCAAGGCCTGCATCTGATTTCACTCATGAGCTAGGTTTTCCCAGGAGGTGATGGGAACTATTGATTAGAAGGATTGTGGTTCAGAGGCCCATGACCCATTTCTTGAGTGTCTGAGCTGTGGTGCTTCATGTGGCCTCTTTTCTACTTGCATTGAGAAACATGATCACTGTTGCCTGTTGGGACTGAGTCTGCTGCTTAACATCTAGGGAATCTGGTGTCCAGAGTAGAGGGAACTGGAAGGTTGATGCCTGGCCTGGGAGAAGCCTTTGACACCAGATAACAGGCCAGGGTAAGCCTAGGGTTCCTCTCTGTAATCAACTCCCTCTCAGCAGGGTTTGACCCCAAGCTGGGGGCTGAGTTGGCCATCTGGAGCCCTTCCCTCCCTGAAGAACTGTTTCTGCTCTTCTCACTATTGTCTGAGCTCACAGGTCTTTGGTTTTGGGGTTCCCTGAGGGAGGGACTCTGGCCTGCTGGCCCTTGGTTTCACCTAGCTTTTTGGTCACTGTTGCCTGGACAGGGACACTCTGGAGTTTCATCACAGGGAATTTTCCCACAGCACCATCACCCCCACTTGAAGACTGGCAGTAGGTGGCTGGGGCTCACTTCATTTCTGGAGAAGGAGATTCAGGATAGCTTGGTCAGAAGAAAGGAAAATGGACTCTGGCTTGCCTGTTTGTCACCTGCGTGGCTGTTGCCTCCTATTTATTGCCTCTGATACTCAGTGAGACTCCTTGTTGGTGCTAGCCCCAGGGACTGTCTTGGTGGGCAGTGGGCACTGCACTGGTTTTGATGGCAGGAGCCAAAGTCTGCACTGTCAGGATCATGCCTCCATTCATACTCTTTGTGAAGCTCCTGGCCATGCTCTCTGAGGCCTATGCATTCCTCAGGATGCTCCCACATTAGAGTTGCACAGGGGTAGCATCTGGACCAGTTGGGTTATGACTAGGGTCATCAAAATCAGAGGGGTGTAATTACCTGGCTCAAAGAGAACTCCAACTCCTCATCACTGCTCTCTGAAGCTGCTTTGCCTCTTCTGTCAGGGTTCTGGGATCAGGGTCTTTCTTCTGGAAGTGTGGGAGTTACTGTCCTTGTCACAGAAGACATGGTCCAGCTTCATGGCTGCAGGTGTTTCTCCTTCAATGTCTGCCTCCTCTTCATTGCACCTCTGAGTTCTTCCAAATCAGAATTCAGGTTGTAGGAACTTGGCCACACAGTTACAGAGTTCAGTATATAGGCCCATTCAGAGCCAATGTGGAGTAGTAGCATGGAACCTGGATTCAATCGCCTGATTTTCAATCTGGCTCTTTCATTTACTTGTTCCTTAGATTATTTAATGAGTCTCAATTTTCTCATGTGTAAAATATCCATTTTGCTTAAGGTTTTTTTTTTTCATAAAAGGATGTTGTATAATATCAAATGCTTTCATATGGCTTTTATTCTTCAGTTTGTTAATGTGACCTATTATGTTTATTAATTTGTGAATGTTGAACCATCCTTGAATACCAGGTATAAATCCCACTTGGTCTGGGTGAATGATCTTTCTGATGTGGTCTTCTGATTTGATTAACTAGAATTTTTTGAGGATTTTTCCATCTGTGTTCACCAGTAATAATGTTTTATCATTCTCTTTCTTTGTTCTATCTTTTTCTGGTTTTGGAATTAAATGATGATGCTGGCCTCTTAGTAGGAGTTTGGGAGGATTCTGTCTATTTCAATTGCTTTAAATAGTTTGAGAAGAATTGGAATGGATTTGAGAAGAATTGGTAGAACTTAGCAGAGAAAGCTTTGTAGGTAGGGCCTTTGTTACTGATTCAATGTCTGTCTTAGTTATTGGCCTATTTAGGTTTTCTGTGTCTTCATGACTCAGTTTTGGAAGATTGTATGTGTCCAGAAATCTATCCATTTCTTCTAGATTTTCCAGTTGGTTGTCATATACCTTTTTGTAGCAAATCACGATGGTTCTTTATCTGTGATATTCATTGAAACATCTTTTTCATCTGATTTTAATATGGGTCTTCTCCCTTTACTGATTAGGAAAGTTGTGTATCATTTTTTTAACTTTTATTTAATGAATATAAATTTCCAAAGTACAGCTTATGGATTACAATGGCTTCCCTCCCATAACTTCCCTCCCACCCGCAACCCTCCCCTTTCCCTCTCCCTCCCCCTTCCATTCACATCAAGATTCATTTTCAATTCTCTTTATAGACAGAAGATCAGTTTAGCATATATTAAGTAAAGATTTCAACAGTTTGCACCCACATAGAAACACAAAGTGAAAAATACTGTTTGAGTACTAGTTATAGCATTAAATCACAATGTACAGCACATTAAGTGCACAGTGACTCCTGTTGTTGACTCGACAAATTGACACTCTTGTTTATGGCATCAGTAATCACCCTAGGCTCTTCTCATGAGTTGCCAAGGCTATGGAAGCCTTTTGAGTTCACCGACTCTGATCATAGTTAGACAAGGTCGTAGTAAAAAAAAACAGCTCATTTCACTGATCTTTTGTATCCTTTTTGGCTTCAATTTGATTATTTATTCTCTAATTTTAATTATTTCTTTCTTCTAAGTTTGGGTTTGGTGTGTTCTTATTATTCTGTGTCCTTGAGGTGCATTCTTAGATCATTTATTTGATGTATTTCAAGTTTGTTGATGTAGGCACTGGTTGCTGTAAACTTCCTTCTGAAATCTGCTTTTGATTTTTCAATTCCTGGGTCTTCAATCTGCTGGCTGTGTGATCCTGGGTAAGTAATCTAACCTCTTTGAGAGCTCATGTGCTTATTTATAAAAGTGAATATGACAGGATTATGAATTGCAAAAAAAGTATGTGAAGTCATTATCTTAAAACCACATTAATGCCTTAAAACTGCAATAGCAATTATACGCAAGTTTAAGCAAAGATAAACTCAGAATGGTAGAAATTCTTTTAGAAAGCAATTGAAGTTATTAAATAATGCAATACATACGTTCTAAGAAGTAAAGGAGTGAGTGCAAGAGCTGAGATGCCTGAGAAACCCCTTGCAGAGAATGGTTTAAGGGAGTGGAAGCCTGTGTTGGATGTTAGCAGAGGTCAGAGAGGTAGTAACATGGTCTAGGGGACCAAAGAGCATTGCCAGGTGTAGAGCTGGGACAGTGACAGCTAAGCTGGAGGTAGGCTGTTTAGAAGGAAAGTGAGTGGGGCAGAGTGAAGGTGGCTAGGATTCAAGGCCAAGAATTTGGACTTCATCTTGTTTATTGTGGGAAGAATGGGACATCATGAAACCAGAGTTTTTAGGTTTTCATGAAATGTGGCCCATGGAGAGTGGGGGAAGAGTGTGGAATCTGTGTTCTAGGATCTTGTGTTAGGAGGGAACCCCTTGGCCTGATGTAGTGAGGAGAAGAAGCAGGCAACAGTAAAAGTCAAGGGTAGAAAGAACCTGAATAGGTAGGAGGGTGAGGTCTGATGCTGCAGGCAGCTTGGGGAACTAGCACTTGGGTGAGGCTCTCAGCTGGACAGGCAGTGGGTCATGAGAGATTGTTGGGCCAGAGGTTTCCAGAGTGAGGAGAGGCAGTAATCAAACTGCAGAGAACTGAACAAAGTACCTGGATGAGAAAATTTGTCAATTTATTTCTCATTTATTTGTCAATTTATTTCTCATTTTGACAAGTATTTGTCAGTGATGGGAGTGACATAGGCATCAAGTGGGAGTTCTTTCCACAAGAGTTTATGGATCAGTTTTGGGAGATACAGATGAATGGGAGCAAGGGACACTTGGTACGTCACCTACTATGTGAGTATGGGTAGAGTAATCTACACTGAGGTTCAAGTGTTGGGGCTTAACTGCTTGGATAGTTAAGAGTTGGATTCCTCATGTCAGCTGAGGGATCTTAGTTGAAACTAATGACCCTCTCCTTTTGCTCATCTAGAAAATGGGCAACAGTAGCATGACCCTCAGAGGGAGATTGGGAGGCTTCTATGTGTGAAGACACTTGGTACACATGGGGGTTCCTACAGGCACATCTGTATGCATGGATGCATGCCTGGTACACAGAAGTGTTCACACAAGCACATGTGTGTGCAGCTATGTGCCTAGTACACAAAGGTGCTCACACACACACATGCATGCAGACACATGCCTGGTACACAAATGTATTGGCACAAAGACATGCATAGATGTGTGCCTTGTACACAGAAGTACTCACCTCTGCACATGAACACACAGTTAGTTGTATGCCACATACACAAAGGTGTTCACACAAGCATATGTGCATGCACAGATATCACCCTGGTACACAGAAGGTGCTCCCGTGTACACATAAATACACAGACATGTGTCTGGTACACAAATGTGTTCACACAGACATGTGGATGTGCAAATGTGTGCCTATTGAACAAATGTGTGAGCACATGCACATGTACATCCATGTACATCCATGGATGTTTGCCTGATACATAGAAGGTAAATGAGTTTCTTAAAAGCCATGAATACTTTTTAATGTAAGTTTGCCTCATGTAATACTTGTGCCAAAGTATTTTTTTGTTTGAAATTCAAATTTAACTGGAATTCTGTATTTTATCAGCAATCGTATGTGGTTCCTGCGATCCATGGAATAAAAGTTCACATAACTACTCACATTCTGGTTAGTGACGACTCTTGGCAGTAAACATTTTGTTCAATGCCAGGCACTAGGAATAATCTTTCTTTTTCAATGGTTTTTTTTAAACTAAGAATTAAGAAGTGACATACCTCACTAGTTGATGATATTTCTCATTTTATTGCAAACAACAAATTATATATCCCTAGTAAATCCCATTTCCTTGACACCTTCTTGGACTCTTACACATTTTGGGATGCCAGGAACAGAGCTAGAGGGGACTATAGCAAGCAAGCAGCTTGTACCCCTTTCCCTCATGTTGCCCTAAAAAGTGAGCATGCCAACCATAGCAGTTCAATCATTCTCCCAGAAAACAACATCAATGCCTTCTGTTATAATTCAGAATCCAGAGTTGTTAGACTTCATATTGCACAATGTGTTTTCCCATCTGATAGTTCCTTTGTACTTTATTTTTTTAATTCTTTATCCCAGAAAGGTTTATGTAGGCAGTTTCTGAGAGGACTTAAACTGTAAAATCATTACATTGAAAAAACTGATCTCTCTGCCTAAGAAAGAATGGTGAAACAATCCATGGAGTGTCGTCCAGTTGGAGGAGGTCCACACAGGAGTCCATTACCAGATGACAGCACTTTGTTAATCTCAGGAAAGCACTCCCCTTAGGGGGATTTGAGGAAGGCATCATCTGTAATTAGACAACCCATAGGCAGGTGTCAGACATGTCCTAGAAATAAAGCAGTGAAAGTGACTGGGTCTTTTCTTTGCCCATTTCTTTCATTTAGTCTTGCACACTCCCTTTAATATTTCATTGACCTAATGGAAACAAAGGCCAGTTGCCCCAACCTCAACTCATTGTCATCTTTTTCTCTGGATTCTCTCAGGTTGTCCTTGAATGTTTTACTCCAGAGCCTGAAAATCCTTTAGAAACACAGTTTTATTTTTAATTTTAAAAAATTTTTTTTTTATTTTTGACAGGCAGAGTGGACAGTGAGAGAGACAGAAAGGTCTTCCTTTTCCATTGGTTCACCCCCTCAGGGGCTGCTGCAGCCAGCGCGCTGCGGCCAGTGCACCATGCTGATCCGATGGCAGGAGCCAGGTGCTTCTCCTCATCTCCCATGCGGGTGCAGGGCCCAAGGACCTGGGCCATCCTCCACTGCACTCCTGGGCCAGAGCAGAGAGCTGGACAGGAAGAGGAGTGACTGGGACAGAATCCAGCGCCCCGACTGGGACTAGAACCCAGGGTGCTGGTGCTGCAGGTGGAGGATTAGCCTAATGAGCCATAGTGCCAGCCAGAAACACAGTTTAAAGCTATGTTTTACAGGCTTCAGTTAAACATGTTTCACTGGATGATAATATGTGTATGCAGAATGTGTATCACATTGCTAGAGAGTGAGTCTGCCAGATAAAATTCAGGACACCCTAATACTGTGTGGCACATCATCAAGCCAAAAATTATATTGTTTAGCAGAAATTCAAATTTAGCTATGGGCTTCATCTTTCTAAATCTGACCACTTTGCTCAAACTCCATATAAAAGCTTCTCAAATTAATTAATGAATTGATGACAAACTGCTGCCTATATTGTATCTTGATTATTCCCCCTTTTAACCTAAGATACTTTGATATTTGCACTTTCATCAACCAGTTAACTATCAGTCCAATTTGTTATATTTACTATTGTGAAGTCTATATATGTATAAGCTTCACAAAATACTTTTTAGTACACTTCTATCTTCAATTTTACATTATCACAGTAACATTTTATGGGAGAGAAAAACTGCCCTTGTGAGTTGTGGCTGTTAGTAATATTCAAACTATAGATTCTAGTTGAAGGACAGGCTCAATGTTTCCTTAAAAATAATCACTATTTATCTTTTCTCAAGTGGCCACAGCTCAAGCACCATGACTCCAAAGGGTAGGATGCCTTGTGTGATGAGAGACTAGATTGATCAAACTATTTGACAAAGTACTTTCATTTCTAGGGGTTTATTCTAAGGAAACAAAAGGAATAGACCACAAAGACATCTGCACAGGATGTTCCTCATAGTGTTGCTTGTAATAGCAATCAATCAACAAATAAATAGGGGAAAATGAGGACAACATTCACAATGCCATCAGAAAATGATTGGCTAAGTCAGCGATGGAACTTCTAACCAGATTAGTCACCTAACAGGATCTTACCATTTATTCCTATGCAGCTACTATCCAGTCTCAAGATAAGTAAACTTGTTTAAAGAGCAGACTAAAAAGAGACCTTCAGGTTAAAATCTACCAATATTTTCTGATTTTATTATTTATTTATTTGACAAAAGCATTTTAGTTAAAAATTAAGATACAAACACTATATATTCATTTATTATGTACAGTGTGTATTTCAAATAGTTTGACGAAAATTGAATGTAAAAGTACATTTATTTTGGTGCATGAAAACTTGAAATCTATGCAGATAAGAGGATATTTTAAAAAACTCAATGAAAATAAGTGTTATAAAATCTGTATATGAAGTTTAATTTTTTTCTGAACCAAAACAATTTGTTTCATTTTACAAGAATTTTTGAGGTATCACTGTATATATTTTTTTAAGATAGGTATACATTATGGAATGACTAAGGAAAGTGACTTTAACATACATATTACCTTGCACATATTTTGAGTTAGAGCTATTCAAATCTATTTTCTCAACAATTTTGTAGAAAGTAATTCATTATTAACTACATTCACCATGTTTCACTTTTATCTCCATCCTCCAAGTTAATCAATGTTTAAAATATTTAATTCCATTAATATAAAGAAAATAGATTTCATGAATTTTCATGTACAATTCTAAGATAACCATACTTCCAGACCACCCTTCCTCCCTTCCTCCCTCAACCCCCCTCCTTCCTTCTTTTTTTAGATTTTTGCAAAGATACATTTTCAGTCCACTCTATAATCACAGGCTTAATGTGTCACTAACCATAAAAGTATCAACTTCTTTCTTTTGATTATACACCCACATTTTCTTCCCCTCATTAAGTTCTTTCAGTTTGCTATTTGCTTTCTCAGCTTAAATGCTCTCTTCCTTGCTTCCTTATTGAACATCACACCACATAATAATGTTTTAAGCTCAAATATTACCCATGGATGAAAACATTCAAACTATTCTATCTAAAGCAACCTTTTTCTCCTGGGCTAGGATCTATTGAATTACAGTGTTTTATTTTTTTTTCTCCAGAGCATTGAAAAAAATTAAACTAATTTTACTTAAAATATATATTGGCTGTACCGCCTTCTTTAAATACACTCTATGATTGAACAGTTCTGCCATTCAAGCCACTCCAGAATGTATAGTGAATTAATATAAAAATCAGGTATATGAATCTCATTAGTATCAACACATGCCAGCAATTAACCATCTGCCCTATAAAGTAAAAATTCTGACAATCACAGTCATCCTGTTTGTTTTGAAAAATTGATTTAGAGGGGCCAGCACCATGGCTTACTTGGTTAATCCCCCACCTGTAGCACTGGCATCCCATATGGGTGCCAGGTTCTAGTCCAGTTGCTCCTCTTCCAGTCCAGCTCTCTGCTGTGGCCAGGGAGTGCAGTGGAGGATGGCCCAAGTGCTTGGGACCCTGCAGCTGCATGGGAGACCAGGAGAAAGGACCTGGCTCCTGGCTTCGGATTGGTGAAGCTCTGGCCATCAAGAAAGGGCTGATTGAGAAGACACCATTTGAGCAAGGATTTGAAGGAGGTAAGGGGGTAAAACATGTAGATATCTTCAGGATGAACATTCCAAAGGTCAGGAACCTCAAGTGCTAAGAGCTTCTGACATGCACTTGCCTGGCCTGCTCCAGGAACCAGAAGATGACCAGTAAGAATGGCAGAGTGGGATGAATGGAGAGGCTCCAGAGTTAAAGTTGTTGGTGAAACAGTCCCTGGGTCACTGTCAGAACTTTACCTTTGACTTTGGCTTCCATTGGATGGTTTTGGATAGATTGGTTGACTTGGTATTTCAATATGATCAGTCCAGCCACTATCCACTAGAAGGGAATAGGAAAGAGGGTGGAAGTCAGTTAGGAGATACCAGATGGTGGTGATCCACACAAATAAGGTGGTGGTTCAGTTCAAGGTGGCCCCAATAGAGGTGGTAAATGGGAGGAGACTCTGGATGTGCTTTGAAAGTAGAAGCAACAGGATTTATTGCTGGGTTGGAGGTGAGTGGTGGGGAAAAGGGTGGGGTCAATGATGGATCCAAGGATTTTGTCCTCAACAACTGGACAGATGGCAGTGCCATGAGCTCAGCAGGAGAAGGGAAGCCATGTCATTTTACAGAAGGCAATGAAACTTCAACAACTTAACCAAACTCATGTAGGAAGTGAACTGGTGAAACCAAGAAGCCCTTTAAGCTTGGTCATTTTCAAGCTCATGCACATTTTCTCCCACAGTCCTCTTAAAAGAATATCCAGGCTGGCGCCGTGGCTCACTAGGCTAATCCTCCGCCTTGCAGCACCAGCACACCGGGTTCTAGTCCTGGTCGGGGCGCTGGATTCTGTCCCAGTTGCCCCTCTTCTAGGCCAGCTCTCTGCTGTGGCCAGGGAGTGCAGTGGAGGATGGCCCAAGTGCTTGGGCCCTGCACCCGCATGGGAAACCAGGATGAGTACCTGGCTCCTGCCATCGGATCAGCGTGGTGCGCCGGCTGCAGCATGCCGGCCACGGCGGCCTTTGGAGGGTGAACCAACAGCAAAGGAAGACCTTTCTCTCTGTCTCTCTCTCTCTCACTGTCCACTCTGCCTGTCAAAAAATTAAAAAAAATTAAAAAAAAAGAATATCCAGGCATTGATGGGTACAGAGCAGACAGCTGCTCATGTGGATGCCATGGGGTTTAATGATTTCACAGAGGAAAGCTTTCAATTTGGTCGTGAAATGTGACAAGGTCTAGGAGAAGGAAGGGAATTCCACAGAGAAAGAAACATACAGTGAACTGAGAAGCATGTAGTATAGGAAAATCAGAGAATCTCTAGGTCCATATATCCAATGGTGGGATTATAGCAATTAAATAATTTTATTTTAACTCAAATGTAACCGTAAAAATCTAGTGGTATTCAATTTCTCATTCATATGGATCCATTGCATTGTGCGGGGATGGAAGGACAAGGATTTTATTTTTCAGATGAGAGCGATTTATTTATTTGCTTGAAAGTCAGAGTTACACAGAGAAAGTAGGAGAGGCAAAGAGAGAGAGAGAGAGACGCCTTCCATTTGCTGGTTTACTCCCCATTTGGTAGCAATGGCCGGAGCTGTGCTGATCTGAAGCCAGGAGCCAGGAGCTTCTTCCAGGTCTCCCATGCAGGTGCAGGGGCCCAAGCACTTGGGCCATCTTTTACTGATTTCTTGGGCCATGGCAGAGAGCTGGATTGGAAGTGGAGCATCTGGACTCAAACCAGTGCCCATATGGGATGTTGGCACTGCAGGTGGTGGCTTTGCCTGCCATGCCACAGTGCCAGCCCCTCTCAGATGATTTTTCCTCTGGTGCCTAACAATGTTGTCTCACAGAGAATGCCAGAGCCACGAGAGAGATTACTAATGTTCAGAGATTATGATATGAGTTGCCAACACCCAGGCACTCAGTTGAGATGAAAGCAATTTGATATCCTTGAACCCAGTGCTTCTCAATTTTAAAGTGCATCTGAACCATGCAATTAAAATTCTGATTTGGTAAATCTGAAATGGGGCCTCAGATTCTACATTTCCAGCAAATTCCCAAGCGTTGCCAGTGCTATTAGTTTGTGGACCACATTTTGATTAACAAGACCCCAACTCTTTGTAATGTACATCAAAGACAATGTCACAAAATGGAAAGACCTAGAATTAAGACTTAGTCTTGAATATTGACCAAACTAGTAAAAAGTTCATCTATTTTGGAGGAGAGAAAGGTATCGAGTTCATCTCATAGCAGGGAGCTTTTCAAGTCACCAAGACCTTGAAGTGGGAGGAGGAAGGAGAAATTGCAAAATATTTGCCTTCCTACAAGTCACCGCTGCAAAGTGAGCCAAGAATTCCATTAGAGTTTGACCTTGTGGAGCAGAACAAGGACAGTCTGATACTGACCTGAGCATGGACAGTGTCACCAAGGACTGTGGCCTCAGGGATAGGCACCCCTGCGAGACTGAACATGTTATAAAGTGAAGAGACCAAAGGAAAATGAAGTCAGCTTTCATTCCAGGTATGGAAACTTGTTGTATCATTAAGTGTGCTTTGAGACAGTTTCCAAAGTATTTGAGATGTGTTTGTGTGGCAGACAATGGGGGAGATCCTAAGAGAAACAGCTCAATAATGTGTCGAGATGTCTGTGAGGTCCTGAGCTACACTCACCACACCTTTCGACTTTGGTCAGAGTCAGAGTGTGGGGACACCATGTTGCCTTACCTGTCTTATTTGCTGCTAGGAAATCCAGAGTTAACAAAGCTCCTGCCACCTGTTAGCTACACAACTGGGGACCCTGAGTTGAATTTCAGAATGATCAGCCTGTCAAAATGAGGAATTATTCTCAGCACAATCAAGAACTTACAGCCATGACCTTCAGAGCTTCCTGTGCTTGAACTGTAGCTCCACCACGTGAAGCTGTGACCTTGGAAAGGTTATGTCATCTCACCATGCCTCAGCTTCCTCATCTCTGAAAATGCAGATAGTAGTGGTACCTACCTCGTATCATTATTATGAGGCTTAACTGAACCTAGAGTTATAATGTGTTTAGGAAAGTGCTCACATAGTAAGTACTGCCCATACATTTGATAAGTATGATTGGGATTCACAGAGCCCTAGAGATCTATGGACATATTTTTCAGAAGTCCACAATTCTTTATAAATATTTCCCTTAACTCCATGTCATGATAAGTTCAATTTGGATTATCTAGTTAACCACCTGGCGCTACCATGCTATGTCCGTACCCTCGTGTGCAACTGTGTGCTGTATGGACAGAATCTCTTGCTAGCTTCCATGGAGAAGAAGGGTGTGCTCCTGCCAGCTCATAGTAGCAGAGGCAGACAGAGATCTGAGATGCCTCACAAGCAGTTCCATGGTCATGGTACAAGCAGAGGGGCAATTAGAGCCTATTTTGGCACATATGGAGCTTATTCACAATAATAACACCATGAAAACATTTTAGTCCCATTTTCACCATAATTGGATTAGATACATGCTCAACATTTATTGAAAAAGTACTGCAGTATGGTTCTACCTTCAAGTGAATAAGCCAGCTGGAGAGAGTTGTATCATGGCATTTCAAACCTCTGAAGAGGAGAAGCAGCTCCAAGCAGCTCCAGTGCTTCTGATGTTCTGCTGTGGGGGCATGAGGCTGGTTCAGGAAGAGCACAAAGCAGCTGGAAGCTAAAATGAGCAGGACTTCTGCCTGGTGAAGAAACACTTGCTCTGCCAGGAATGATATGCACTGGGAGAATCAAGTTCCAGCTCTTCCTCCTGCCTTCCAATCTCTCTACAAGGTCCTTTTGGGCAGAATTGTGCAACCCTACAAGGAAAACAAAGAAAAAACCCTACAAGGTTTTCAGAGTGCCAGACCTGCAGCAAAAAATAGAGACTTTGCTTGGAGCCAAGAAATAATAGTATATTAACTAACTATAACAAGCAACAAATTAGGGATAACAATACCTTCTTTGAGAGTCAGATTAGATGAGATATGCAAAGGTCCTTACAGATCTGCTCTGCATGGAAAAGTAACATTGAGGAAAGCTACAGAAAGTGCCAACTGGTCTGGCACTAGAGTGTTTAGGATTACAATGTTTTTAGCCACTATCAAGTGTGTAAGACAGCCTTAGCTCAAAATTTGCAACCAGAGTGGGAGATGTCCAACATGCTGACTATAATGACTGCATGCATGAGTGTCACTTCTGACATACAGGACAATTTTCATAGGCCAGAAAATCTCCTGTGCTGGCCCCGGAAGAGGAGATATATCAGACTTGCTGCTGCTCTTCTGCTATGCTGGAGGAAGCCATGGTATGCCACGACAGTGCAGGTCTGTGACACTGCTACAACAGGCTGTAATTAAGCACAGTTTTTTTGATTTTTGTTGTTTACAGTAGGCTTTGGTTTTCATGCTGACATTTTTTCAGGGTTATTTTTTACCACAAAGCCTCTCAAATATATTAATCTTTCCATTTCTACTGATGCATTTCACAGAAACAAGTTCTGTGTTAACATGTGAGTTAACTCACAAGAACTTGCTGCACAGCTGTCAATTATCTTAAAGAATCCATGAATGGCAGGTGCCATGGCTCAATAGGCTAATCCTCCACCTGCGGCACCGGCACACTGGGTTCTTGTCCCGGTCAGGGCGCCAGATTCTGTCCTGGTTGCCCCTCTTCCAGGCCAGCTCTTTGCTGTGGCCCGGGAGTGCAGTGGAGGATGGCCCAAGTCCTTGGGCCCTGCACCCACATGGGAGACTAGGAGAAGCACCTGGCTCCTGGTTTTGGATCAGTGCAGTGTGCTGGCTGCAGCATGCCAGCTGCAGTGGCCATTGGAGGGTGAACCAATGGAAAAGGAAGACCTTTCTCTCTCTCTCTCACTGTCCACTCTGTCAAAAAAATCCATGAACAATTTTATTTTGTTTTTCAAAGAAACATGCATTTTGTATTCCATGCAATGTTCATTACTACAAATTATATTGATTCACTCATTCCACAAATAATAGCTGAGGGCATACCATGAACCCAACCCAAGGTTAGGTGATCAATTGAAAGTCATTGTCCTTGGCTCCATGGAGATTATAACCTTTTGAGAGAGGCAGGAGATAAACACAGAAACACACAAACAGAAATCTATTCTTTGAGCAAGCTGTTATGAGAAGAAGGTAAGGCACCTAGAAACCTAAGTTAAAGGGATCTCTTAAGGAAGTAATATTGGAACTAAGATATAAAGTATGTGTCAAAAAAGCCAAGGACCAGTGGGTGAATTTCTTGGCAGAGGTGAAAGTAAAGGAGAAGATTTCAAGATAGAAAAGATTTTAGCACATTGGAGAGCCAGTCAGGAGTCCAGCTTGACTGGAGTACTGTGAGAGGTCTTGATGAAGCTGGAGAAAAGCCAGATCATGCATGTGGCTGACTTTTGTTCTAATGTCAACAGGATGCCTTCAGAAGATTTAAACAATGGAGCAACATATTCCACTTTGGCTTATGTGTAAAGAACAGATGAGGGGCAGAAGTAGATAGAGGTGGTTAAGAAGCTACTGCAATACTCCAAGCTCCTTAGGGGTAGATATTCATATAAAGAGAAATGCTAATGCTGTCAATTGGGGGCAGAGTGGAAAGCATAAATGGAATTGTATTTGAGGTCCCTTTTGAATTTGTACTCTGTAAGACTTGATTATTGATTATATTTAGAGGATAATCCTGGCTTCCTGGCTTGAGCAACTGGGTGAGTGTAAGAGGAATTTCCCAGAAGAAAGGATTTTGACAAGAGGGAAAAAAATGAAGGAGAAGGCAAAATGATGCCAGGAGTAAAAGCTGTTGAACAATCAACCAACCTAAAAGAACTTCACTCACACACCCAAAGGAACTCACACACCAGAAATTATTGGTGAGTAACTGATTTGTGGAAGACCATCTCTCTTTGCTAAAGTCTGAAATTTCTGCTAGCAACAGCTTGAAGTAGGGCCATACGTTTTTCCTATAAACTTACCTAGGTTAATATACTGCCATTTAAAAATAGTTAATGACTCCTGCTTTTTAAAATGGGGGGGGGCTGGAAATCTCTAGGAACAGTTGTAAGGTTTCAAGGCATATGTCAACTAATCCTTTGGTGTCAACTTGCTCAGTACAAAGTCATTGTTGTAATAACTTAGAGGAGAGACTCTACTGTAGATGATTTGTAATTTTTCAGAGGTCATGCTGACTTTGAAAACATTAGACTCAAGATTAGAAGCCAGGGAGAAGTAAGAGTTGAATTGTTGCATGAACTGGGACAAACAGAATTATTCAGACAAACGATCCACTAAGTTCAGTATTTTCATCTGGCTGTCCATACTTCTCAGTCATTGAAATGTTGTTCCATGCTTTACATTGTGCTGTTTGGATATGGTTAGATGCTTTGTAACAAACTGTCTGGAATTTAGGTAGATCAATAAGATCATAATTTCAGGTGTCCTTCAATAGTGTTCACTGTGGACTCTGAAATGATGAAGGAAAGCTTTCTACTGTAATAACTGCAAAGAAAAATGTTTAAAAATTATAACTTAATTTCTGTGGTATTTTCCAGTATTCTAATATCAGATCAAGTCATTAATGCCTACTGGGAAAGGGCTTTAAATGTAGAAATCTTCAGTTAAGGAACTTGACCATAGAGTGGCTCCTAACGCTTTATTTTCTTTCTTTTTTTTTCTTTCTTTCTTTTTTGACAGGCAGAGTTAATGAGAGAGCAAGACAGAGAGAAAGATCTTCCTTCCATTGGTTCGCCCCTCAAATGGCCGCTATGGCTGGTGTGCTGAGCCAATCTGAAGCCAGGAGCCAGGTGCTTCCTCCTGGTCTCCCATGCAGGTGCAGGGCCCAAAGACTTGGGCCATCCTACACTGCCTTCCTGGGCCACAACAGAGAGCTAGACTGGAAGAGAAGCAACCAGGACAGAATCTGGTGCCCCAACTGGGACTAGAACCTGGGGTACCAGCACCGCAGGTGGATTATCCTAGTGAGCCACAGTGCCAGCTTTATTTTCAATATATCTGGGACTTAGTATAAATTATTTGTCACATAAAAATCCTAGCCAATGATTTTACCTGCAGAGGAAAAGTGGGTAGAGGGGCTGGTGCTGTGGCTGGCCTGAAGCACTGGTTCTAGTCCTGGCTGCTCCTCTTCTGATCCAGCTCTCTGCTATAGCCTGGGAAAGCAGTGGAAGATGGCCCAAGTCCTTGGGCCAATGCACCCACATGAAAGACCTGGAAGAAGTTCCTGGCTCCTGGCTTCAGATGGCGCAGCTCTGGCTGCTGCAGCCAACTGGGGAGTGAACCAGCAGATGGAAGACCTCTCTGACTCTACCTCTCTCTGTAACTCTGTCTTTCAAACAAATAAAATAAATCTTTTAAAAAAAAACGGAGGGTAGAGGCTGGTGAGAGGTTGGCCTTTGATGGATCAAAGACTTGTTTGTGGTGATTCTAAGCAGACTCCAGGACTCAGTGGGTGGGGCTTGAGTTTTGACTCCCCTCCTACTGCCACCAAATTTCTAGGCATGTGATCCTAAGTCACTTGACATCAACACACTGTGCCTCAGTTGCCTCAACAATAATAGGAGATAATAATCTCCCCATTCCTAGGATATTGTATAGAGTCACTGAGCAAGTATTTATCAAGAAGTTATGACTGCTACATGAGTATGAGCCAAGTGCTCTGGGAAAACTGTGTAAGAGGTGGTGCTTCTTTGTGTTTTAGCAAAGATGAACCACAGGAAGATGTGGTGACTTGATAAATGAGGCACCCTATAAGCAAATATTTGTACATAATTCTTTATAAAATCATCCCTGGGTTGTGTTAGAACCCAAACATAAAGAATATGGAAAGGCATATTTTGTAAAGAGTTCATAATATTTGAATCCTTTGGACTCTATCGGTTTTAACATAGATATGAACAATGCATTCAGGATGTTTATCCCATTTAAGTATTGTTTAACAAACTTGGAGAAGCAATATATGGTGACTTTTGTATTTTTAAAATTAATTTTACATTTTCCAGGAATCTACTGAATGCAGATCACTTTGCAAGGCTTATGGAAAAGATTGCAAAAATCTTAAAACATGATTGTGCTTAAATAGCTTATATTCTTATGGGAGAGGCAAAGATACATTCAGAACCTAGATCATCCAAGATTGGTGGTGGCAGTGTTGGATACAACTAAAAATAAAGCTTTATTAGTCTGTGGTTACAAAATATAGCACTGGAGTAATTATAGCTTACAAACCAATTTTAAATTTTATTTATTTATTTACTTCTTTGAGAGACAGAGGCAAACACAGATGTTGCCATCCACCCATTCATTCCACAAATGCCCACAACAGCCAGGTCTGGGCCAGGACAAAGCCAGGAAGTGGAAACTTCAATTAAGTCTGCCATGTGGGTGACAAGCCCTTGAGCCACTACCTGCTACCTCCCAGGGCACACATCAGCAGGAAGCTGGAAAAGGGAGCAGAGCTAGAACCAAAACCCAAGGCCTACAATATGGGATGGGAGTATCCCAAGTACTGTCTTAACTGTTGCCAAGTGCCCCCTCTATCCCCACCCCACAATCAGCTGCTTTTATTTTTTTTCCCAAGAGTGAGAAATAGCAAAGCCTCCTGGGGCCTGGGTAGAAGAGCAGATCTTACAGAAGAAGCTGCTTTGAATTCCAGCTGATGGTGTGGCAGTACTAAAGCATCTAGTTGGCTGGTCTTGAAAAGTAGGATAAATAACAGCACTGTTTCTTTGGTGTATGCTTTGAGTTTCAGAGGTTTATGGTTTTCCAGCTCTTGTCTCTACTGTTGAGGAACAGTTTTGTTATTGTTGCTGTTGTTATTTTCATGCAAATTGTTGAACTCTTCACTTGGTATAGAGTTGGTCTTCTGTGTATAAAGTTAATCAAAAGTGGATCTTAGTGGAGAATGGGAGTGGGGGTGGGAGAGGGAGGAGGAAGAGGGCTGGGAGAGTGGGTGGGAAGCTGGCTATGGTAGGGAGAATCACTGTATTGCTAGAGTTGTACTTGTGAAGTTATGAAGATTGTGTTCCTTAAATAAAAGGTTTCTTGGGAGGGGGAATAAACAAAGACACATAATAATTTTTTAAAAGTTTATTGTTTTCTAGGAGTTATGAGATTATGCAAGTGAATAAATAAATAAATACATGTCTGAGTATCTCACTTCCCATTTAAAACACTTTAATGTCCTTCAGGACAAAGCCAAGTCTTCAGCAAAGCAGGTACCCTGTCAGCTGTAATGAGGATATGCTTTCAGCTGCAAGCAGCAGGCCATGTAATCAACAGCAGCTTCAACAGGCACTTCCCAAGCCCCAGTGTAGCTGCCAACCACTAGGGCTTCTTATTAAAATGCACATTTGGTTGGAGACCTGGGTAGGGTGGACTTGAAATTCTACATTTCTGACAAGCCTGCAGGTGATACTCATTCTATTAGTCTAAGGCCTACACCTTCCAAAATAGCAAGAGCTTAAAACAGTACCATTTTCTCCCCTTTGCATACTAAGAAATCTGAAAGTTGGCCAGACTTGATTCAGAAAATCAGCTGTGTCACTAGCCTGGGACTGTCCAATCAGAGATCAGGGAATGGCAAATGACACCTTCCAGGCTCAATCTAGTTCAACACCTTTTTATTTTATTTATTTATTTATTTATTTGAAATAAAGCTCTCTTGGAACACAGCAGAGCTCGTTGCTCCTTTGTTGCCCATGGCTATTCTCCTGCTGGAACTGCAGAGTTGGGACAGAGTCCACTATTTCCACAAAGCCTAAAGGGCCCATGTTCATCGAACCCTTGCAAAAAAGCGTTTGCTGACTCCCAGCTTAGATGTCACTTTTGGCTCTGGATCTGGCATATGTCCTGTCCAAACTCAGAGAGGACTCTGCTGACACGGGGGAAAGGGAGGAAATGGCCAAGTCAGTGAGGCACCTCCTCTCCCTCACATCCTGCTGTCCTCTCACCTGTGACTCATCCTTTAGCCATGGCAACTATGGCAGCTCCCCGAAGGCATCGTGCTTCACTGTGGCTCCAGAATATGCCAAGCGTGTTTTGAGTACAATGAAATCACTGGAGCTGACTGTGTGCAAAAAGCAATGGGAGAGCCCACAGGCCAGGACGATAAGGCAGGATGGCTGGGAAGATGGCATCAGGTGCCAAGGTAAGTAGTTTGGGCTCACAGGTCAGTGAGGAGGTGCTGGAAGCTGTACAAGCATAAGATCCACTTACTGTTCTTTACGTCTAACTCAGAACACCGGGCATCACCTGTTTGTTAGGATTGGCATGAATACTACAGACAAGGTGGCCTCAACAACTGAAATTTAACTTATAACAGTTCTGGATGCTAGAAGTTCAGACCCTGACACTGGGAAAGTTGGCTTCTGGTGAGGCCTCTTGTCTGTGTGCAAGCTCAGAAAGAGTTGTCTTTGGTATCTCTTCTTTCTCCAGGAAGGACACCAGTCCTACTGAAATCCTGAAACCCACCCCCAGGATTTCAATTAACCACAGTTACTTCCCCAAATGCCTGCCCTATCTCCAAGCAGTCACATGGGGTTAGGGCAGGGCACACAATTCAGTTCAAAGCTGCTGGTAGAGAAAGAAAACTAGGCAAGGAGACAACTTGAATTCTTGATGAAATAGCAGAATCTGAGAACAGAAGGACTGGACCTAAAGTTTTGGGTTATAGGGAGTGGAAAGGAAGGGGAGGGGATAGGAGGGGAGGGGAGGGGAAGGGAAGGGAAGGGGAGGGAAGGGAAGGGAAGGGGAGAGGCTGTAGAGAAAAAAGTCTTCATAGCTACCTGACTACAAGCCAAGATGACAGCTGTGTTTAAAGTCTGGTGATCAGAGAATGGAGCCACAGCAAAGGGGGAAATTAAGATGGAGGAACAGAGTCTTCTCTGGACAAATTTTTGGCTTTGGGATCTGTTTGATCTGAGGTATTGTGAGGTTATGCAGGTGAAAGAGGGAGACTCCACCAAGTTGCAAAAAGTGTGTATCATGAAACAAGTATTCATGGACTTCACAGATGTCTTGCACTAAAATCAACTTCCCTTTTAATTACATTTTTCCACAAATGTTTTGAAGTTCCTTTACACTTGGAAGACTTTTAATTCATCTTCTCTTAAGTGAATGCTACCTAAAAGACCCTTTATCGAGAAGTTATCAATATTAAACTTTTTGGAAAGGTCATCAAAACTCCATTTAATTATTTGTAAGGGTGATTTTCAGTTTCTTCATTATGTAACCCAAGCCTGCCGGTATGAGATTTAAATCAGGTTCTCACCGGCACCATGGCTCACTAGGCTAATCCTCCACCTGTGGCAGTGGTACTCTGGGTTCTAGTCCCAGTTGGGGCACCGGTTCTGTCCCAGTTGCTCCTCTTCTAGTCCAGCTCTCTGCTGTGGCCCAGGAAGTCAGTGCAGGATGGCCCAAGTGCTTGGGCACCTGCACCCGTGTGAGAGATCAGGAGGAAGCACCTGGCTCTTGGCTTTAGATCAGTGTGGCGCCGGCCATAGTGGCCATTTGGGGGTGAACCAATGTAAGAAAGACCTTTCTCTCTGTCTCTCTCTCTCTCTCTATCACTGTCTAACTCTGCCTGTCAAAAACAAACAAAACAGGTTCTCTTACTCTGCTTGGTGAGCAGGATTCTATCACATGTTACTCATTAAATATCCTCTAAAGAAATATTAGGGGACATTCATTCATGCACGCATCCAAGCAATAAATAGACAATAAACAAACTATTCACAAGATCTGGTTCTGAGCATGAGATTCAAAGGTATCTGGAAAGGAACTAACTTTAAGCTGTGCTGGAAGTGAGTTTGAGTTCTGATATGAAACCGCTTACTCATTTTCTCATTTAAGCTTTCACTTTCTTCAGTTTTCTTTAAATGTCAGGAAAGAAGATGAGACAGCATTCTGAGAAGGATCAAGATGCACCCTGCAAAACATTTGGATGGAAAGGTAGAGGAGGGAGCCACAAGGTGATTATGCAAAGACTTGAATTAGCAGCCCTGCTCAGCAGGAGCTGGCTCTCCAAGACAGAAAGAGATAAGGCCTAAAGATGCGAATGCAAGCACTGCAAAGATCTACAATAATTCTGGCTTGATTTACTTGGCTTATGAAGGTCATCTACTCATGTGCCATTGTGAGTATTTATCCCAACTGGCCTTCTGTAGCATAGTCCTTGTAACAAAACAAGGACTTGGAAAAGTGCAAAAGACCTTTAGGAACCTTCCAGCTCTTTCCTGTAATTTATCATCCTTATTGCCACTTTAGAATGTTCTTTTAACTTGATGCTGTGAATTCCAAACACACTTAATGATAAAGTCTTTCTTCCATAGGATAGAAGACTGCTTGTGCCACAAGGCTAGCCCTCAGTTGGCTCTGGAGTTTCCTTTCTTGCCGGCTCTGTTTTCCAGTAAAATAACCCTGGCCCAGTGCCTTTGCTTATCTGTATTTTTGAATCAATAAATATTTACTCCATGTTGGCATACATGGCCTTGAGCTTGGTGTGGACATGAACAAAAATGAATGAGGCTTGGACTTTGCCCTTAACTGTTGAACCCACCAAGAACTAGTGGTTAAGCAGTGAACTCAGAAAAACCTGGGATACAATTCCAGATTTTCCACCTACCAGCTTGGACAAGTTATTTCAATTTTCTAAGTTCTATTATTTCCCCACTAATGAGCACAATAATAATATCCATCTCATAGGTTCCTTATGAGGATTAGTTAGAGCAACATACAGTGGGCAGAAAGCATACAATATAATTTTTAAATTTTTTTTATTTTTTTAAATTTTTTGACAGGCAGAGTGGACAGTGAGAGAGAGACATAGATTGAAAGGTCTTCCTTTTCTGTTGGCTCACCCCCCACAAGGGCTGCTGTGGCTGGCACACCGCACTGATCCGAAGCCAGGAGCCAGGTACTTCTCCTGGTCTCCATTGCAGCTGCAGGACCCAAGGACTTGGGCCATCCTCTACTGCCCTCCAGGGCCACAGCAGAGAGCTGGACAGGAAGAGCAGTGACCGGGACAGAATCTGGCAACCCGACAGAAAACATACAATATAATTTAAACTTACTATTATTTCTATTATTATTATTTCCATAGGGAAGAGGATGCTTATAATTTTCCTTCTGAATTCTTCTTCCCATATGTTTTTTTTTTTCATTCTGCCTGATAACTGCACAAGAATCTCCAGTTTTCTTTTAAGAGCAGAGGGAAAAACACTCTGAAAAAGATCTGAGATCTAGGCATAACCACAACTGCATATGCACAGGTCAGTGGGAACCATGTCACCACTCTTATTTAATCTCTCCTATTTTCAACTTCTTACTTCTGACCTTTGAGAATCATTTGTTATAGAAAAAGACAAAGTACACCATTGCATAGTCAATGGTCAGCCACAAGGCATCCACTCAATAAATATTTATTCTGAGGTTTCTAGGTGCCAGGCTCTGAGGGTACAGAGTGGTGGACAAGGCAGCCACAGCCTCTGACCTCATGGAACACACAAGCTCAACAGATGGCACACACACATGCCCCTGGGGAAAGCAGAGGGCTCTGGAGGGGTAGTTGCTGTGCTGTGATTACATCCATATAATAGTAAAGAATGGGCCTCTAATGGATCAAGGGATAATTTACCAATCAGAACATGGGTTTCAGGTTCAGAAATGAAGATACATGTAGCCACTGATGGCTTCAAATACATTGGATTGGGGACACTAGGAGATGAACAGGTCCTATTCATATAGGGATGAAAACACATTAGGGAAAAAGAGGATGCAATAAATCAGTGCTTAGAGATAACCTATGGCCTTCAATGATTATGTTAGAATAAAACACTGGAAAGCAGTCATTACAGCTTCCTCATCAAGAATTATTAAAAGACTCAAAAAATATTGAATTCAAGCAAGAAAAAGATAATAGCAGATATTATTAAATTCTATAAAAGTAAGAGTCACAAACAAATAAACAAAGATATAATGATTTTTAAAGAAATGTTAACAAAGTTAATAAAACTAATAAAAGCAATTAAGGAAACAATGGTAAAAATCACACAAATAACCTATTTCAGAAATTAAAACACAATCATTCCTTAGTAAAAATTATAGCCTTTAATAT
Source organism: Oryctolagus cuniculus (assembly GCF_051225735.1). Lineage (NCBI taxonomy): Eukaryota > Metazoa > Chordata > Mammalia > Lagomorpha > Leporidae > Oryctolagus > Oryctolagus cuniculus. The sequence goes on from NC_142881.1 coordinate 93,773,710, forward strand.
CCTACTAAAGGAAATGTGTCAAATTCTTAGGAGTAAAATCTGACTACACACATCAAAATCTACCATATTTTGAAAATGAAATTCCCACAATACAGACATAACATGAAATAGGAAAACTCCTACATAAACCAAGTAAGTTGAATCACATTTTGAAAGCTAGAACCAACCATTAAAAAAAGTTAATCAAAATTTCTGGTCCATGCTTACAGGTGTATTCCAAACTTCTAGGGAAGAAAAAAAACAATGTTTCCCAGACCTGTGCAAAGTGGAAATAAGCACACAATATTTTTAAATTTATTTTTGGAAAATGAGAATTACATTGATGATGATGCATGTGTACCAGTATGTGAAACAATTTTTAAAAGCATACCTTTCATAAAGAGATAGAAATATTCTAAGCAAAGGATTATTATAATAAATGAAATCACATAGGAAAACCTAAGAAGTTGATTACAAGCAAGAGACAGTAAAAATACGAGAGTTGTCGAGATTCCCAAAGAATTTACCCAAGTAGCTGAAAAATGCAAAAAGAAAATCACACGATTGTTTAGATTACATGTTGAAAACATTTAATAAAATTCAATATCCAGTGGGAAAAAACTTGCTATCAGTAAAAACAAGCATAAAGTAAATTCTTCAATCTGATCAAGATTAAAAGCAACCTAAAAGAATTAACACAACTAATACAGGATCATTGAGAACTTTTTCCCTGGAAGTAAGCCTAGACCAGGAGGGCACTACTATTTCTTTTCAACTTCCTATTGTAAAGGTAGCCAAGGAAATAAAACAGCAAAAAGGAAACACAATGTGTAAAGATCAATTTCTAAGGATAAAATGGTATATATAAATATATATGTGTATATATACACACATAATTATGTAGGATGACACTTAAATACATAGATAATTCATCAAATCTACAAATAAATACAACTGATACACAAATTCAACAATATTACTGGAAAGATTAATGTATAAAATCTACTAATTACTAAGTACTAACAAGAAACAAATAGAAAATAATATTAAAGGTCAAGAAGCAGAATAGGAAACAAATATGAACAGGAGAGAGGTAAAAAAAAAAGATTGAATTATGTAATGTGTGGAAACATTCTTAATATCAGTATCAAAAACCCCACAGAGATGAGTCAGAAATATGAAGAAAATGTAAAAGACCAAAGCCAATAAATAACCATTACTCTCTACCTCACCTTAAGCAGGTTACTGCAGCCTCCAGGTAGGATTCTCTAAGGAAGACCCATGGGGAGGCAGGAGGGTCCCAGAAGGTGGCAGGATCCCGCTGGTGAAAGGGTGCAGCCTAGAGGAGGCCCTTGGCCCCTGAACCCAGGCCTCACCTCTCTACCATCTGGAGCAGCCTGGAGCCTGGAGTTTCCCATCTCTGCTGTAAAGATGCTGATTTGTTGAGTCCTCTGTGTCCTGCGTGCTGACAGCTATGTGAGCTGTCCAATCCAGTGCAGTAGAGTCACTGCCACATAATCACACTGGATTGTGACACCACAGAGTTCCAAATTCCTGGAGGAGAGAGGTCCAAGGAGGGGCCTCTGCCACTTGGAGACTCAGGAGCTAGTGCAGCATCCGCTGTTCTCTGACTTTTTCCACCCAACACAGCCCATCTCATATGCCCAGCAATGGTGTGTGGGGCCAGGTGTCCAGAGTGGGGGAAGGGGAAGCTGGTGGTACCTGCTGGCAGGATGCGGGCTCCCAGAGGTCATCTCTGGAACCTGTGGGCCCGATTCTCGCTGTCCCCACAGCACACCCCTCGGTTCCTTGTGGTCTAGAAAATGCGGTCTGCCCTGGTAGGCCCCTTCCCTGTTCAAAGAGATGTCTCATCCTCAGAGCCCTCTGTGAGGAGCTGTTTCATGGCAGCCCCACGTCTCCCTCAATCGGGCAGTGGGGACAAGGTGTAACCAGGGAGATACAGTGCTTGTGTATGGTGTACATGCAGGTGAGGAATTGTTTTCAGGATTGTCAGTTCCTCCTTGCTTCACATGTGGGAAGCAGGGTCTCAGTTTCTAGGACCCGACCTTCCTGCATAGCTTTCCAGGAAATACCCCATTAGTGTAAATATTTGGTTTTACTAAGTAGAAACATTGTAGGGGGGCCAGGGCTGTGGTGTAGCACGTAAGCCACACCTGCAGTGCTGGCATCCATATGGGCAGTGGTTTGAGTCCTGCTACTCCACTTCTGATCCAGCTCTCTGCTATGGTCTGGGAAAGCAGAAGATGGCCCAAGTCCTTGGGTCCCTGCACACATGTGGGAGACCCTGGCTCTTGGCTTTGGATCAGCTCAGTTCTGGCCATTGCAGTCATTTGGGGAGTGAATCAGAGGTTGGGAGATCTCTTTCTGGCTCTACCTCTCTCTGTAACTCTTTCAATAAAATAAAATAAATATTAAAAAAATAGAATTTCACACATTTCTCTTAGTTTCTTGGTAAAAACTATAATATCTACCAAAAATAGATTCTATTTTTCCCCAGAAACCTTTGATTTAAGGAATATAATCTGCATACATTTCATAATTACAACTTTAGGAACATGGTGATTCTTCCCACCATAACCACCCTCCCTCCTGCACTCCGTACCCTCATCCTTCTCCCTCTTCTATTGATGTGGAATACCTTATATAGCTAGGGTGAACATTTAACCTGCTTGGCCCTAGCTCGTTCCTGTTTATACACTTCAACTCTGTGTAATTATTAATATGCCCTTTTTATGATCAAACTTGTGTCAGAACAACAAATTATATATTCACCTAATAGTGAAAGTTATGAAATACATTTCAATTTCCTTGTCTCCTCTATTAGGCAGTTCTTGGAGGGTAGAAATACTATTTATTTATTCTGTATATTCTCATTTATTCATTCAACTAAAAGACTGACTCTGTCAAGATACTGAGTTTTAGTGTCAAAGCAAATATGTTTCTTGCCCCCATGAAGTTTACAGTCTGGCAAGAAAGAGCAATCTACCCAAAGAATATTGTCTAACATAGTAAATATTGGTGTGAAGTCAGTGGATAAAGATTTAAGCATTCTTAATCTAATCCCATCTCTAATTGAGAGAAGTAATCAGATCTCTAATTGAGAGAAGTAATCAGAAACATAGAACTCCATGTTACCCAGTTATCTCTTAAAATTTCTGCTTAAAAAATAAAACGTACCAAACAACACACAAATACCTAGGACTGCATAATATTTATATACTATCTTGATATTAAAAATAAGAAAAAATAACCATCAAATAATAGCAACTTTGAATCTCCTTTTTTTTTCTAGAAAAGTTGTAATCCTACATGCTACTCTATAGTGTAAATTATTGTTCTGGGTACTCTTCCTCTCTTTCACATTTTTTTTCATATGACAAATCTGAGATTTTAGAAACTGAGCCACAAGATAAAAGAAAGATTTCTTTTAAAACCAGTATTATATTTTGATTTGCTTTTTATAAAAGATTTATTTATTTATTTAAAAATCAGAGTTATAGAGTAGGAAAAGCAGAGAGAAAGAAAAATACAGAGAAAGAGAGAGAGAGAGAGAGAGATCGTCCATCTTTTGGTTCCCTCTCAAATTGGCTGGAAGGGCTGGAGCTTTACCCATATGATGCCAGGAGCCAGGAGCTTCTTCCAGGTCTCCCACACTGGTGCAAGGTTCCAAGGACTTGGGCATCTTCCACCACTTTCCCAGGCCATAGCAGAGAGCTGGATCGGGAGTAGAGCATCCAGGACTCAAACCAGCACCCAATATGGAATGCTGGCACTGCATGCAGTGGCTTTACCTGTTATGCCACAGCATTGGCACCTTGATTGGTTTTTAGCTTAGACTTTTTAATGATATTGCATGAGCAAATTCTAAACTCTTTCCACTCAGTTTTTGCTTTGTAAACTCCATAGAATACTGTCCCCAGAATTAATCTAAGGAATAAATTATATGATGCAAGGCATTTAACCCCTTAACCTGTCTCCCTGAATACTCAACCCCTTAACCTGTCTCCCTGAATACTCAGCTATGGTAGCTCTGTGTCCCATTCCTTTGTCTGTCTCTGTACTTGGTGAATTATAAGACCGTGTGAAGTGATTTGAAAAGAACTATAAGGGATCAGCACTGTGGCACTGCTGCCACTTGGGGAGTGAATCAGCAGATGGAAGACTTCACTCTCTACCTCTCTTTCTCTCTGTGTGTAACTCTGACATCCAAATAAATAAATAAATATTAAAGAAAAGAACTATAAACATCAACAAAACATAAATAAAAACTGTAATCTCAAAAGTGGATGTTAAACCAGGCCTTCTACACCTCTGTTAAAAGTTACATTGTATTCATAGTCATCTATGATTCAGGAGAAGTTTCCAGGAACAAGGCAGTAAATAAGATTTTTCTGGATGAGACAGAGGTTATGAGGGAGCCAGGATTTGGGGTCAGTAGCAGCAGTGGGTGTCACTCTTTAAGATTCTGATTCAGGAAAGGAAGAACAGCATTGAGATTTTGGGGTGGGAAGGACAGGAAGAAGGGACTTAACAAAAGCAAACACCCTCTGGTCATGGGCACCCACTCCAGCCTGCAGCCCTTGGGGAGGGCCAGCTGGTGTCTCTGGGATGCTGCGGCCTGGACTCCATTTCCCAGAGTCCCCAGGAGCTCGATGTTATCTGCCTTCCGAATGCCTGTGTGCATGCGCGTTCTAGTGCCCGTCCGTGGGGCTCTGAGTTGGACCAGAGGGAGTTCATTCCCTGGTTGAGGTCAGCCCTGGGGGCTGTGTTGCTCCTTCTCCCAGATTTACTGCATCTTCTGCTCTGCACGTGCTGCCCCAGGCAATTTCCGAGCGCTGACCCCAAGCCTACCTCCTGCTGCTTCTTCCCTCTTCATCATCCGCCTGTGGGTCCTACGTGCCAGCAACTCTTTCTGCCCCGCACTCCCCGCTTCACTCCCCGTGGGTCCAGAAGAAAGGGTACCTGCTCTCGGGACTTTCTGCAGCAGGTTTAGTGTACAGAAAGGGGCAGAGATGCATGTGGGAGAAGGGTGGGTGCCAGGACAGCTAGCGGCTCCCAGTGAGGCTCACTTACTTCTCAGCGATCATGGCAGCTTCCCCCTAGGTCAGGGCTGGGACCCGGGCTGTTCTGTCTCCCACCTCTGCTTCCCAGGCTCCCAGCGCCCGGACTGTCCCTTTGCGGAACATCACCAAAACTGTCCCTAAGGTGCTTTATTTACTGGTTACAGGAGAGAGAGGGCAGCATTCTGGGAACCTGCACACGCAGGCAGCTGAGAGCACAGGGAAGGAAGGCGGGGAGACTCCCACTCTCCACAGTTAAATAATCCCAGCTCCCACTGCAGGTGGTCTCAGAATGCAGTGTGGCTGGCCTCCTGCTGTTTCCTGGGCTAGTTCCTGTGGGGTGGGGCTGGATGGCCTTCAGCAGAGAGCCTGGGGCAGCAGAGGGGTGGGAAGGAGGATCTGACTAGGATCTGCCCCACTGCTCATCCTGCACCTCATCTTCCTGGTGGGGCCCCCCGCAGACACACCTGCCAGGTGTGGCCCTGCATGTTCGGCTTTTTCCCAGAGGGAGCAGTGTGAAGCCTGTGCAGTAGCTTTGGGATTGATCCCTCTCCCGTATTTAATTAACAGATTTTTCCAATCTGGAATTTGAAGTTGTTACGGAAACCTGGTGTGGGAAAACTCCCTTCTTTCAAACAGGCACAGAGACAGTGGAGGATCCAAGGAGTTTATTAATGCCCCCTGCTCAGCTGGAATGATTTCCTGAGAATTGAGCAACAAATTCAAGTTTCTTAGAATATGTATAGGATCATCAGCATCATACCTCAGCTGTTACAGTACTGGTGGGTTTAAATGGCAGCCTACATGACTTAGGACCACATTTCCAATGGTCCGTGGGTCCAGTATGTTTGTAAAAGAGATGCCAGGGACAGATTTATGACTGGAGTTTACAGAAGCAGAACTTAGGGCATCTTCCCTCCCTAGATGAGATTTCCAGTGGGCAGCTGTTTCACTCATTAATTGTGTTTGTATTGGTTGGGGTCCACTTCTCTTTGTCTCAGGTTGTGGCTGTATTTCTTCTACAAGGCCATGGAATCGTAGTTGATGATTTATTTGGCTGCTTTTCATTTTCTGTCTTCAGCTCTCCTTTCTTCTCCTGTTAGCAAGGCTGTCAACTGTTTTACCTGCCGCTGATCCCTTTGCAAAGTGAAAAGTGAACTAAAATTAATGCAAATCTACTGTGGGTCAAGAACTGGAGCTGTTTTTAAAGATTTATTTAGTTTTTTGGAAAAGTTACACAGAGAGAGGTGAGGGTGAGAGAGAGACGCCTTCCATCCAATAGTTCACTTCCCAGTTGGAAGCAGCAGCTGGAGCTGCTCCAATCCAAAGTCAGGTGCCAGGAGCTTCTTTTGGGTTGGAGCTATTTTTTTTAAAGAATTATTTATTGGCTGGCACTGTGGCTCACTAGGCTAATCCTCCGCCTGTGGTGCCAGCACCCCAGGTTCTAGTCCCAGTCGGGGTGCTGGATTCTGTCACAGTTGCTCCTTTTCCAGTCCAGCTCTCTGCTGTGGCCCAGGAAGTCAGTGTAGGATGGCCCAAGTGCTTGGGCCCTGCACCCATGTAGGAGACCAGGAGGAAGCACCTGGCTCCTGGCTTCAGATTGGCTGTAGCAGCCATTTGGGGGTGAATCAATGGAAGGAAGACCTTTCTCTCTGTCTCTCTCTCTCTCACTGTCTAACTCTGCCTATCAAAAAATTATTTATTTATTTGAAAGGCAGAGTTACAGAGTGGCAGAAGCAGAGGTATATGGCCGGAGGTGTTTTGATCCAAAACCAGGAGGCAGGAGCTTTGTCCAGGTCTCCTAGGTGGGTGCAGGAGATGAGCAATTTGAGCCATCTTCTACTGTTTTTCCAGGCCACAGCAGAGAGCTGGATGGGAAGTGCAGCAGCCAGGATCCCAACCGGCACCAATATGGGATGCTGACTCTGTAGAGAGTAGCTTTACTCACTATGCAACAGTGCTGCCCAGTATCTGGATCTCTTTTAATCTGAGTTTGCATAAAGTGGAGAATTACAGCATCATAAATACAGAAAAGTAACAGTTTTTCTCTGCCCAGGACTTTACAGTTACCCAGTGATCCACTGAGAATTTTATATTCCACACTGTGTAATTAAGAAGGCCAGTTACTTGTCTTATTTTGGGTTCTGTGTTTAAACCCATGACATTTTTGACATGGGAGGATATTAGTTCTACATTTTCATAGAGACTGGACTGTGGAAGCATCTATAGAAGTTATAAATGTGAGAGTGGTAAGAAAGAAGAGGGGAGGGGCCCCTTACCCCCCACAGAGATGTCCATAAGTGGAGTAGAAGATGTGCCCTTGAAAACTATGGCTGACTTTCCATGACAAACTGTGAGTGCTTCACATGTTCTGATAGAAACTACTAGGTTACTACTTTGTTTATTTATTTATTTTTTAAGGATTCATTTATTTATATGAAAATCAGAGTTACACACAGAGAGAAGGAGAGGCAGAGAGAGAGAGAAGGTGAGGCAGAGAGAGGGGGTGTGTCTTCCATCAGGTTCATTCCCCCAATGGCTTCATCATTGTGAACCTTGCTCAGTTCCTGGCATATACCGTTCCTTTAACCTAGTACTTTGCCATGTAGTAGCCCATGAAAACTGCAGACTACATAAATGAATGAATACTTTGAGGGTTGTGATTTCTTGGAGGAACATCATGAGACAGAAGGAATAAAACAAAACAAAAGTATCCTCAAGTAGTGAGACTGGAAAGTTTCTGACAAAAGTATAGGCACTGGTCAAGAATTGAACAAGCCCATTAGGAAAACATTAAGGTTTCCTTACTTCCATGTACTTCACCCCTAGTGGTGAACAGGGTCCTCTAAACCCACTTGTTGCACAAATGAAAACCCAAGCAGTCTTCTCCCACAGATGGAGTCTGCTATTGGTTTTGATTTACATTTCCCCAATGGCTAGTGACATTGGGCATGTTCATATATTTCTTGACCATTTACATTTCTTCTTCTGAGAAACATCTATTCAGATCCTTGCTCATTTCTTAACTGTACATTTTGCTTCTTGTTTGGAGTTTTTCCAGTTCTATATATGTATGTTGTGGATATCAATCTTTTGTCATATTCAGAGTTTTCAGCCATTTTATTTGTTGTATCTTCACTCTGATGATTACTTTGTTGTGAAGATGTATCAATTTGATATGCTCAAATTTGTATATTTTATTTTTGTTACTTGTGCTTTTGGAAGCTTACCCAAAACTGTTGTCTAAGCTAATGTTTCATAGTTTCCCCTATCTTTACTTAGTTTTTGGTTTTATATTTAGACTTTTAATTCACCTTGAGTTGCTTTTACATAGTGTATGAGGTGTTGGGGCATATTTTCAGGCTTCTACATATGGATAATCACTTTCCTCTAGACCATTTGCTAAAGGGATTCTTTTTTCTCCTGTTTTAGTTCCTTTGTAAAATATGAGTTGCCTGTAGAAAGTCAGTTTATTTCAGCTGCCCGTTCTTTTCCATTGAACTATGTGTCTGTTTGTATGACAGTGCTAACACTGCTTCTATTTTTTTGAAGATATATTTATTTATTTGAAAGGCCAGACGCTTCTTCCAAGTCTCTCATGTGGGTGCCAGCACCCAAGAACATGGGCCATCTTCCACCAATTTCCCAGGTGCATTAGTAGGGAACTGAACTGGAAGTGGAGCAGCTGGTCTCATAGCAGCACCATATGGGATGCAGGCACAGCGGGTCAATGCTTTAACCCATTGCACCACAGCACCAGCCCCTTCCTTATTCATTTCTGCAGTGATCTTTCATTATTCACTTTTTTTCTACTGCCCTACAACTTGACCTGTTTTTTTTCTGGGTCCTGGAGGATGGTAGTAGGTTGCTTCTGAGATATCTTTTTGGTGTTAGTAGATACTTGGTCATCTAAAATCAGTTTCTAGTTTCTATATTTCTCTGCTAATCATGAGGACCTTCTAGATGACTGCACTAAATGTTGGCAGAAATGAGGATGTATTAATTTGCTAAGAAAATACCACAGAGAATATGATTTAAATCATGGGATTTTACTTCTCAGAGTTGTGGAGGTTGAAAATATAAGATCATGGTCCTAATAGGCTCAATTTTTCCAGAAGCCTTTCTCCCAATGTGACAGACACTTATATCATTTGACCTGCTTAAAAGCACTTTCTTCAGGTAGAGTCACATTAGTGGTTAGCACTTCAGTGTTTGAGTTTTAGGGAGGCACATTTCAGTCCATAACAGCAAAAGGGGCCCTGTGGTCTGCTTCAATGACAGCCATCTCTGGGGAGGACAGAAATTTTGAAATCAGTGTTAGCATTGACAATAATATTGTGAAAAATCCTATCTCCATGAAATGTGCATTCATATACACACAAACAAAAATACCTGTACACATAAACGCATTTTACAGTGGAAATGCCTGATGGTTGTGTACAGTTATCATCAATATAATAATCCATAAGATGGTCTATTGGCAGACATTAAAAAAAGAATTAAAAAGAATCACAACCAAATCTGCAGTTACTTATATTTATGTATATATATATATATATATATATGATATTCAATATTTAAAGTTGCTAAAAGATGAATACTGATGTGTGGGAAATAAAAGCTAAACCTTACCTTACAATATTGCGGCCTAGTCTACTTGAATGATGTCTTCCTAAAATCTTTCACTGGGCCCACACTGTGGCATAGTAGATTAAACCTCCACCTGCAGCACCAGCATCCCATATGGGCACCAGTTTGAGTCCCTGCTTCTGCACTTCTAATCCAGCTCTTTGCAAATGGCCTAGGAAAGCAGTGGAATATGGCCTTGGGCCCCTGCACCCACATGGGAGACCTGGAGGAAGCTGCTGACTTCTGGCTTCTGGCACCTGGCTTCAGATTGGCCTAGCTCCAGCCATATTGGTCATTTGGGGGGTGAAGCAGTGGACATATGACCTCTCTTTCTCTTCCTTTCTATGTCTGTAACTTTGCCTCACGATAAATAAATAGCTTTTTTAAAACTTTTCACATTTTAAATTTCTTAATTTTTTAAAGATTTATTTATTTGAAAGTCAGAGTTACACAGAGAGAGGAGAGCCAGAGAGAGAGAGAGGTCTTCCATTTGATGTTCACTCCCTAATTGATCGCAACTGCTGGAGCTGCATGGATCTGAAGCCAGGAGCTTCTTCTGGATCTCCCAGATAGGTGCAGGGGCACAAGGACTTGGGCCGTCTTCTACTGCTTTCCCGGACCATAGCAGAGAGCAGGGTCAGAAGTGGAGAAGCCAGGTATAGAACCAGCGCCCATATGGGATGCCCATGCCTCAGGTCAGGGCATTAACCTGCTCCACCATAGTGGCAGCCCAACATTTTAAATTTCTGATGCTCTAAACTAGCACAGGACTACATTACACATAGGAAAGATGCATTCAAAAATTATAAATCTAGTGCATTTTAGCAGAAATTTTAACAAATACTTCTAATTTTCTCAGCATTATGTACTAAATTAATGACATAATGAGTCATTGTCAGATTTTTAGCCCTTTGACAGCCACTTATAATACTTAACAGCTTTTTCAAATTTATTGCTAGTGTGTTTTTTTTCAACACATGCACTGGATTTTACCAGTTTAGTGAACATGGAGCTGCCTATTATATGATTTGCATTTTAATGGATTTTCATGGCACATGTAATCAACATCTGCAAAGCCTCTAAAACATATAAATAACTTGAATCAGGTTTTTTTTTAAAAAATATTTATTTATTTGAAAGAGTTGCACGAATAGAGGAGAGACAGAGACAGAGAGGTCTTCCATCTGCTGGTTTACTCACAGTTGGCCACAATGGCTGGAGCTGTGCCAATGTGAAGCCAGGAGACAGGAGCTTCTTCTGGTTCTCCCACATGTGTACAGGGCCCAAAGGACTTGGGTCATCTTCTACTGCTTTCCCAGTTTGTAGCAGAGAGCTGGGTCAGAAATGGAACAGCCGAGAATTGAACTGGCAACCATATGGGTTGCCAGCACTAAAAGGCAGGAGCTTTAACTGCTATGCCACAGCGCCGGCCCCACATTGCATCTTTTTAAGATGATATGGGTATAAGTTCATGAGAAATTATTAGCATGTTTTCATGTGTCTGCTTGCTAACTAAAATCCATCCTTGGAAAAATACCAATTTATATCCTTTGCCCATTTCTTGACTGGATTGTTTGTTTTGTTGTTGAGTTTTTGAGCTCTTTCTAGATTCTAGATATTTTCCTTTTTTAGTTGCCTAGTTTGGAAATATTTTCTTCCATTCTGTCAGTTGCTTCATCTTGTTGAATGTTTACTTTGCAGTTCAGAAAGTTCTTAGCTTGATGTAATCCCATTTGAGTATTTATCCTTTTATTGTCTGTGCTTCTTGAAGCCTTTTCCAAGAAGGCTTTGCCAAAGCCAATATCTTGCAGAATTTCCCTGATGTTTCCCTCTAGGAATTTGATGGTATCACATCATAGATTTAGATCATTGATCCATTTACACTGTATTTTTGTATAAGTTGTAAGGTAGAGATCTTGTTTCATTTTTCTGCATGAGAAGGTCAAATTTTCCCAGCACCATTTTTGAAGACTGTTCTTTGTCTAGGGATTTCTTTTAGATCATTTGTCACAAATTAGTTGGTTGTAGATTTGTGGATTGATTTCTGGAGATTCTACTCTGCTTCATTCATCTACATGACTTTTTGGTGCCAGTACCAGGCTGTTTTGATTATAACTGTCTTGTAATAGGTCTTGAATTTTGGTATTGTGAGGCTTCCAACTTTGTTTTTGTTGTTTAAGATTCCTTTAGCTATTTGGAGTCTCTTGCATTTTCCTACAAATTTTAGCATTATTTTCTCTAGATCTCAGAAGGATGTTGTTGGTATTTTGATTGGGATCTCATTGAATCTGTAATCACTTTTAGGGGCTGGTGTTGTGGTATACTAGATTGAGCCTCTGCCACCCACACTGGCATATCACATGGGCATCAGTTTGTATCCTGGCTGCTCCTCTAATGATCCAGCTCTCTGCAAATGGGCTGGGAAGTCAGTGGAAAATGGCTCAAGTACTTTGGCCCCTGCACCCATGTGGAAAACTCTGGAGAAACTCCTGGCTCCCTGCTTCAGATCAGCCCAGCTCCAGGAATTGTGGTCATTTGGATTCAATTAGCTATTTTTTATGAGGATTTTTGCATCTATGTTCATCAGGGATATTTTTCTTTTTTATATTTTTTATTTGACAGGTGGAGTTACAGACAGTGCAGAGAGAGAAAGGGAGAAAGGTCTTCCCTTTGCTGGTTCACTCTCCAAATGGCCACAACAACCAGAGATGTGCTGATCTGAAGCCAGGAGCCAGGTGCCTCTTCCTGGTCTCCCATGTGGGTGCAGGGGCCCAGGCACTTGGGCCATCCTCCACTGCCCTCCCAGGCCAGAGCAGAGAGCTGGACTGGAAGAAGAGCAAGTGGGACCAGAACCGGCATCCACATGGGATGCCAGCTCTGCAGGTGGAGCATCAACCCAGTATGCCATGGAACCGGCCCCCATCAGGGATATTTTTCTATAGTTACCATCACCTGATTCATTTTTGAGATGACTTCAGTAGCTAGAGTGTGGCTAGGTTGAAGCCAGGAGCTTCTCCTCTGATGTGTGTGGCAGCAGCCCAGGCACTTGGGCCATCTTCCACTGTTTTTCAGTCCATTGGCAAGGAGCTGGATCAGAAATGGAATAGCTGGTACTTGAAGTGGTGCACATACAGGATGCCAATGTAACAGATAGCAGCTTTGTCCACTGCACCCCAACACCAGCTTCTCTTTCTGCCTTTCCAATAAATAAATCTTTTGAAAAAGAACTTCAGGTAGTAAAAGTCATCATGACTGAGCAATGGCAAATTTATTGAAGTGATCTACTTTTTTTAAGATCTATTTATATATTTGAAAGGCAGTGCTAGAAAGAGAGTAGGAGAGATTGATCTTCCTCCTGCTTTGTAACTGGGAATGTGGGGAATGGGTCAATATATGTAAATTAACAACCCAAATAATCCACATCAATAGGATGAAGGATAAACATCATTATCATCACCCCAACATATATAGAAAAAAATTTTCAATAAAATTCTACACTCATTAACAAGCAAAACTTTGAGCTAAATATTTAGAGTATACATAACTCAGTAAAATAAAGCCTACATATAACAAACCATAGCCATCACCCTATTGATGTCAAAAAGCTGAATGCATTTCTTCTAAGATCTAGAATGAGACAAGGATGCCCGCTCTCTCCTCTGTTTTGGCCAAAGGTAAGAGAAGGAATAAAAGGCACAGAAATAAGAAAGAAGAAATTCAGATTATTTCTATTTCCAAATGACTTGATTCTATTTATATAGAAACCTAATGATGCCAACAAGAGTCTGCTAGACTGGTAAATGAAATTAGCAAAGTTGCAAATATAAAATGAACATAAAAAATCACAAGCACTTTACATACCACTGAGAAAGTAATTGTAAATAATAATCAAATTCACAAGAGATATAATAAAATGAAATACCCTGGAATAAATTTAATTGAGGATGTTACAAAACACCACTGAGAACTGATGACAAAAAATATGGATAGACCTCTCATGTCTATGAACTGGAATAATTCATAACATTTTCTATGCTATCCAAACTAATTTACAGATTCAACACAATGCCCATCAAAACACAAATGAAATTCTTCACGTAACTAGAAAAAAACAAACCTAAAATTCATATGGATTAACAAAAGCTACCACATGGCCAGAGCAAATTTGAGAAACAGAACAAGGCTGAAGGCACCATGACATCTGATTTCAAGATGGTAACCAGTGGCATAAAAAAAATACATGGAGCAGTGAAAGCAAATGGAGGTCCCAGAAAGGGATCTATACATCTACAGACAACAGATTTTGACAAAGGTGCCAAAATACATGGATGAAGGAATAGTACCTTTAGTAAATGGTCCAGAGTACACTGGATACCTCTATGGAGAGGACTGAACCTATACTCCCCACCCTCTTATCCTACACTAAAATCAACTCAAAGTGATCCACAGATCTAAATGTAAAACCTTACACTAACAATACATAAGAAAAACTCTATAAGACATTGGCATATTCAGTGGCTTTTGGATAAGATCCCAAAAGCACAGGCAACTAAAACACAAATAGATAAACTTTATATCAAACTAGTAAGATTCTTCACAACAAAGGTGACTGCTTAATCACCAGAGTGCAGATACAAGAAAAAGAGATAAAATATTTGCAAGCTCTGCATCTGACAAAGGACTAATATCCAGTATGTAGAACTGGAAAAACTGTAAAACAACAAAAACAAGAACAACACATATAGTTACGAGTCAGGAAAGAATCTAATTAGGCCATCTCTCAGAAGAAATACTAATGATCAATAAATATGTGGGGAAATGAACAATATCCCTAGTCATTAGGGAAATGAAAATCAAAAAACACTAGGTATCATCACCTCACTTCAAAAAAATAGCAAATGCTGGTAAAGATACAAAGAAAACAAAATCTGCATACATTGTTGATCAAAATGCAAATTAGTGTGAGCATTATGGGTAACAGTATGATCATTTCTCAGAAAAAAATTGAAAAATACTACTATCCAGCTCCTTTGCATATATTAGAAAGGAATGAAATCAGTACATGAAACAGATATCTGCCTTCCTCTGCTGACTACAGCACTAGGCCCAGAAGCCACAATATGGAACCAATCCAGGTATCCACTAATGGATGAATGGATAATTGAATACCATTTAGTGATAAAAAAGATTGTTATTTATTGTAAAATGGATAAAACTGGAGATCATTAAGTAAAATAAGACAAAGAGGTGGTAGCACTGTGGCATAGCACATAAAGCTGTTGCTGGTGATGCCATCATCCCATATCAATGCCAATTTGAGTCCTAGCTGCTCCACTTCCAATCCAGCTCCTTGCTAGTGCACCTAGGAAAGCAGTGGAAGATGGCTCAAGTTCTTGGGACCCTGCACTAATATGAGAGACTTGGAAGAAGCTCATGGCTCCTGATTGGCACAGCTCCAGTCATTGTGGCCATTTGGGAAGTGAACCAGTAGATATCTCTCCCTCTCTCTGTAACTCTGACTTTCAAATAAATATATCTTAAAAAAAGAAAAAAAGAAACTGGGATGGAGGAGCTGGCAGGCTCTATAAAGAAAAGGAAATTGAAGACCTAGTTCTCTGACTTGCTCAGATTATGCTGTGTTTGTATTCAAATATTCCACTATACCCTATAATAATATACAAATAGCAGGGAGGAGGCAAGATGGCGGAATAGGAAGGGCGCACACTGATAGTCCGGGGAGAGATAGTTTAATAAAAGTGGAGATACTGCAGGTTCAAGGAAGAGTAGGGGAGGAAACAGCAGAAGAAACCCTTCCGGAGCATGTGATTCACAGCGGACCTGCATGGAGAGCATGGGAGCCCACAGTTCGGGACACCAGCGGCAGACTCAACACACCAGCGCTGGAACGCGAGGTGAGCCGAACCTCAATAGCCTGAGACACCTGCAGGCAAGCGGAGAGAGGAGACTAGAGGGAATGACCCCCGGGGGGGGGGGAAGTTCACCAGGCTAACTGGAAGAGAGAGAGAGAGAAAAAACAAGGTGACTGGTATGGACACGGGTTTCTCTCTCTCCGCTCACCTCTCAAGGGCGAGCAAGACAAAGAGCAGGCGCCATCTTGGACATACGTCATAAGCAGAGCGACCTCAGGTCTGCACCGGCCCTGAGCCTAGCAGAAAAACCTGACTCTGGGTGGGGCGAATTTACAGGAGATTAGGACCTAGTAAATTTGTGGTGCTACTGAACTGAGACTGTGAAAAAAGACACGGTTGGGGAGAGAACTCACGGAATTCACGTGAATACTCTCCAGAGACGCTACAATTCCGTAACTTTGGCAACCCAGTGGGAGACTGAAGCAGAATTTGAGCCCACTCTGAGGGCAGAACAGATTCCCTGTGTGGTCCTTGGGAAAGAGCTTCTGATCTCTGGCTCCTGTGGGTATATCATTTGCCTGCTAACTACCTCCAATTTCGTTCAGCTGTGCGGAATTACTTCCCTTTTGAATCAAAAAAAGAAAGAGAGAGAGAGAGAGAGATATCTACCACACCTAACCTGGGAGTGTCACCTTTGGCACACCAAACAGAGCTCTCAGGCCACACCCATCTCAAGCCCTAAGGCTCCATCAAAAACAGATAGTCCACTTAATCTAGAGTCATAGTATAACAAGAAAAAGCACCACAGTGAAGAAACCAAATATCTCCAATATGCCAAATAACAAACGCAAAAACCGAGGTAATAAAAACAAGGAAGTCACCATGACACCCTCAAATGAAAAAGACACCCCAATTCAAGATTATGAAGATGATGACATAGAAGAAATGCAAGAAGCAGATCTCAAAAAATTGATAAGAACATTAAGAAGTTCTCAAAAACAATTCTTGAACTACAGAAATCCTTAATGGACAAGATAGAACATCTCTCTCGTGAAAATGAAATATTAAGGAGGAATCAAAATGAAACGAAACAACTAGTACAACAGGAAACTGTGATAGTGACTGAAGTAAAGAATTCAATAGATCAAATGAAAAACACAATAGAGAGCCTTACAAACAGAATGGGTGAAGCAGAAGAGAGAATATCGGACTTAGAAGACAGAGAACAGGAAAGGATACAGTCAGACCAAAGAAAAGAAGAGGAAATTAGAAATCTAAAACATATTGTCGAGAATCTTCAAGATACAATTAAAAAACCCAACATTCGGGTTCTAGGAGTTCCTGAAGGCATGGAGAGGGAGAAAGGATTAGAAGGCCTTTTTAGTGAAATATTAGAAGAAAATTTCCCAGGTTTGGAGAAGGACAGAGAAATCCTAGCACAGGAAGCTCACAGAACCCCTAATAAACACGACCAAAAGAGATCCTCACCACAACACGTTGTAATTAAACTCTCCACAGTGAAACATAAAGAAAAGATCCTAAAATGTGCAAGAGAAACGTCAGATTACTCTCAGAGGATCTCCAATCAGACTCACAGCTGACTTCTCATCAGAAACCCTACAAGCTAGGAGGGAATGGTGAGATATAGCCCAGGTACTAAGAGAGAACAACTGCCAGCCCAGAATATTATATCCTGCAAAGCTATCATTTGTGAATGAAGGTGAAATAAAGACCTTTCATAGCAAACAGAAATTGAAAGAATTTGTCGCCACTCGTCCAGCCCTGCAAAAGATGCTTAAAGATGTGTTACACACAGAAACACAGAAACACGGTCATCAATATGAAAGAAGATAAAGGAAGGAAACCTCACAGCAAAAGATCACAGGGAATTCAAAGCATATATTAGAACTTATGTTTGGCAAATGGCAAGGCAAAGTTACCACTTTTCATTAGTCACATTGAACGTGAATGGCCTGAACTGTCCAGTTAAAAGACACCGATTGGCTGATTGGGTTAAGGAACAAAACCCATCTATTTGCTGCTTACAAGAAACACATCTTTCCAACAAAGATCCATACAGACTGAAAGTGAAAGGCTGGAAAAAGATATACCATGCCAACAGAAATGAAAAAAGAGCGGGCGTAGCCATCTTAATATCGGACAACATAAACTTTACCACAAAATCTGTTAAGAGAGACAAAGAGGGGCATTATATAATGATTAAGGAATCAATACAACAAGAAGATATAACAATTATCAATGTATATGCACCTAACTACAGGGCATAGTTTATCTAAAAGATTTGTTAACAGTCTTAAAGGGAGACTTAGACCCCAATACAATAGTACTGGGGGACTTCAATACTCCACTCTCAGAAATAGACAGATCAATAGGACAGAAGATCAACAAGGATACAGTAGATTTAAACGACACTATAGCACAAATGGATCTAACAGATATATACAGAACTTTCAATCCTACAGCTTAAGATTTTACATTCTTCTCAGCAGTACATGGAACCTTCTCTAGGATTGACCACATACTAGGCCATAAAGCAAGTCTCAGCAAATTCAAAAGAATTAGAATCATACCATGCAGCTTCTCAGACCATAAAGGAATGAAGTTGGAAATTAGCAACTCAGCAATCCCTAGAGCATACGCAAACACATGGAGATTGAACAACATGCTCCTGAATGAACAATGGGTCATAGAAGAAATTAAAAGAGAAATCAAAAATGTTCTGGAAGTAAATGAGGATAATAGCACAACATACCAAAACTAATGGGACACAGCAAAAGCAGTGTTAAGAGGAAAGTTTATATCAATAGGTGCCTACATGAAGAAATTGGAAAGGCACCAAATAGATGAGCTTTCAATTCACCTCAAGGATTTAGAAAACCTACAGCAAACCAGACCCAAATCTAGTACGAGAAGAGAAATAATTAAAATCAGAGAAGAAATCAACAGGATTGAATCAAGAAAAACATTCCAAAAAATCAGCCAAACGAGGAGCTGGTTTTTTGAAAAAATAAACAAAATTGACACCCCATTGGCCCAACTAACGAAAAAAAGAAAAGACCCAAATCAATCAAATCAGAGATGAAAAAGGAAATGTAACAACAGACACCAGAGAAATAAAAAGAATCATCAGAAACTACTACAAGGACTTGTACGCCAGCAAACAGGAAAATCTATCAGAAATGGATAGATTCCTGGACACATGCAACCTACCTAAATTGAACCAGGAAGACATCAAAAACCTAAACAGACCCATAGCTGAGACAGAAATTGAAACAGTAATAAAGGCCCTCCCAACAAAGAAAAGCCCAGGACCAGATGGATTCACTGCTGAATTCTACCAGACATTTAAAGAAGAACTAACTCCAATTCTTCTCAAACTATTCAGAACAATCGAAGAAGAGGGAATCCTCCCAAATTCTTTCTATGAAGCCAGCATCACCTTAATTCCTAAGCCAGAAAAGATGCAGCACTGAAAGAGAATTACAGACCAATATCCCTGATGAACATAGATGCAAAAATCCTCAATAAAATTCTCGCCAATAGAATGCAACAACACATCAGAAAGATCATCCACCCAGACCAAGTGGGATTTATCCCTGGTATGCAGGGATGGTTTAATGTGCACAAGACAACCAATGTGATACACTACATTAACAGACTGCAGAAGAAAAACCATATGATTATCTCAATAGATGCCGAGAAAGCATTTGATAAAATACAACACCCGTTCATGATGAAAACTAAGCAAACTGGGTTTGGAAGGAACATTCCTCAATACAATCAAAGCAATCTATGAAAAACCCACAGCCAACATCCTATTGAATGGGGAAAAGTTGGAAGCATTTCCACTGAGATCTGGTACCAGACAGGGATGCCCACTCTCACCACTGCTATTCAATATAGTTCTGGAGGTTCTAGCCAGAGCTATTAGGCAAGAAAAAGAAATTAAAGGGATACAAATTGGGAAGGAAGAAGTCAAACTATTCCTCTTTGCAGATGACATGATTCTTTATTTAGGGGACCCAAAGAACTCTACTAAGAGACTATTGGAACTCACAGAAGAGTTTGGCAAAGTAGCAGGGTATAAAATCAATGCACAAAAATCAACAGCCTTTGTATACACAGACAATGCCATGGCTGAGGAAGAACTTCTAAGATCAATCCCATTCACAATAGCTACAAAAACAATCAAATACCTTGGAATAAACTTAACCAAGGATGTTAAAGATCTCTACGATGAAAATTACAAAACCTTAAAGAAAGAAATAGAAGAGGATACCACGAAAAGGAAAAATCTTCCATGCTCATGGATTGGAAGAATCAGTATCATCAAAATGTCCATTCTCCCAAAAGCAATTTATAGATTCAATGCAATACCAATCAAGATACCGAAGACCTTCTTCTCAGATCTGGAAAAAATGGTGCTGAAATTCACATGGAGACACAGGAGACCTTGAATAGCTAAAGCAATCTTGTACAACAAAAACAAAGCCGGAGGCATCACAATACCAGATTTCAGGACACACTACAGGGCAGTTGTAATCAAAACAGCATGGTACTGGTACAGAAACAGATGGATAGACCAATGGAACAGAATTGAAACACCAGAAATCAACCCAAACATCTACAGCCAACTTATATTTGATCAAGGATCTAAAACTAATTCCTGGAGCAAGGACAGTCTATTCAATAAATGGTGCTGGGAAAACTGGATTTCCACATGCAGAATCATGAGGCAAGACCCCTACCTTACACCTTACAAAAAATCCACTCAACATGGATTAAAGACCTAAATCTACGACCCGACATCATCAAGTTATTAGAGAACATTGGAGAAACCATTCAAATACTGGCACAGGCAAAGAATTTCTGGAAAAGACCCGGGAGGCACAGGCAGTCAAAGCCAAAATCAACTATTGGGATTGCATCAAATTGAGAAGTTTCTGTACTGCAAAAGATACAGTCAGGAGAGTGAAGAGACAACCGACAGAATGGGAAAAAATATTTGCAAACTATGCAACAGATAAAGGGTTAATAACCAGAATCTACAAAGAGATCAAGAAATTCCACAAAAACAAAACAACCCACTTAAGAGATGGGCCAAGGACCTCAATAGACATTTTTCAAAAGAGGAAATCCAATGGCCAACAGGCACTTCAAAAAATGTTCAAGGTCATTAGCAATCAGGGAAATGCAAATCAAAACCACAATGAGGTTTCACCTCACCCCAGTTAGAATGGCTCACATGCAGAAATCTACCAACAACAGATGCTGGCGAGGATGTGGGGAAAAAGGGACACTAACCCACTGTTGGTGGGAATGCAAACTGGTCAAGCCACTATGGAAGTCAGTCTGGAGATTCCTCAGAAACCTGAAGATAACCCTACCGTTCGACCCAGCCATCCCACTCCTTGGAATTTACCCAAAGGAATTTAAATTGGCAAACAAAAAAGCGGTCTGCACCCTAATGTTTATTGCAGCTCAATTCACAATAGCTAAGACCTGGAACCAACCCAAATGCCCATCAACGGTAGACTGGATAAAGAAATTATGGGATATGTACTCTTTAGAATACTATACCGCAGTAAGAAACAACGAAATCCAGTCATTTGCAACAAAATGGAGGAATCTGGAACACACCATGCTGAGTGAAATAAGCCAGTCCCAAAGGGACAAATACCATATGTTCTCCCTGATCGGTGACAACTGACTGAACACCAAAAAGGAAACCTCCTGAAGTGAAATGGACACTATGAGGAATGGTGACTTGATCAGCATAGCCCTGACTGTTAATGAACAACTTAATACATTATCCCTCTTAGTAGATTTTTTGTCTGTTCTACTTAATATGACTGGTTTAATTCTGTAATTATCACACAGTTATTCTTAAGTGTTGAAATTTAACTGAAATGTGATCCCTGTTAAACATAAAAGTAGGAATAAGAGAGGGAAGAGATGTACAATTTGGGACATGCTCAAGCTGACTTGCCCCAAATGGTAGAGTTAGAAACATACCAGGGGACTCCAATTTAATCCCATCAAGGTGGCATGTACCAATGGCATCTCACCAGTCCAAGTGATCAATTTCAGTTCACAATTGATCATAATGAAAGGACTAAGAGTCAAAGGGAGCACATAAACAAGTCTAGTACCTGCTAACACTAACCGATAGAATAAATAAAGGGGAGAGTGATCCAACATGGGAAATGAGATACTCAGCAGACTCATAGAATGGCAGATGTCCTAAATAGCACTCTGGCCTCAGAATCAGCCCTAAAGGCATTCGGATCTGGCTGAAAAGCCCATGAGAGTATTTCAGGCATGGAAAGCTAAGACACTCTGGCAAAAGATCTCTATGAGTGAGATCCCAGTGGAAAGAACAGGTCTTCAAAGAAGGAGGTACCTTTCTCTGAAGGGAGGAGAGAACCTCCACTTTGACTATGACTGTGTCTAAACAAGATAAGAGTCGGAGAACTCAGAGGGCTTCCATAGCCTTGGAAACTCATGACTGGAGCATAGGGAGATTACTGATACCATAGACAGGAGTGTCAATTGGTAAAGTCAACAACAGGAGTCACTGTGCACTTACTCCTCATGTAGGATCTCTGTGCTTAATGTGCTGTGCATTGAGATTTAATGCTATAATGAGTACTCAAACAATATATTTCACTTTGTGTTTCTATGGTGGCAAACTGTCGAAATCTTTACTTAATGCATACTAAACTGATCCTCTGTAAAAAAAAAAAGAAATTATCAATTCCCAACTTGACTCTCACTGGGATTAAACATGACAGTAGGTCTGATCTGATTTCATCATCATTTAAAAAAATCATCTATTATTTTTCACTTTATGTTTCTGTGTGGGAGCAAACTGTTGAAATCCTTGCTTAATGTATACTAAGCTGATCTTCTGTATATTAAGATAATCGAAAATGAATCTTGATGTGAATGGAAGGGGAGAGGGAGTGGGAAAGGGGAGGGTTGTGGGTGGGAGGGACGGTATTGGGGGGAAGCCATTGTAATCCATAAGTCGTACTTTGGAAATTTATATTCATTAAATAAAAGTTAAAAAAAAAGAAAACCAGCACATATTGTGCTTATTGCATATAAGAGTTATTTTTCCCTTCTGAAGCCTTAATTTACTACTGTCACTCAGTATATTTTACAGCACTAAAAGAAGTTGCTTCCAGTAACCACACAAAATGTGATGCTGGAGTGGGAAGTGTTATCAGCAGGAGGATGTGAGAAATGACTGGTAATAAAGAAAACAATGAACTGGTGCAAGACTTTTGTGGATGGTTAAGTTCATGGTACATCCTGTCTTGTGGGCAGTCTTTTTCTTGGGTGTTCTTTATTATGATGTCTCTGTTCTGGCTGGGCAGTTTGTTTTTAATAAACCTACATTTATATAAAAAAGTATTTTTATTTAAAAAGTAGAGTTACAAGGAGTGAGGGATACACACACACACACACACAGAGAGAGAGAGAGAGAGAGAGAGAGAGACCAATAATCTCCCATTTGCTGGTTCATTCCACAAATGGACACAAAGATCAGGACTGGTCCAGGCTGAAGCCAAGAGCCCAGAATTCCATTTGGGTCTCCCATGTGTGTGGCAGGGGATCAAGTACTTGGGCCATCTTGTACTGCCTTGCCAGTTGCATTAGCAGAGAGCTGGATTGGAAGTGGGGCACCTGGAACACAAACTGGTGCTCCTATGGGAGGCTGGCATTGTAAGTGGTGGCTTAACCTGCTGCACTACAATGCTGGACCCAATCTAGGACCTCTTAAAGCAAATAATTTAAGTAATAAAGCAAGCAAGTGCTATCTTTCATTTTTCTCTCTCCCTCATCCCACTTCCTGCTAACCTAGCTCTGCTGCTTAAAGTTGGAAAAATGTAAATTGTAACTGTACACTGGAGGCTGCTTTAATTGCACTACCTATAAAATCTGACAAAATCTTATAATACAGCTGGGCACTGGCCAGATCTTTTTAGATTTCCATGAAATTAAGGACAACATGAAACCAGTAAGCATGCCAAACATCCTCAATAAGAATCCTCTGTCTTATCTCCAGCATAACCCTGATCCTATTGTCAGTTCTCACTGGAACAAGTTTAGGCTGATTCATGATGGAGAAAAAGTTATTTTAACATTGAATTCTACTGATTATTTCCTATATTAATCCAAATTGCATTTTTCCTATGTGATGTAACAATTAAAGGCAGGTGTGATTCTAAGTGTAAATGAAAGGAACACCATAGTTGAACTTGAGTGTTATTACAAGATTTACCTGTTTCAAAATAACTTATCTATTTACACATTTATCTTGATATCTACAACACCAAATATAAAATAATTTTTGAATTCTATTTTCCAACATTCTATCTTCTCCACCCCCACTAGACTGCTTTCCTGTGTATTCATTTTCTCTCTCTCTCTCTCTTTTTTTTGCAGGCAGATTTGGACAGTGGGAGAGAGAGACAGAGAGAAACGTCTTCCTTCCATTGGTTCAGCCCCCAAATGGCCACTTAAGTGCTGTGCCAATCCAAAGCCAGGAGCCAGGTGCTTCCTTCTGGTCTCCCATGCAGGTGCAGGGCCCAAGCACATGGGACATCCTTCACTGCCTTCCTGGGCCACAGTAGAGAGCTGGACTGGAAGAGGAACAACCGGGACAGAATCCAGCACCCAAACTGGGACTAGAACCTGGGGTGCTGGTGCCACAGGTGGAGGATTAGCCTAGTGAGCTGGCGCTGGCCTGTATTCATTTTCTATAAGTAAAATAGCAAATATCTGCAGACTTAGTGTCTTAGAGAAGCACAAATTTACATTCTGATATTCTGTATGTCAGAAGTCTATCAGGCTAAAATGCAGGGCATATTCCATTCTGTAAACCCCACAAGTCCATTCAAACTGTGCTGAAATCAAGCAATCAACATTGCAAGCAGCAGGATCCTTCAGCAGACATTAATTTGTACAACATATTTCAGTATCTGAATTCAGGACTACTCAAACTCCCTAGTTTTCTGGCCATTAAGTTCCTAAGGCAAGAATGACTCTCTGGAGATGGGCATGTGGCACAGTAGCTTAAATCACCATTTGGGAAGCCTGTGCTCTATATCACAGCACCTGGTTTGAGTGCTGGCTACTCTGCTTCTGATCTAGCCCTCCTGCTAATATACACTCTGGGAAACAGCAGATGATGACTCAGGTCCTTCCATTACTGCCCACCCATGTGGAAACATGGATTGAGTTATGGGCCCTTGTTTTAATTTGCTACAGCTCTTGCTGTTGCAGAAATTTGAGGAGTGAACCAGTAGGTAGAAGATCCTTCTATCTCTTTACCACAGTGTTTACCACCTGCTATATAACAGAACAGAAATATTGTTAACATAAGTGAATATACTAATTTTTCTATGAATCTATTCTGTATCCCAAAAACCTCCTATAAGTTAACATGATATCATTGTCCACCTGTGAATAATGCTAATACACTAATTCAATAAAGCACAGCTTACATAATCATAACATAAGGGCATTTTACTGATGAGAGAATCTGCTTATTTGCAAGGAGTCATCTTGATATCCTTCTTTACAATGTATATTTCATGTTCAATTTTTTTTCTAAACAAAATGCAGTTTATCCTAGAGTCTATAGAAAACACATTGGCATAGTATTTTAAAATCTACACAAGAAACTCCAGGGAAACTGAAGTTCAAATGACAATAAAATGCCTGGATATAATCATTTGTAAAGCTTTCAAAAAAAAATAAAAAGTGGTAGCTACACACTTAAGAGCAATTGAATTAGTGGGAATTCCATTGTTGAACCCTCTTTAGCAATATGTAGTTTTTGAATGCCAAATATCCATAGTGTAAAAATGATAGTTGTAGATACATTAAATAACTACATCCATGTTGATTGGAATTACTAGAAACAGTAAACAAGATAACTCTAGGGAAAGATAACAGTATCTGGAAAAATAGAAACTGTTTTTTATGACTATATCTCTTTACCATAACATGTATTTCTAGTCTAAATTCTTGAGACCAGTTGAGAAGAATCACATTGAAGAGCTGGTATTGGGGCCAGCATTGTGGTGTAGCAGGTAAAACTGACACCTGTGACACCAACATCCCCTATTGGTGCCAGGTAAAGTCCCAGCTTCTCCACTTTATTTCCAACTCCCTGCTACTGCACCTAGGAAGGCAGAACAAGGCCCTAGGAGACTCAGATGAAGCTCTTGGCCTAGTTGCAGCCATTAAGGCCATTTGGAGAGTGAACAAGCAGTCTCTTTCTATCCCTCTCTTTCTCTGTAACTCTGCCTTTCAAATACATAAATCTTAAAAAAAAAGTTGGTCTCAATTATAAACAGCAAAAAAATTTTTAAAAATCTACACAAACTCAAAATCTGTGCTACCTATGTTGACCTCATCTAAAACCTTCAAAAAATATTCAAAGGAACACAAGTTTTCTCCTCTTTCTTATATAATTACAAATGAAACCTTACATTCTGTGACCTGTGGCCAAAGCACTTGGCTAACTCAAGATGGGCCTTCACTCCTGAGGCTTCTACTTCACATATGGGCAGGCAAATTGCTTCTCACCTGTGTGAGTTTGCCATCATCTGGACAGTTCATCTGAAGAGGCAAACCACCTTTCACAACCTCTCCACCTACAGCTAAAAGGGTTTTTCCCTGTATATGTTCTCTTGGGGACTATCACATAAGAATTTTTAAAAGATTTATTTATTTGTTTGTTTGAAAGTCAGAATTACAGAAAGCAAGGGTGATATAGAGACCTTCCATCCAGCTGGTTCATTCCCTAAATGGCCACAATGGTCAAGGCTGAGCCAGGCTGAAACCAGTAGCCAGATCTTCATCTGGGTCTCCCATATGGGAACAGAGGTCCAAGTACTGGGGCTACCTTCCACTGTTTTCCCAGATACATAGTGTGGAGCAGCCAGGACTTGAACTGGCACCCACAGGTGATGCAGGCTGTTGCAGACAGCACAGCTGCAGCCCCACATGAGAAATTTTAAAGTAGGTCTTGCTACATCCTGGATAACTACAGATGGGACTTCTTTTCCTGGAAGAGTCAGTCTGAGGAAAAACTTTAGCTGCTAAAGGAGAAAACCCAGGAATGGGGGCAATGGGAGAGCCTGGTACCATCTGAGCTCACCATTGGCAGCTATGGAGTTTGTTCAATCACTGAGGTACAAGACATATGACAGCTGCTTTGGGCACCTGAGAAAGCATCATCAGCTTTTGTCATGAGGACATGGGCTGGCTGATATCTACACATGACTCTCTCTGAGATAGGCACAGAAAAGTCATAAAGTGAGAACCCACTTTCTCTTCCACTTCTGCAACTGTTTCACTCACATCAACATCTGTTTGCTGACCCAGCTGCACAAAGTTTGTTTTCCCCTGCAGAGTGACATTTAGGTGGGTTCTTTGAAAGGGATTGTCCTTAACACTTGGAAATGCTGGCTGTATTTACTGGCAGGATTGGTGGGTACAAAGGTGGGGATCAGCAGCATGATGCAGCACACTGATTGCTTGAGCCTTAGGGAACTCGGAGGAGAGACACTGGGATCTTTTCTTCCTCTGAATGGTGCAGCAATGTACAGCTTGGACATATCAGAAAATGACTTTAAGTATTCAGTAGAGGGTGTTGGTGCAATCATATTGACACTTAGGGTTCAAAGTCTGAGTGGCTCACTTGGTTAATCCTCTGCCTGCAGCACTGGCATCCCATATGGGTGCTGGATTCTAGTGCCAGGTGCTCCTCTTCCAGTCCAGCTCTCTGCTGTGGCCTGGGAAGGCAGTGGAGTTTAGCCCAAGTGCTTGGGCACCAGCACCTGCATGGTAGATCAGGAGGAAACACCTGGCGCCTGGCTTCAGATCGGTGTAGTTCCAGCTGTAGCGGCCACTGGGGAGGTGAACCAATGGAATGAAGACCTTTCTGTCTGTCTCTCTCTCTTACTGTCTAACTCTATCTTTCAAATAAATTTTAAAAAGCATATAAACCATTCTGAATATTAGAGAATTCTGAGAAAAAGAAATGTACTGTGCATAAATGAAGAGCACATTTAGACAGCAACAAGATGGATACACTGTGTATCAGGATGGTTATACTTAAAAATAAACATTACAAATGCTTTGCAAGGATAGAGTAGCAGGACATCTCATTCATTACTGGTGAGAATGCATCATGAGACAGATGCTTTATCAGACATCTTGACATGTTATTAGGAATCCAACACCGTGTCATACACCATACATGTTCTAATATATTTTCACAGTTGGTGTTAAAACATATGCCTTGATAAAAGCTGACATGAAAATATATATAGCAGCTTTATTCACAATGGCTAAAGCTCACATAAAACCAAATTGTTCTTCAATGGTTAACCACATAACCAAACCTTCAAAGTGGGTGGAGACCCTGGGAAGAGAACAGGAGATGAAGACACATGAGATGCTTAGGGTGCAGGCATTTAGCATGGGGACACAAGAGAAAAGTCTAGGCTGTGGATATAGGGGTTCTGGAAGCCTAAGGAAGACAATGACTTCAAGCAAAGGGCAGAGAAGTATCTGAAGGCTGCCATGAGCTGAAGGCACAGGCAATGAAGTCACTCCAGGGTAGAGGAAAATACTCTGGAGTAGAGATGCAGGACATTGATGGGAGATCATGGCTTCATGCAGAGGGGCTGGAGGACCTGACAGCTGGCTCGGGATGCAGGCACAGATGGACACTCAAGGAAAGATGTGATGGAGGGGCTGGCATTGTGGTGCGGTGGGTTACACCACTGCCTGTGATGCTGGCATCCCATATGGGTGCTGGTTTGTATGCTTGCTGCCTGTTCAGATCCAGATCCCTGCTAACAACCTGGGAAAGCAGTGGAAGATGGCCCTAGTGTTTTGGTCTCTGCTGCCCATGTGGGAGGCCAGAAAAAGCTGCAAATTCCTGGCTCCTGACTTCAGTCTGGCCCAATCCTGGCCATTGCAGCCTACTGGGGAGTGAGCCAGCAGATGGAAGCTCTTTCTGTCTCTCTATGCCTCTGTCTCTCCCTCTATGTAATTTTCAAATAAATATTTTTTAAAAAGAGGTGCTGGGGACACAGGCACTTGAGATTCATGAAGGCACATGGAATAGGACTTTTGAGGGCTGACATGGAGTACAGAGGTTTTACAAATGACAACACAAAACAGTGAAGAGAGGTCACAGTTATATGAAGAGTGACACTGGAGAAAACACATGGGGTTTCAGGCACAGGAAAGGAGATACATGAAGCCTGGTATGGTTGCAGGCTCATGGGGATGGAGACACTGGGGCAGACAGGGTATATACTTATAGGGTTTGCAAATATATAAGAAAATTAAGGGTATATGGATACAGTGCTTGGAGAAAATGGAAATCCTTAAGTGAATATGTTAGGACACAGAAATCTCAGCTACCTTCTCAAGAATTAAAGAGGAAAAATGCTGAAAGAATATTTAAATAAAGGCAGGACACAGATGCAACAGACATCAATGAAATGTTTCTAGTCACAGAAGTACTCCAGAAACATGTAAGGAAAAATATATTTTAAAAGTTAAGAAAATGAAGAAGCTAGTAACCAATTTGAAGAAATTAAACCAGGGCCATTCTTTATAGAATGTTCAGAACTTACCAAGATACTAAGAGGATATTGTTAAACTCTTAGAAATAAAAATGTGACTCCAGAGTTCAAAATCTGTTACACTTTGAAAATCAGTCTCCCAAAACACAAATATAGCATGAAACAGAAAAAAAAAAAAAACTACATAATGTAATCAGGTGATTGAATTTTTGAAAAGCCAAACCAACCACGACAAAAGTTCCACAAGTAAAATTTTGGGCCCAAACATATGGAATATTCTAAATTTTTAAGAAAAAAATAAATTTAAATTTCTCAAGCTCATTTTAAGTGGAAATAAACAGAGAATGTATTTAAATTACTTTTTTGGAAGCCAGTGTTTTATATATGATGCAAGCAGTACCAGGTTATGAAATTAATGAGTATTTGTTTCATCAACAGGTGATATCCTGAGAAAAATATTATATGAATTCAACCATATAGGAAAATATCTTAGATCAATAACAAGCAATACACATTAAAAAATGAAGAGCATTCAACAGTGTCAAAAAAACCCTGTAAATCATCCAGGTAGGTTGAAAATGTGAGGTAATTACATGATCATTCAGATTAAGTGTTAAAGCATTTAACAAAATTCAGTATCCAAACAGAAAAAAAAATCAACTTCTGGCAAAATTGCAAAAAAGAGGGATTTGCTGTATGTGATCAAGATTGTCTAAAATGGACCTACAACAAACTACTTAACACAGGATCACTGAAAGCTTGTCCCCTGGGAACAGACCCAGCTATGCCTGCCTTCTCCCCATCTCTCTTAACATGGAAATCCAACAACAAAAACAATAAGCATCGATCCTAAATACACCAGTAACTCTGTCAATGTACCCAGATGACACCATTACATACAGACAATCCAGTGTCATCCCGAACTACATACAACTGATAAGAGAGGGTAACCAGATCACTGGGTAAAATATGACCGGGGCATCCCATGTGGGTGCCGGTTTGAATCCCAGCTGCTCCATTCTGATCCAGCTCTCTGCTATGCCCTGGGAAAGCAGTGGAAGATGCCCAAGTCCTTGGGCCCCTGCACCTGCGTGGGGGACAGGGAAGCAGCTCCTGGCTCCTGGTTTCGTATTTGCGCAACTCCGGCCGTTGTGGCCAACTGGGGAGTGAAGCAGAGGATGGAAGCCTTCTCTCTCTCTCCCTCTCTCTCTCTCGCTCTGTAACTCTGCCTTTCAAACAATCTTTTTTTTTTTAAATGTCATTACTAACAGCAAGAAACACATAGGAAATATTAGACAAAAGACAGTCTAGAAGACACGTATCTTCAAGAGAAATGAACCAAGAGGTTTAATCACGCAATATCTTTAAACATCATTCAAAGGAACATTACAGAAACTTCCCAAAGGAGAAATCGTTCAGAATATGAAGAAACACAAAGATGAAGCGCAGTTAGCGGTGACTCACCTGGAGCGGCTTCTGCAGCTCAAGGCGAACTCTAGAGGTCCCCAGAGCCCCGAGGAACACGGAGGCCACAGCGACCCCGCTGGGAAATCAAGCACCTGGGCGGCCTCAGACCCCAAACCTGCCTGCCCTCCCATCGCCCGGCAACAACCTCCCCACGCCCACTGCGCCAGCGAGTGTGCTGATTGGCTATGGCTTTTGTGACGCCCCTCACGTCCATCGGCTTTGCAACTGTCCAATCAGGGGCCCTGGTGAGGGTGGCGGACCACTTCCTCATCTCAGGAGATCCCTGTGTCCTAGTGGCCTCCAGCCTACAGTTGGCAGAACGTCCCCGCGGTGGCTGGGCCTTCTCTGCTCTGAGAAAGGGAAGCCAGAGGCCTCGGGAGTGGGAAGTGGTGAGTGTGTGGGGCCAGGTTTCCCAGAAGGGGCCGCGGGCGGATGGATCCTTCCAGAACCAGCTACAGAGGGACCTGGACTTCCCCCGCAGTGAGCTCTTCCATCTGTGGACCCCACCGCTGCGGGCTGGGCCGGCTCCAGACACGGGCGACAGGCCCCATCCCTGCACCAGTGACCTCGGCTAGCTCTCGCGACCTCAGCTAGCTCCAGAGCCTCCTCTCCGTCTCTGTGCGTGGAGTCCGCCTCTCCCCAGGTTGGGTGGAAAGGACGGAGGGATATCGGTAGAGTGGACTGCGTTGTGGCCTTTTGTTGAGGCGAGGCCATCTCCAGCCTTCAGGCCCTGTTTTGCCTGTTTTACCAATCAGCTAAACGTGGGCTGGAATGCGTGCAATGTACTGCACACTGCTTTCCACTAGGTAATCCAGTTAAAGTAAATTCTCATTCTTCTTAGAAATTATGTAACATTTCACTAAGAATCACCTTTATAATCCAGTAAGGCCAAACATTTGAGTAAATAAATTGTCAACGCAAATCCAACAAAAAAAGAAAAAAGAAACATGATCATTATTCCAGTCAAGTCTTTCTGGTTTAGAAAATATGTTGTTGATGCTAATTTGACAACATTTCCCATACACCAGAATTTTAAACTCAAATTGCATGGCATTGGCAAAAATAACTCAGGCACGGAGGGCTCTAGATATAGACTTATAAAACAAAATATTGAAATCTGGTGCCTCTTTTTTTGACAAAAGAATAGGCAACAAATGCTATCAGTTGTGTATGGGGAAGACAAGTACTTTGAGGGGAAGTAAATGATGGCTTCTGTGCTCATAAGGAAGGTGGGGGTGTTAGAAATATGGCATTGATCACATATTTCCCTTTCTAAAACATCTTCCCTACAGGTCCAGAAACTGCTCAGGTGTGGGTGTAGGTGGATGAGCAACAGACAGTCCTGCCTTCTTGATTCCCCAAAAAGATATAGGTACAGTTCATCTTCATTTTTGCAGTGGTTAAGAGTTTCAGGGAATACAGTGCAAGATCTTGATTTTGAGTGTATTTTTCTGTATGTGTTTCTGTTTAATGTCATGTGAAAGGTTTTTGAAGTTCCTTTTTTTCTGGTGTTAACATTTCAGCCATTTGAATCAGGTTTGCTGTGATTTCTACACAAAAGCTTCATTGCCAACAGTAATACATTCAGAACACTTTCCCCAGGCCTTTTAACATCTTGGGTCCTGTAAATCCTTTTGGGTTCTAGACTCTGGATGTATAAATTCTGTTATCTCTGAGCTGTTCTTTGTGAAATGTCAATCTTATATTGCTCACGCTTGTGTTACTGCAAGACTCCATTTACCTGGGCCACAATAACAAATGAGGAACAATGAGATATGCTCTTTTGATCAGGGGGCCCTTGTGCAGGATTGTGTGCTTAGACGTCTGAGAAACCTCACAGGATTGAGTTTATTGGACACTTTTTGTGAATACTTTGTTAATATTCTTACTTGGGTTTTGATTAATGATAACTTCCTTATAAGGCATGTTGTAGGGTCTCCCAAAGGAGTTCAGCTATGCACCACATTGTTAATTACAGTCTTCACCTGAGAGAGTCGTTCATCATGGAAAGGTGTGATGTGCAACTCCGATAACTTCAGAGCAAACTCTCTCTAGAAGACAATCAGATATGTTCTAATTGCACTCAGCTTCCTCTCCCATGTGTTGAATGGAGGACATGGGAGAGGGAAACACACCTTCCTCTACAACACCAAGACTGGACTCTCTCTCATTCACTGGAGCTGTGATTCCCAACTTTCTACAAATACAGATGCTATTTCTTTCTCCTTCACCTCTCTCCCTTCCATTCTCATGCTAACAAAAGCAGACAGTGATTTTCCTGGAAACATTGATTTATCCTTAAACTTTTCATTATAAAAAAATGAGTTGACTGAACCCATTCAATCATATCTTTATTCATACTTAGATTGGATTACCATATATAACTATGGGTACAACAACAAACCTAAGTTATCTAACATCTTCTATATTTCATGTGATGTAAAACTGGCATTTTATGAAAAAGTTATTTTTATGTTTCCAACCCACATGATCATAAAAGTTAGCTGCCTTATCTCTCCAAGGAAGATGAACACATTTAGACTAAGCTGTTTTACATATTTTGTAGGCTGGCTGTTATTTTGTATGAGCATCCTTCTCATTTATTGGAACCTCAACTACTTGCCCAGACATGTTTGTATCAGTACACAAAAGAAAAAGTTTGAGAAACATTTTCTCAGGTAGTGACAAGAACTTTTTATAGCGCTGTGATCCTACAAGGCTTGTTACAGAAAAGTTGAGTTTATAAAGAAATGCTGAGGTTAGAAAGGAATGCATGTAGCAAAGAGCTAAATGCAGCTCTCAAACACATAAGTAGGGCTGCTACATAGAGTGGTTTAAGGACTTGCCCAGCATCACACAGTTGATAACTGGTACAGGAGGAATTCAAGCTCCATTCCTCCTGATCCTGATAAACTAGTTTTTTGTTTATTTGTTTTTTAAGATTTATTTGTTTGAAAGGCAGAGGGAGAGAGAGAGGTATTACATTCAATGGTTCATTCCCCAAATGGCCACAACGGCCAGAGCTGCACCGATCAGGAGCTTCATCTGGGTCTTCCACATGGGTACAGGGGCCCAAGGACTTGGAGCATCTTCTACTGCTTTCTCAGGGCATAGCAGAGAGCTGGATTGGAAGAAGAGCAGCCAGGGCTCAAACTGGCACCCACATGGGACGCCGGTACTGCAGGCAGTGGTTCTACTCACTATGCCACAGTGCTAGCCTGATAGACTAGTTCTTTAACCACAAGGATAGTAATTGCAAAGATTCACTGAGTGCTTCCTATGAACCAGGTGCAGATTCATAGGCAGTGACTTGGCAATCATGGCTTCATAGTGAAATTACCCAGATTTTGTGTGTCTATACAGTATGTTAGCTCAGTTACAGCAAAAATGGATGCTTGATGAGCCTAAAGGACATGATGAGACTTTGACAGAGGACGGGACTGAGTATTGGGCTGAGTGGAGATTTTTAAAGAGAACACCTGCCCTGTATGGATACTACCTCCATTCCACATCACTGGGCTCATCCTCTGCAGGGGCAGCAGAAGTTAGATACTTCCTCCCCATCTCCCATAACAGATTCCTTAATTTTTCAGTTTGGCAAACCTGATGCCATGATGTGTGACTCCCAGGAAATGTTATTTAAACATTTTATTTGAGAGGCAAAAAGAAGGAGACAGATAGACATGGAGAAAGCTCCCATCTGCTGGTTTACTCTTCAAGTGTCTGCAAGGGCTGGGATGGGACTGTTCCTAAATCAGGAGCCAAGAACCCAATCCAGGTCTCCCATGGGATGAAAGGGACCCAATGACTTGAGTCATCACTGCCAACTCCTGGGTGAACATCACCAGGAAGGTGGAATTGGTAGCTGGAGCCAGGATTCAAAGCTAGGCACTCATATGGGAAAGGGGCATCTTATCTGCTAGGTGAAATGCCCAACCCTAGGAAATATGCTTAGAGTAGAGACATGCTCTTCTTATTTGCTATTGTCCTTCTGGATGGGGTGGAGAGTGGGTGACTGGAGCTGCAGGAACTGTTTGGTCCCATGAGGGAACCTTATGGATGAGGCAACAAGGCAAAGGAGCCCCTCCTGGAATGAATATCTTTAAATCCTTAAATGTGAGAGAAGTGGTTTTTTTAGACATTATTTATTTGAAAGGCAGAGTTACAGAGAGAGAAGTCAGTCAGAAAGAGGTATCCTCCATCTGCTGGTTCACTCCTCAAATAGCTGCAACCACCAGGACTTAGCCAGGCTGAAACTGTGAGCTAGCAGCTTCATCCAGGCCTCCCACCTGGGTGCAGGGACCTGAGTACTTGGGTTCTGCAATTCTTTCCCAGGTGTATTAGCAGGGAGCTTGATCAGAAGTGGAGCAGCCATGACTTGAACTGGCACCCCCATTGGATGCCAGAGTTATAGGCTATGATTTAACTCACTCTACCACAATGCTGGCCCCTAAGCTACACTTTTAAATATTTACTTTGTGTGCTACTCATAGCTGGAATAAACTCTAATACATGTGAGTCATTTCATTCCTTTGATACCAACAATAACCCTCTAAACAAGCACTGTGATACTCTCCATGGGCAAGTGAGAAAGTGGAGCCCATAGAATCTAAATACCTTCCTCAGGGCCACACAGCTGAGTGAGAAAACTGAGGTTCCTGCACCCCTTTTTAGGCACTACAGTACCTTCCTCAAATGTAAGATGAATCAAACAGAGGAAATCCTGGTGGCTTTGTCCTCAGTTAGGACACCTTGTACTAAGACAAAATTATGAGTCCAACTCTTTAGTGGCCCTATAGGTGACCATGGATAGTTCAAAATCCTTACCAACACCTTGTAGAGAGTACATGGTGTTTTGAGTTCAGGTCACTAAAAGCCCTTCACAAACCAGCTTGAACAATGAGGAGAGTCAGACACAGTGGCCCTGGGCTCAGCAAATTCAACAGCTGAGTGATGTCAGTGAGAACATGGATTCTTTTCACCTCTGCTCTGTGACTCACAGCACTACCATTATCTGAAGTGGATTCCCTTTGTGGCAACAAAAATTATGCTTAGAGCAAGCAATTGAGATTATCCATACTCCTGTTTATTGGTAGTAGAAAGAGAAATTGAATTCCTTGTCTTTATAAACTGAGGTGGGGGTGAGTGTTTGACACAGTGATTAAAACGCCTCTTGGGAAACTTGGATCCCAAATTAAAGTGCCTGGTACAAGTCTTGGCACACTTCCAATTCCAACTTCCTGCTAATGTGCAACCTGGGAGGCAGCAGGTGATGGCTTATATAGTTGGGTCCCTGCCAACCATGTGGGGAGACCAGATTGAGTCCTCTGATCCCAGTCTCAGCCTGGCCTAGCCCTAATTATTTCAGGCCTTTGGAGAGTGAAATGGTGTACAGAAGGTCTCTTTCTCGGTCTCAAATAAATAAGCATATAAATGTATAAGTAAATAAATAAATATCAAAGTAGAGGGTGTTATGGTACAGTGGGTTAAGCTGCCACTTGGGATGCCCACAGCCCTTATTGGAGGACCTGAAATCAGGTCCCACCTCTGCTTCCAATTGAGCTTCCTGCTAATGCATCTAGGAAGCAATGGTGATAACCTAAGTGTGTGAGTTCCTGACACCCATGTGGGAGACCAGGATGGAGTTCCTAGCTTCAGCTTGGACCAGCCCTGGCTTTGCAGATGTTTGGGGAGAGAGCCAGTGATTGGATATGCTCTCTAATATGTAAATCTTTTAAAACTTTAGGGTAGAATGTTCTTGCCAATCACCTTCTGTCCAATAGCAAAGGTTGGAGGTATCATCTGAAGTGAGACAATAATAGATAAATGACCATCAAGGCCAGGGCTGCCTGTGGCAGACGGGACTGTAATGTTTTAATAGGAATGCTCCCTCTGGACCAACTACTCAGAGATCTTCCCTGCAACCCTCCCTCCCTGCCCCAGGACACTGCTTTCAGAGCTGTCTGTGGCCACAGAGAAGAGGTGGTCTGGGGAGTGGTCACTGAGGAGAGAGGAAGGGCTGTGAACCCCAGGATCCCCTTTCTCCTGGTCTGGAGTCCCTCTCCTACATCACAGCCCTGCAGCAGAGCATGCCTGTCACCTCCCTCAGCCTGTGACACAATCTATTAACATTGCCCATGATTATGTTAGACTTGGGGACCACAGTGTACTATGTCAACTTGAACTTCTTGGTTGGGGCTGGTGCTGTGGTGTAGTGGATAAAGCTGCCGCCTGCAATGCCAGCATCCTATATGGGCACCAGTTCTAGTCCTGGCTGCTCCAATTCTGATCCAGCTCTCTGCTATGACCTGGGAAAGCAGTAGATAATGGCCCAAGTGTTTGGGTCCCTACACCTAAACTGACTCCTGGCTTCGGATCGGTGCGGCTCAAGCTATTGCAGCCAATTTGGGAATGAACCATCCAATGGAAGACTTCTTTCTTTCCTTCTCTGTGTAACTCTTTCAAAGCAATACATCTTTAAAAAAAAAAAAAAAACTTCTAGGTCTTCCATGAAGGTGATACCTGAGTGTATCCCTCCCTGGCAGAAAGGTTGGGAAGAGCTTGTCAGCTAGAAAGACCAGGGAGGTGAGACCAGAGAGCTGCTAGCTGGTGAGAGCCTTATGACCTGACCTGTTTGTGAGTGGGATGTAGCCTGTCCCCATTCTCTCCATCTGTGAGTGGGACCTGTTCCCCCAGCTACAATTCTAGGGGAAGTTGCTATGTTTAGCTCCTGGCCTAATCACTGTTGTCTGGAAGGATTTACCAATTAAGCCTCTGCAGTGTGTGTGTGTGTGTGTGTGTGTGTGTGTGTGTGTGATGGTGGTAAGCATTTTGAAATCCTCATTAAAATGCAGTAGTGGGGAAACTGTCCCCAAGCACTGCCAGGTGAGCTCTGCACCTGCTCTGCCATCTCTTCCAGAGATTCAGCCTCCCAAAATGCACCACTTCTCCATGGGCCCCTCCATCTCTAACTTTATGTGGGGAGAGGGTGGGTGGCAGAAGGCTGTAGGCTCTGCCTGTTGCTAAGGGGAAGTAACAGCAGAGGACCAAAAGGACTATACCCTAGCATACCAGGGTTCTGTGCCTATTCTACCACTGTGCTTCTTCTCAGGCAGTTTTCTTCTAGTTCCAGTTGTGAACCATGTGTCTGTCATCTAGACTGGGAGTCCTGCATCAGCTGCACACACACTTTGCCTGGGGCTCACTGGTTCAGGTGTTCTGCATTCTCCTGCAGCCTCTGTGCTGCCCCAGGGAGTCCTGCCCACATTATTTTGATAAATACATCTCTAAAGCCATTTAAAAAATAATTTCTGTGTTTAGAAATGAAACAGGGTCATCATTACTGCCTGACTAGAAGCCTATTTAATTTTTTTAAAGATTGATTATTTATTTGAAAGTCAGTTATGCAGAGATAGGAGAGGTCCTCCATCCAATGGTTCACTCCCCAATTGGCTGCAGTGGCCAGAGCTGTGCCAATCTCAAGCCAGAAGCCATGAGCCTCCTCTGAGTCTCCCATGTGGGTGCAGAGTTCCAAGGATGTGGGCCATCCTCTACTGCCTTCAAAGGCCATAGCAGAGATCTGGATAAAAAGTGGAACAGCTGGGACCTGAACCAGCGCTGCATGGGATGCCTGCACTGCAGGCAGTGGCTTTACCTGTTATGCCACAGCACCGGCCCCTAGATGCCTGTTTAAATGATTAACTACCTTGACTTAATTACTGATCTCCCAGTTGGAAGTTAATATGTAATTTTTAAAGTTATTTATTAAAAGATTTATTTATTTTATTTGAAAGGCAGAGTTACAGAGAAGTAGAGGCAGAGAGAGAGGTCTTCCATTCATTACCTTACTCCCCAAATGGCCATGATGGCCAGAAATGGGTTGATCTGAAGCCAGGAGCCTGCATCTTTCTCTAGGTCTACAATGTGGGAGCAGGGGCCCAAGGACCTGGGTCATCTTCTACTGCTTTCCCAGGCCATAGCAGAGAGCTGAATCAGAGTGAGCAGCCAGGACTCAAACCAGCACCCACATGGGATGCCAGCACTCAGGCAGTGGCCTTATCCTCTATGCCACAGCACCAGCCGCAATACATAATTTTTAAACCAACACTTTCTCTTAAACTCTAAAACACTGCTGCCGGGCTTCTGCATAAAAGCCCCTTAAGTGACCTCTCCAAACCACTACTTCTTTACCAAGGCATCCCTGATTACAGCACTTCTTTCGCCTGAATTAGCATTTCTGCTGAGCAAGTAACCGAGTACTTGGATTGCAACAGGTCTTTTAAGTGAATAAGAATGTTTTTTCTTTCAAGTTTTATTTGGAAGTCAAAGCTGAGCCCCCAAATGGCCATGCTGAAGCCAAGAGCTTCTTCTGAGTCTTCCACATGGGCCATCTTCCACTGCTTTCCCAGGCATATTAATAAGGAGCTGGATCAGAAGTGCAGCCAGGACTCAAGCTGGTACCCATATAGGATGCTGGCACTGCAAAAGTGGCTTAACCCACTGTGCCACAGTGCCAGCCCCAAGAATTTATTTTGAAAGACCATCTTTGTGACACAGCAGGTTAAGCTGCCACATATCTGTCTCATATCTGAGCGTCCCATATCTGAGCTCCAGTTGCAGTCCTGGCTGTTCTGCTTCCTGCTTATGCACCTGCAGAAGGAGATGGTTCAACTACTAGAGCCCCTGCCACCCCTGTGGGAGACTTGGATGGACTTCTGGTTCCCATCTTCAGCCTCGGCCAGACCTGGCTCCTGTGGTCATTTTGGGACTGAACCAGAAAATGGAAGATCTATATCTCCCCTTCCCATCCCCATAACTGCCTTTCATATAAATATAGATTTTCTTTAAAAAATTATTTGGAAATCTATGCACCATTTTTGTATAAAAGGCACTTTCCATTAACTTTCTGAAGACCTTTCACATGCATGATTTCAAAATTAGTTGCACAAAAGAAACTTATTTTTTAATTCCATTTCCCAAACTTTTTGAAACTCCTATTTGCTTTTATCTCTATTTTTCTATAAACAGCATATATAAATATGCTTAAGTACAAAATTTTTAGGCAGATATTTATGGAAACCATAGGTCCCATGGGCCATTAACATTTTTAAAGCATTATTTATTTGAAAGACTGATAGGGAGGGTGAGAGGGAGAAAGGAGAGGGGTGACAGAGAGTGATGGAGAGAGAGAAAGCAAGAGTGCTCTTTCAACCACTGGTTCACCCATCAAATGCCCACAACAGCTTGGGATGGGCCAGGCTGAAGCCAAGAGCTAGGACTTCTGTCCAGGTCTCCCACATGAGTGTCAGAGGCCCAGTACTTGAGCCATTATCTGGTGCCACTCATGCACATTAATAGAAGGGTGGATCAGAAACAGACAAGATTCAGTCCCAGGCATTCTGATATTTGTCATGTGCTTCCCAAGTAGTGGTTTAACCTGCTGAACGAAAATGCTCATCTCTGGCATTTTATTTGATATTTCCCTGGCATTTTGAATTGCTTTACCTAAATTTGTTGGAGCCGGTGTTGTGATGCATTAGGATCATCTGTTGCCAGTGATGCTGGTATCCCATATGGACACTGGTTTGCGTCTCGGCTGCTCTACTTCCCATCCAGCTCTCTGCCAATGCATCTGAGAAAGCAGCAGACAACCCAATTTCTTGAGTTTCTGCCACCCATGAGGGAGACTCAGACAGGGTTCCAGATCCTGGCTTTGGCCTGACCCAATCCCAGCCACTGGGACCATTTGGTGGGTTAACCAGCAGATAGAAGATTTCTCCCTTTCCCTCTCTCCCTCCCCCTCCTGGACTCTACCTCTTTATCTATAACTCTGTCTTCCAAATAAATAATTCTTAAAACATTTATTTATTTGAAAGTCAGAGAGAAAGTTACACAGAGAGGTCTTCCATCCGCTGGTTCACTCTCCAGTTGGCTGCAACAGCCAGAGCTGTGCCGATCTGAAGCCAGCAGCCAGGAACTTCTTCCAGATCTCCTTTGTGGGAACAGGGGCCCAATGGC
This sequence comes from Oryctolagus cuniculus, assembly GCF_051225735.1. NCBI lineage: Eukaryota > Metazoa > Chordata > Mammalia > Lagomorpha > Leporidae > Oryctolagus > Oryctolagus cuniculus. The sequence continues at coordinate 93,814,399 of NC_142881.1, forward strand.
TGGGGCCATCTTCTATTGCTTTCCCAGGCCATAGGAGAGAGCTGGATCAGAAGTGGAACAAGTGGGTCTTGAACCAGCATTCATATGGGATGCCAGCACTGCAGGCGGTGGCTTAACCTGCTATACCACAGCACCACCCCCAATAAATTTTTTAGGTTTATTTTATTTATTTGAAAGACTGAGTTACAGAGAGGGGTAGAGCCAGAGAGAGAGAGAGAGAGAGAGAGAGAGGTCTTCAATCACCTGGTTCACTCCCCAAATGACCAAAACAGCCAGAGCTGAGCTGATCCAAAGCCAGGAGCCAAAAGCTTCTTTTGGGTCTCCCACATGGATCAAGGGGTCCAAGTACTTGGGCCATCTTCTCCTGCTTTCCAGGCCATAACAGAGAGCTGGATTGGAAGTGGAACAGCCTGGATGCAAACCAGTGCCCATATGGGATGCTGGCACTGCAAACCAGGATTTTAGCCCTCTGCACCACAGCGCTGGTCCTGGATCTTTTTAAAATATTTATTTTTCAGCATTTTTTTCTCCTTACTTGCTAGTATAGCATTCTCCGTTGGTGCTGCTGCTCTCTGTGGACTTGTCCTCCTCAGCTTCTGACTAGAGCACAGCCACCTCTCCAATGCTGACATCCTCTGACACACATTTCACTCTTCGGTTCTCTAAACTGCTGACTCCTGGGCAACCTAACTAACTCTCATGCATAAATTTGCATAGACACACACACCTGAGGACTTTGGAGTCTTGGATTTCAGGTTGTAATTAACTTTCATTTTCAGATGATTGGTGAAAAAACCAGTCTGGAAGCCAGGGTGTAGCCTTGTGGTTCAGATGTCCGTGTCCCACATTGGAGTGTCTGGGTTTGATTCCCGGTTCCAGCCTCAACTCCAACTTCCTGATAATGCAGACCCAGGGAACTAGCAAGTGATGGCTCAGATGATTGGGTTCCCTTCTCCTGGGCCAGCTCTGGACACTGTGGACCTTTCAGCAGTGAACTAGAGGGTGAATACCACTTCTCTGTCTACTTGTTCATTTCTTTGCATCTCAAATTAAAAAACAAAACAAGTATGTCTGTATCATCCATTAAAATAACTTCCTCAATGGAGAAAAGTAGTTTCATTGTTAAATTTGGGGAAAAAATAATGCTTCTTGGTTGTAAATGATATTTGAATAATGCATAACTGTAAATCAGACTTCCATAGTGGATAAGGAAGAGAAAGATGGAAGCAATAATTTTTACTTCTGGCTTTGGTACTTCTCTGTCATGTAACCTTGGAAAATTAATTTAAACTCATGGGGCCTGAGTGTCCTTACAATTACAGGCTTATCTAGTTGAGGCAGGTGGTGTAGAGGGAGGTGGCAGGAAGCTGAGAACTTTCCTTGTTTCTGTGCCTACAGAGCTAAGTGACATTAGCAAGTCATTTGACCCCTCTGGATCGTCCTCCCTTGTGAGATAAGATTGTCTTTATAGCTAAAGGATTTTTTTTTTATCTTTTATTTAATGAATATAAATTTCCAAAGTACGACTCATGGGTTACAATGGCTTTCCCCCCCATACCGTCCCTCCCACCCACAACCCTCCCCTTTCCCACTCCCTCTCCCCTTCCATTCACATCAAGATTCATTTTCGATTATCTTAATATACAGAAGATCAGCTTAGTATACCTTAAGTAAGGATTTCAACAGTTTGTTCCCACACAGAAACATAAAGTGAAAAACAATAGATGATTTTTTTTTAAATGATGATGAAATCAGATCAGACCTATTGTCATGTTTAATCCCAGTGAGAGTCAAGTTGGGAATTGATAATTTCTTTTTTTTTTTTTTTTTACAGAAGATCAGTTTAGTGTACATTAAGTAAAGATTTCAATCGTTTGCACCCCCATAGAAACACAAAGTGAAATATACTATTTGAGTACTCGTTATAGCATTAAGCCTCAGTGTACAGCACATTAAGGACAGAGATCCTACATGAGGAGTAAGTGCACAGTGACTCCTGTTGTTGACTTTACCAATTGACACTCCTGTTTATGGCATCAGTAATCTCCCTATGCACCAGTCATGAGTTTCCAAGGCTATGGAAGCCCCTTGAGTTCTCCGACTCTTATCTTGTTTAGACAAGGTCATAGTCAAAGTGGAGGTTCTCTCCTCCCTTCAGAGAAAGGCACCTCCCTCTTTGAAGACCTGTTCTTTCCACTGGGATCTCACTCACAGAGATCTTTTTGCCAGAGTGTCTTGGCTTTCCATGCCTGAAATACTCTCATGGGCTTTTCAGCCAGATCCGAGTGCCTTTAGGGCTGATTCTGAGGCCAGAGTGCTATTTAGGACATCTGCCATTCTATGAGTCTGTATAGCTAAAGGATTTATTCTACACAGTCCTATCTTATGGTAAGGTTCACATGACTGTGAAGTGTTTTATAAACTGGCAGTGTAATAATCAAGTTGGCACTGAAGATGAAATGTTAAACAGCATAGAATTTCTAAGGCTTGTAGTACTATTAGGAGCTGCACAGAAACATTTAAGTTCATGGGCATTTTTAAATTTAAAAACAGAATCATTGAATTACGGTTCAGAATCAGTATAGTTACTAAAATTCTTATTTATAATCACTGAGATTGGTAGTGTAATTACTGATAGCATACTCCTAGTGTTGTATATTTTAGTTTATACAATACTTAGACTATATAAAAATATAGGTAGCAATATTTAATGCTTCTCTTACTTTTACTGGATTGGATTATAGCATACATTAATAAACCTTTTTTTAAAGATTTATTTATTTCAAAGAATTACAGAGAGAGACACATAAATAGACAGAGATGTTCCATCTGCTGTTTTACTCCCCAAGTGGCTGCAAGCAGCTGGAGCTGGGCTAATCCAAAGCCAGGTGCTTCTTCCAGGTCTCCCACATGGATTCAGGGGCCCAAGTATTTGGGCCATCTCCTGCTGCTTTCCCAGGCACATTAGCAAGTAACTAGATTAGAGGCAGAGCAGCTGGGACATGAACCAGTGCCCATAAGGGATGCCAGTGTTGCAGGTGGTGGCCTTACCTTATATGCCACAGCACCAGCTACAGCCTATTCATTTTAAATTAATAACTAAAGATTATCCACTGTTCAGCCTCCTGGCTTTGGCTTGGCCCAGCCTCTGCTGTTGTGGACATTTGGGGAGTGAACCAGAGGTTGAAAGATCTCTCTTCTTATGTCTCTCCCTCTCTAACCTTGCCTTTCAAATAAATAAATGAGTCTTTGAAATAAAAATACATACACACATACACACACACACATGGTACCAACACAGTCGGTAAAGCAGGAAGCAGCCCCCATAGGCTTCCCCCAACTTCTGGAGCCCTGAGTTGTGGTGCAGGCCCATGACCGGGGAAGCCCTCGGCAGGTCCGGGCCAGCTGTTGGGACCCATGACCCCCGACCCCGGGCCCCAACCCCTTCAAGGTCACCACCGCAGCCTCCTGTTTAGCTGGTTCTTAATCCTCAAGAAGGGATTTAGGTCAATGTTCTATTCTCATCAATGACCTTGATGTTTAATAAAAGATTCTGTTAGTAATTTTAACCCTGGGTGGTTCTAAAGATGTGCTGTGACTTAGGTTTAGAAAAGAGCATCTTCCTTGCCACCCTCATCTCAGCTCTGGGGCTGCCAGTTCTCCCTGCACAGATTCAGTAATGCATGCTTCTTCTCTACTACAAAGATCTTATGTTGGTCATATTTCCAGTTACCAAAATCAAATCAACTCACACCTGGACTCTGAGTATTCAATGACATTATTTATCAAAATAAATGTATTCAAATATTCAAAGACCACTTCAAAGCTTAACTGCCTTCAAGAGTTTTTGGCACTTGTAACAGACACCGTGGTTTTCTATACACGAGCACTATTTTATATACCATTTAACAATTCAAACATCACTTCAGGTTCAGCAATACACAATAGAATGGATGATTCTACATAATAAACATGTTACATTAGTTTGGACTTAAAACCTAGAACTAAAACCATGTGGTAACATGGACGGATTTAAGGAAAGATGTACAGCTAGGTAGCTAAGGCCACAGAATCCCAGACCTATTGATTTTAAGTGAGTCTAGATCACCAGCATTCCATTGCATTATCTTCCATCTCAGAGTCCTGCTTTTCCAGCGAGACCCACCCCACTCAGACCACATATTTCCTGCCTGTGTCTGTACAGTGGTGGAAGCTGTTCTGATACAAGTGTCTCCTGGACAGTCTCCAGCTCCCTGATTCACTACCTGAACTGGAATCAACAGTTGTGAGGGATGTTTCCCAAACACCCAGGCTGAATTCAATGTCAGTCTCTTTGACAGTCACAAACTTCTGCCTTAGGAAACAGAACATGTCCTCTACTCTGGGGCTCCCTTTTTCTTCTCATGGGGTTCTGTGGTGATCTGTGGTTTTCAACACAAGTCCTGCTAGCATTATAACTCAAAAAAAAAACCCCCACCAGGGATAAGAGTTCTTTCTGGGGGCTGGTGCTGTGGCATAGCAAGTTACACTGCTGCCTGCAGCACTAGCATCCCACATGGATGCCGGTTTGAGTCCCAGCTGCTCCACTTCTTACCCAGCTCCCTGCTGGGTAAAGCAGCAGAGAATGGCCCAAGTGCTTGGTCCTCTGCCCCAATATGGGAGCCCTGGAGGAAGCTGATGGCTTCAGCCTGGCCCAGCCCTGGACATTGTGGCCATTTAGGGGGTGAACCAGCAGATGGACTTCTCCGTCTTTCCCTCTTTTTTTTCTCTCTGTAACTCTGCCTTGCAAATAAATACAACTTCAAAAAGTTATTCTCCACCAAGCTATACACCCTTTTCCAGGCAGCTGTACAGCTGGGAGTTGTAGCTTCTTGTATATTTTGGATAATCAGAGTTTTGGTTTGAAAGCATGTTCATCTGAAACAAAGATCACTCATTATCCTTTGTTAGAGAAGGGGGCTCTGCTCTTTGAAAGTGAAAATCAGAAGCTGTAACGTGTGATGAGCTCCACCTGCCAGGGCTGGGATACTTAGTTGAAAGCCAGGACACCAGCAGAGGAAGCTTTTCAGATTCCCTGGCCTTTGCTTTAGTCTTACTTCTTTTGTTGCTTCTTGGTGCCAAGGGTGTACACTTTATGCTGAAATGAGGAATTGTGTCTTACCTCTTTAGTTTTTTTTTTCTAAGAAGACTGTATATATTTATCTTGGATTTAAGGATAGCTTCTGGAGTGGGTAGATTTTTTGGAAGTTTTCACAAGTCAGCCAGTAGCTTATATTTTCTTCACAGAATTCAGTTTTTAAAAAAGCCTTCAATACAGCCAGACCATCTGTAGGGAGGGAAGAGAAGGTAGAAAAATAAAAAGAAACATGAGGAATATGAGGAAGCTAGTGATCAAATAATCCCTTGTGCTTTTCTAGTACTAGGATTAGCTATTCTCTAGTTTTTACTCAATCCTGTAATCCTGAGGATTTAGCTCTTTAAAGACAAAGATGCCAGTAGGCAAAATACTTGAAGTTGGTGCCATACTACTACTAAAACATAAATACTTCAGTTTGTTTTAATGCCAAAAATATATTTGTAGGAGAGGCACAAATCCTCAGGGAACTAAGTCTCTTGCAAACACTGCATGCAATGAAAAGCATCCTCAGCCTCAACCAAGAGCACTGCCATTGCAGAGCTAAAGGGTGATTTATCTCCCTCACCTGGGGTGAATATGCTGAGAAATAAAGGGAGATAAACAGATCTTCTAGGTTAAGTCGAATTCTCCTTGGTGAGCTGCTTACTTGAGGACACAGCCTTTCTGCACTCTTCCCAGGCCATAGCAGAGAGCTGGATCGGAAGTGGAGCAGCCGGGACTTGAATTGATGGCTATATGGGATGCCGGCACTGAAGGTGGTGGCTTTACCCGCTACATCACAGAGCCGGCCCCTAGTCAAATTTATATTAATCTTTCCTTTTGTCCAGTACAGCCATGTAGCTTCATATAATTTTGTCTTATTTTAAATAGCTAAATATAATTTTTATCTTTTTCTTTGAGGCAGTCTTTGGAAAGACATCCCTCACATTAATCTTCACTAATCATAGTATTCAACAAGTATGTTAGCTTCCTCTTAAGTCATTTCATTCACTCTGATGATGTCAAGTTTCATTGGCAGCTTAGATCTCTCTGTCTGTCTCCCCCACCCCTTGATCTGCAGGTTGTATGTCAGTTGTCCTTTGAATTTCTTCACAGATTTGACCAAAGAAACTTCAAAAATGATGTGTCCAAATTCAATCTGATTTCTTTCTATCATATCTTTTGTATTTTTTCCTAATTTCAGTTTACAGCACAAATGTCTACCTGGTCCTTCATGCACATGGCATGGAATTAAACTCTGCTTGTTCTGAAGAACAAATTAGTACTGAATTCCCTTCCTGTTCTCTCCTTTTTTGCTTTTTATAGTGAGTTACCTTCTCTCCTTACTGGTATCTGCCTTGTTGGGTAGTGGTCATGTCTTTGAATTCTTCCCTTTTCACTGTCCATTTAGCTCTTCTCCATTTTCCTTCCAGGGTATGATTTTAAAATGTAAATTTGGTCAAATAATCAAGTAACTTATCACTTTTACTGCTCCCTCACCCAGTTATGTCCACTCTGTATTTTAGGTGGTTGGTACAATTGTAATTATTTGATTGAAAAAAATATAGGCAGTCTTATGAACATATTTTGGTTTATAAACAATTTTACAAAAACAACACATAACATTTTTTGACAGGCAGAGATAGACAGTGAGAGAGAGAGACAGAGAGAAAGGTCTTCCTTCTGTTCGTTCACCCCCAAATGGCCACTACGGCCAGCGTGCTGCGCCGATCTGAAGCCACGAGCCAGGTGCTTCCTCCTGGTCTCCCATGTAGGTGCAGGGCCCAAGCAGTTGGGCCATCCTCCACTGCCTTCCCAGCCCACAGCAGAGAGCTGGACTGGAAGAGGAGTAACTGGGACAGAACCACACCCCAACTGGGACTAGAACCTGGAGTGCTGGCACCACAGGTGGAGGATTAGCCTAGTGAGCCACGGCGCCAGCCCACATAACATTTATATTGTTGGAATTAGATCAAGTATGTAAGTGAAGAGTCACTCAATTATTAGTTCCTTGGATACTGTTATTTCCTTTATCTGACCTCATAGCCCAGGAATACCCAGCTGTGATGCTATGTGTAGCATCATTCTACTGGCTTCTGTTATTTGTGCTTGCCCCTTCTGATTTATGTTGCATGATAGTCATGAACACATTATTGCAGATCTAGCCACCATTGGTGTTTTATTAAACTGTAACCTGATGATATGAAAAATCCATTTTTAAACAAAATTTATTACCCATATCTACATTGAACATATATCTCTTAGTTCATCTAACATGTTATTTCAGGTGTGTGTACTTATGTCTAGAGACTGCATTGTGTGCTCCTTTCAGAGACATTGGGAAGAAAGTTCTGGATATATAGGGAATCTCTACTATAGTGAAATTAGAATTATAGAATTAATAGAATCAAGACAGTTTCATGTGATTCTGCTTTCTGTTTTTTCCCTTTCTGTTTCTATACACTGTACAAATTAAGGTACATCTTAGTAAGAGGCATATAAAATACACTGAGAAGAATGCACTCCCAGGCAATCCAGAATGGATATGTTGAAGAGAAATGTGCTGTCATAGGGGTTGCTGACCTAACTGTGGACTTTGAGGAGTGGCAGGACCTGGACAATGCTCCGAGGACTCTGTACACAGATGTGATGATGGAGAGCTACAGCAGCCTGCTGTCCTTGGGTGAGTGACACTCCTCAGTCAACCCCAGTTGGGCCACATTTTTCCCATTTAGCAGATAAGTAACTTATAAAGTGCATTGCTGTTCAGGCCTAGGAGTTAGTGCTTACAGAATGTGAGTATTCACACTCTACAGCAAAGGATTCACATTGACCCTTTTCTCACACAGATCCTGAAGTCAAGCTGTTGTCTTTCAAGAAACCTGACTTACTGAGTTGACAAAGTCCTACATTAACAGGATTGTGTGTTACCAAACCTGAGGTGGTCTTCAAGATGGAGTGAGGAGCAGAGCCATGATGGTAGAAGAAGTTCTCAATCAGAGCCTCCCAGGTCAGTCAGCACCTACTGGGTAGGAGGCTGGGCCAGGAGAGCTCAGCAGGTGTTCATTGTGTAGAGCTCCTTTCACTGTTTCCCCAGGTTCCAGCCATAAGTACAGCTGATTTCAAGCATTAGACACAGGCATTCCACTGCCTCTAATGAAGGTTCCTCTGTATTCATCCCTCATCCTTCTTTTTTCTAGTTGATGGACATTTTCTTAGACTTACCAAGAATGCAGTCCACTTAAGGCCCTGCTAAGGCTTTTTTCTAGGTTAGGTACATTCTCTAAATCCTAACTTGTCCTTTTCTCCACTTTCATACATATATTCCTTCAGGAATTGACAAATAAATAAATATATAAGGGGTCCAAGAACAAAGCCTCTTTGTAAGTCAGGATGCAAAGAAGGCTTAACATAAAAACACAGAAAAGGCTGTTTCTAGACTCACCAAGAGAACCAGGAAATTCTGGATGGCAAGGCCATTATGGGAACCTATGGATTCATATTGAAGGCTTCAGATTAGAATGGGATGGTTTGAAGTTAGTATTCTTCCTTCTTTTTTAAAATTACTGTGAAACAACCATGAGATAAGAAGTGTATAGAAGTCCCAGTTTTCTGTGAAAGCAGGAGGCAACTGAAGCTTCAATATAGAAATCAGTGGGCTGGCACCATGGCTCACTAGGCTAATCCTCTGTCTGTGGCACTGGCACACCGGGTTCTAGTCCTGGTTGGGGTGCCAGATTCTGTCCTGGTTGCTCCTCATCCAGTCCAGCTCTGCTGTGGCCTGGGAAGGCAGTGGAGGATGGCTCAAATGCTTGGGCCCTGCACCTGCATGGCATGGGAGACCAGGAGGAAGCACCTGGTTCCTGGCTTTGGATTGGTGTGGTGCGCCGGCCACAGCACGCTGGCCGGAGCAGCCACTGAAGGGTGAACCAACGGAAAAAGGAAGACCTTTCTCTCTGTCTCTCTCTCTGTCCACTCTGCCTGTCAAAAAAATTTTTTTAAAAAAGAAGAAATCAGTGAATTATCAAGCAGGAGTGTGTGATCTAGGAATTGAGAGAATACCAGGGCTATTGATCTCACAATCAGGTGGAAACCCCTTTTCAACAAAGGTGAACCCTACTGGGTGTCACAACCAAATCTTTTAAACCCATATGGAGAGGGTTCCCAAGGTGGTAAGTTAGGATGTTCCTATACCCATTACAGTTCTGAAATTGTGAAGATGTCAGGTTTCCTTAAGCATATTAAAGACACTGTCAACATTTACTGTGTGGAAGAGATTTTTCATTTGAAAAACCCCACAGTCAACTTTGCCCTGGGAGGACTGAAAATGATACAGCCATGGTTGCAAAGCCTGCTGCTAAGCTATCCACTTGCTTAGAGGACAGACACATGTCTCTCTCCCACCTGGAAACTATGGGTCTAAGACAAATATGCCATATTTAATGCTGAAAAATTAACAAAGGAGAAGAAAACACACTATTTTGTGAGGAAAAACTACTGGAGAAAAGAGCAGAAAAAGCAAATGGTTGCTAAAAAGCTGTCAACTTAATACACCAGCATTTGATAGGCACTGGGAGATTATTTAATGGATTAAATATTTCTCCACTTTTAAAATGTTTATTTATTTATGTTCATCTATAGGAAAAGCAGAAGGACATTGATAGACCTGAGAGACAGATCCTCTGTTTGCTGCTTCTCTCAAATGCCTCCAACAGCCAAATTTAGACCAGGCCAATGCTAGGTGCTGAAGTCCCCTGAAGGTCTGCCACATGCCATATTATATTATAATATTATATATTATATATAATTATATATAATATATAATATATATTATATTATTATATATTACATAATATTGTATAATTATATGATATATTAATGTATATCATATATTTTATATATATTTACATTTATATAAATATATATTACATAATATTGTATAATTATATGATATATTAGTATATATTATATATTTTATATATATTTACATTTATATAAATATATAAAATATATTATATATCATATATAATATATAAATAAATTATATATAAATATTTATATAAATACATATATTTATATAAATATATAGTATATATAATATATTTTTACATATAATATATAATATTATATAATTGTATAATTATATAATATTAATATTACCAATATTATATAATATATTATAATTGTATTATTAGATTATAATATTACATTTTAATAATAATATAATTATATTATGTTATTATTATAATAATTATTTGTATTTCATAGGAGAGAAAGGCAGTATATACCTACCAGACACTCTAGGGTTAAAAAAATATTGTGCTGGAGTGGATGTTTGGGGTAGGAGGTGTTTTATTAAGATGCTGGGTGGGATGGCCACAGCCCAATTGGAGTACTGGGGTTGGAGTTCTTCCTGTGTTTCAGATTCCATTTCCTGCTGTTCTACTCCCTGGGAGACCGTAGGTGATGGTGGCTCAAGTTGTTGGATTTTTTTTTTTTAACAGGCAGAGTGGACAGTGAGAGAGAGAGAGAGAGACAGAGAGAAAGGTCTTCCTTTTGCCATTGGTTCACCCTTCAATGGCCACCGCAGCTGGCACATCGAGCTGATCCGAAGGCATGAGCCAGGTGATTCTCCTGGTCTCCCATGCAGGTGCAGGACCCAAGCACTTGGGCCATCCTCCACTGCACTCCCTCTCCGCACATAGCAGAGAGCTGGCCTGGAAGAGGGGCAACTGGGACAGAATCCAGCACCCCAACTGGGACTAGAACCCAGTGTGCCAGCACCACAGGCAGAGGATTAGCCTATTGAGCCATGGCGCCAGCCCTCTTATCAGTTCTTTCACTAATAGACACCTAGATGGATTCTGTGTCATGGCTACTGTGACTTGCATTACAGTGGGGGAAAGACAATGCTCTGATATGCTGATTTCATTTTCTTCTGAAATATTTAGTCAGGAGTAAGATAGCTGTGCCATAGAGAGGTAATTTTATTTATTTTAGAGTGACCATTCTTTTCTCCATATTGCCTATGTTAATTTGCATTTCCATCCACAGTATATAAAATTCATTTTCATATCCTCAGCATTTAAAAAATTTTTGGGGGGTAAGATGATTTTTTAAAAAGATTTATTTATTTAGATAAAAAGGCAGAGTTACAGAGATGAAGAGGTCTTTCATTCTTTAGTTTACTCCCCAGATGGCTGCAATGGCTGGAGCTGGGGTGATCCAAAGCCAGGAGCCAGGAGTCCCCTCCAGTCTACCATGCAGTTGCAGAGGCCCAAGGGTGTGGGTCATCCTCTACTGCTTTCCCAGGCCATAGCAGAGAGCTGGATAGGAAGTGGAGCAGCCAGGACTGGAACTGGCACCCCATGGGATGCCAGAACTGCAGGCAGAAGCTTTTTTTTTCCCCAAGATTTACTTGCTGGGGCCAGTGTTGTGGCACTACCTGCAGCACTGGCATCCCATGAGTGCCGGTTCGAGTCCCAGCTGCTCCACTTCTGATCCAGCTCTCTGCTATGGCCTGGGAAAGCAGTGGAAGATGGCCCAAGTCTTTGGGCCCCTGCGCACATGTGGGAGACCCAGAAGAATCTTTTGGCTTCAGATCAGCTCAGCTCTGGCCATTATAGCCATTTGGGGAGTGAACCAGCAGAATGGAAGACCTCTGTCTCTGGCTTTACATCTCTCTGTAACTCTGTCTTTCAAATAAATAAAATAAATCTTTAAAAAATATTTATTTATTTGAAAGTCAGAGTTACTCAGAAAAGGAGAGGCAGAGAGAGAGAGAGAGATCTTCCATCCACTGGTTCACTCTAATTGGCTGCACCGGCCAGAGCTGGGCCTATCCAAAGCTAGGAGCCAGGAGCTTCTTCTGGGTCTTCTACACAGTTGCAGGGGCCCAAGCATTTGGGCCATCTTCCACTGCTTTTGCAGGCCATAGCAGAGAGTTAGATCAGAAGCGGAGCAGCCAGGACTCGAACCGGTGCCCATATGGGATTCTGGCACTGCAGGCAGTAGCTTTACCCACTACACCACAGTGCCAGCCCCACGTGCTGGCTTTACTTGATACTCCACAGTGCTGGCCTGCACTGTGTTTTGATTTGTGTTTATTTAATGGCTAATGACATAGATCATTTTCTCACATGTTCTTACCATCTATATTTATTTTTCTGGGAAATATCTATGCAGATCCCTGCCCATTTCTTTTCTGCATGAAATTCTGGCCTCAAAGAGTTTGGGAAGACTCCCTGCATTTCAACTTTTTGGAATAGCTTGAGAGGGATCGTGCTATTTCATTTTTAAAACCTGGTAGAGCGCTGGCAACGCAGCTCACTAGGGTAATCCTCCACCTGTGGTGCTGGCACCCCGGGTTCTAGTCCCAGTTGCTCCTCTTCCAGTCCAGCTCTCTGCTGTGGCCTGGGAAGGCAGTGGACAATGGCCCAAATGCTTGGGCCCTGCACCCACATGGGAGACCAGGAAGAAGCACCTGGCTCCTGGCTTTGGATCAGTGTAGCTCCAGCCATAGTGGCCATTTGGGGGGATGAACCAACGGAAGGAAGACCTTTCTCTCTGTCTCTCTCTCTCACTGTCTAACTCTGCCTGTCAAAAAAAAAAAAAAAACCCACCTGGTAGAGATTGGTAGTAAAGCCATCTGGTGCTGACCTTTAATATGTTTGGAGACTTTGATTCCTGTTACTCATTATTGACCCATTCATGTGTTCTCTGCCTTTGTGGTTCAGTTTTGATAAGCTATATGTATCCAGAAATTAACCATTTCTTTTAGGTTTTCAGTTTGCTAGTGTAGTAGTTCTTTTCTTTTTAATTTATTTTATTTACTTGAAAGATAGAGTTACAGAGAGAGGTTGAGACAGAGAGAGAGGTCTTCCATCCACTTATTCACTCCCCAGCAGGCCGTAAAGGCTGGAGTTGTGCTGATCTGAAGCCAGGAGCTTTTTCTGGGTCTCCCACATGGGTACAGGAGCCCAAGGACTTGGGTCATCTGCTGCTGATCTCCCAGGCCATAGCAGAGAGCCATATCAGAAGAGGAGCAGCTGGGACTAGAACCAGTGTCCATTTGGGATGCTGGGCTTCAGGCCAGGGCATTATCCCACTGCACCGCAGTGCTGGACCAGTGTAGTAGTTTTTAATAATCTCTAGTGATCTGTTGTATTTGTATGATAATATCTTCTTTTTTTTTTTTCTTTGAATCTATTCCTTGTTTTCTTAGTGTAGCTAAAGAATTATTTTGGTTTCTAAAGAACCAACTGTTGATTTTATTGATTTTTAAAGTTGCTTAAGATTATTTCTTTCTTCTGCTCTGATCTTTATTAACTTTTTTCTACTGCCATTTGTTCTGGCTCATTCTTATTTTCTAGGTCCCTGTGATGAGTAGGTAGGTTGCTTATTTGATAATTTTCTGTTTTTGATGTTTGGCCACCTGAAGCCATACTTTTAGTTTCTTTTTTCTTTTTGCATTCCTTCAACATTTATTCATTTTTAAAAAGAGATAGTGGCTCTTAATACCTCTGAGCATCCACTTTGAGACTTTTTATAAATAATTAACCATTTTTCCCACAACTATATCCTGTACATACTTTTTTACAAGTTCCTTGTTTCTTTACTTTTAATATTTTTAAAAAAAAATTATTTAATGTATGTAAATTTCATGTATTTCCTATATGCAGATTTGGGAACATAGTGATACTTCCCATCCCACACTCCTTCCCACCAATGTTCTCACTCTTCTTCCTTCTCCCTCTCCCATGCACATTCTTAATTTTTCAGAGATCTACTTTCAGTTAATTTATATTGATAAGATTTACCTCAACTGTTGTTCCTCAACAGTTGAAACAAGGGCTGTAAACAATCATCAAACCTCAAAGTGTCAATTTCACTACTATAGATTACCTTATAGGTACTCTATTAGTTACCACAGATCAGGGAAAACATATGGTATTTGTCTTTTTGGGACTGGCTTATATCACTAAGTATACTGGTTTCCAGATGTATCCATTTGGATGCAAATGACACTTCTGTGTAGTGTTCCATAGTATATAGTACCATAATTTCTTTATCCAGCCTTCAGTTGATGGGCATCTGAGTTGATTTCATATCATGAATTGAGTTGCAATGAACATGGGGGTACAGAAAACTCTTTAATATGCTAATTTCATTTCCTTTGGGTAAATTTCCAGGAGCGGATGACTGGGTCTTATGGTAGGTCTATAGGTACCTCCAATACTGTCTTCCACAGTGGCTGTACAAGTTAACATTCCCACGAAGAGTGGATTAGAGTACATTTTTCCCCCACATCCTCACCAGCATTTATTGTTTGTTGGTTTCTGTATGACAGCCTTGTTAACTAGGGTGTGGTGAAGCCTCATTTTTGTTTTGATTTGCATTTCTGTTGGCCATTTGAATTTCCTCTTTTGAAAAATGCCCTCAGGGCCATTACTGTGACACAGCAGGTAAATCTACAGCCTGCAGTGTGCTTCCCATATGGGTGCCAGTTTGAGTCCCAGCTGCTCCACCTCCAATCCATCTCTCTGCTGTGGCCTGGGAAGGCAGTAGAAGATGGCCCAAGTCCTTGGGCCCCTGCACCCGCATAGGAGACCTGGAAGAAGCTCCTGGGTTCTGGCTTCAGATTGGCATAGCTCTGGCCATTGTGGCCAATTGGAGAGTGAACAAGCGATGGAAGACCTCTCTCTCTCTCTCTCTCTCTCTCTGCCTCTCCTTCTCTCTCTGTAAATCTGACTTTCAAATAAATAAATAAATCTTAAAAAGAAAAAAGTCTTTTCCCATTTCTTAACTGGATTGTTTTGTTGTTGAGTTTGTGAGCTCCTTATAGATCTGGATATTAATCCTTTATTGGTTGGATAGATTGCAAATATTTTCTCCCATTCTGTTGATTGACTCTTCAGTTTGCTGAGTGTTCCTATTGTAGTGCAGAAGCATCTCAGCTTGATGCAATCCCATTTGTTAATTTTGGCTTTGATTGCCTCTGTTTCTGTTGTCTTTTCTAAAGAAGTCTTTGCCTATGGCAATGTCCTGCAGAGTTTCCCCAGTGTTCTCTAGTAATTTGATTGTATCAGGTCATAGATTTAGGTCTTTGATTCATTTTGAGTAAATTTTTGTGTAAGGTATAAGGAAGGGGTATTGTTTCATATTTCTGCACAGGGAGAACCAATGAGTTCTTTGGCTTTATTTCTTGCAGTGAAGGGTTTAAAAAAGTTAAAAGCCGCTCCCACTTCCCCTCCCCTCCTCTGGTGAACTTTCCTGACCTCTTTAGACTTGCTCTTGCTCTGCATAGCCATTCTCTTTAAAGTTAGTCAGTAAATTACCCCAATGTAAGCATAACCTTAGTTTCACCTAAGTAAGACCTCCTGGAACTCTGACCCCACCATGTGTCCCTTATCACCATTCGGTTGCATTCCTATGGTACTCCATATCCTGTACTCCCTGTATTCATAAATCAACTGATTGTAAAATCACTTAACTTGTATCAATTGTTTACTCTGTACCACTGTTTGATCTATGCAATGATTGATTTTCTTTGTTTAAACGTGTGTAAAAACCCAACCCAAGACTATTTGAAGCTGCCCGC
Organism: Oryctolagus cuniculus; assembly: GCF_051225735.1. Taxonomy (NCBI): domain Eukaryota; kingdom Metazoa; phylum Chordata; class Mammalia; order Lagomorpha; family Leporidae; genus Oryctolagus; species Oryctolagus cuniculus. The sequence goes on from NC_142881.1 coordinate 93,830,115, forward strand.
CTGTACTGAGATGAGGGGCCCCGACATGTTGTATCATCAATAAACCTTACCCTTTGTTAATTGCATGAGAGAAGGTCTCTTGGAGCGTTTTTGGGGTGGCAAGCACAATCCAACTCTAACAGTATGTGGGTTATTGTAGGTGAGGGGTATGTTATCTAAGTCAGCCAGCATGTGCCTCCCTTTCTTTTCTTCCCTCTTGTCCCCAGAAGGCCAGGTTGGTGCCTCTGAACCACAGCTTCCTTCTTGCTCTCCATCCCATGCTAGACCTCCTTCCATTTGCTTTGTCCCCAGGGGCAGGCCCAGGGTCTGTAGGGCTAGAAGTGCTGGCAGGGGACAGGCAACTGGCTCATTCCCCTCCTGACCACTCCCAGAAGCCTTTCACCTTGGTTATGGCTTCCTCCTCCCAGTCCCAGCTCTAATGCTGACCCTGCAATGGCATTGTCAGCAAAACACTCTTCTGACCACACTTATCCCACAGACCCTGGCCCATCTGTGCCTTCTCATCTGACAGCTGACTGTCCCCAGGTTCCTTGAGCACTCTTGCTCAGGAGTCCCTCCTACTGAGTGTCAAGAACCTGACGAGGCTGAAGATAGAGAGCGCTGGCTATCCTACTTTTCTGTGACTGCTTAGCACCCCAATGACCCATGGGACCTGCAATAAGTCCAGCAGCTCCTGGGTACTTGCCACCTTCTCCATAGGCTACGTCCACCCTACCTGGCCCATGCCTTCCAGGTACACTGGCAGGATGGGTACAGCTGTGGAGGGCTCCTTATGAAGACCATGGGAGGTGGGACCTGGCACTTGGACTGCTAGGTCTGCCGGATACCACAGGTATTCTCAGGGTCCCTGCTGCTGTGTTGGTGGACTTCCTGGAGGAAGGACAGGAGTCACTGAGCCAGGATCCTCTCGATTCAACAAAGCATCAGTCATAGGGGCAGCAATCATCCTCTAAGTGGAGAATTCTTTCCCTCCAGTGTAACTGGGGCCTAGAGAGAAGCCTCAGTGAGAGAACTGGCAGTCTTGAGCCTCCAGAGTGAGGGCTGCTACCCCTCCTCTCCCTTGCTTTGCAAGAGGCAGACCCCTGCGTGGCTTCCTTGCAGGGTGTCCTGGTGAGCATTTTGAGCATGTGGGCTGCAGGAAGAGCTTGGTGCTGGCTGCCCTCACTGGGGAGCTCCACAGGTGTCCACATCAGTGCACCCCATCCTCAGCTCTGCTCCTTGGCAGATACTTGCTAAGCTCCTGCTGTATGTTGAACCTCTTTTTAGGGGTCAGGGATCCCAAAAGAACAAGATGTGGTCTCTTTCTTGAAGAGTTTTCAGTGTGGAAAGAGGAAGGATGTCAAGAAAGTGAGTCATTGTACTAATCAGACTGGAGTGCTATCAGGACCGTGACCATGAGTGAAGGACAGAGATGGAAAAGATCCTGTGTCCTCTATTCCTCAGAAAACGGGGCTGTGCGAGGGAGGGGTCTGAGAGGAGCACAGGCTGGGGGAGGGCCCTCTTATTCCTAGGTGAGAATGAAATCCATGTGGTGACCACATGCCTTTCTGAGCACCTGAGCAACCCAGATAGGAGAACTGCTGGGCTCTAGCCAAAGAGCCTCATTTGCACCCCGCACTGCCAACATCTGCTAACTCATCTGAAACATGAAGGGGGACCCTGTGTAGAAGCCTGGGAGGCTTCTGGGGGTGGGGGCTGGGCATGCAAGACCCAGTGGGGAGCTAGTCCCATGCTGCTAGCCTGGATCTCTGCAGGGGCTCATCAAGGGCTTTGACCTGGACACCCACAAATCCTGGATCCAGTTTTCTGTCATCCAGGACAACATCTTCTTTGAAAAGACATTTGCTACCCAGCTGTGCAGGAGGCTTGTACCTTCAGTGACAACCTCAGCATGAGTGCCTGATCTATTTTTTTTTAAGATTTTTATTTATTTGGTTGAGAGGTAGAGTCACAAGCCATGAGAGGGAGAGAAAGAGAAAGTCTTCCACATGCCACTTGTATATTATTATTGGGTATAGTTGAATATTTGAATACAAACACATCATAAACTGAGCAAGCAATAGAACTAAGCCTTCCCTTTCCTTTTCTTTGTGTTTAGAGCCTACCAGTTCTACATCAAGTTTGTTTCTTTTTTTTAAGATGTATTTATATATTTGTAAGGCAGAGTTACAGAAAGAGGAAGACACAGAGAGACAGAGACAGAGAGAGTTTCCACCTTCTGGTTCACTCCCCAAGGGGCCACATGGTCTGAGCCAGGCTGATCCAAAGCCAGGAGCCAGGATCTTCTTCCCAGTCTCCCACGTGGTTTCAGGAGCTCAGGTACTTGGACCATCTTGTGCTGCTTTCCTAGACACTTTAGCAGGAAGCTAGATCAAAAGTGGAGCAGCCAGGACTCAAATTGGTGTTCATATGGGATGCTGGAACTGCAGGTGGCTGCCTTACCCACTATGCCACAGTACTGGCCCCACCATCCCAGTTTCTTATGCAGTACATCATATTGTGAACCATAGTTGCCACATTGTGTTATGGATCACTGGAACTTTTTGCTTTTATCTCATTCTCATTTGGTACCTGTTATCCTACCTGCTCTATCCCCAGCCCTCACTGTTCCCAGCTTCTAGTAATAAATTCTAAGTTTATATCCATTGCTTTTTAAAGTTTCATATGTGAGAGAGAACATGAGAGGTTTATTTCTTTTTATGTTTTTCTTATCTTTTTAAAAATATTTATTTGAAAGGCAGAGTTACAGGGAGAGGGAGGGAGGGAGGGAAGGGAGAGGGAGAGAGAGAGGAAGAGAAAGAGACAGAGAGAGAGAGAGAGAGAGAGAGAGAGAGAGAGAGATGTTCTATCTACTGGTTCACTCCCTAAATGCCACAATGGCTGGAGCTGGGCCAATCTGGAGCCAGAAGTTTCTTCTAGGTCTACCTTATGGGTGCAGGGGCCCAAACACAAAGGTCATCTTCCACTGCTTTCCCAAGTGCATCAGCAGGGAGCTGAATCAGAAGTGGGGAAGCTAGGATTCAAAGCACTACCCGTATGGGATAATGACACCACAAGTGGGAGCTTTATGTGCTATGTTATAGTGCAAGCCCCTGTTTGTCTTATTTTATTTGATGATCTTTAGTTCCATTCATTTTATAAAAATAAAAATATTTCATTATTTTTTAAAAAGATTTATTTATTTGAAAGTCAGAGTTACACAGAGAGAGGAGAGGCAGAGAGAGAGAGAGAGAGAGAGAGAGAGAGTTCTTCCATCTGCTGGTTCACTCCCAAGTTGGCCACAACAGCCAGAGCTGTGCCGATCTGAAGCCAGGAGCCAGGAGCTTCTTCTAGGTCTCCCATGTAGGTGCAGGGGCCCAAGGACTTGAACCATCTTCTACTGCTTTCCCATGCCATAGCAGAGAGCTGGATTGGAAGTGGAGCAGTCGGGTCTCGAACCAGCACCCATATGAGATGCAGGAGCTTCAGACCAGGGCATTAACCCGCTGCACCACAGTGCCAGCCCCATAATACTTCATTCTTTAAAATTTTTTATCACTAAATGATATTTAATAACCCATTTATCCATTGATGGGTACCTGGATTGGTTCCGTATCCTGGCTTATGGGACTACTGCTGTGGTCAGTATGCAAGGGCAGATGCCTATTTGATATGCTGGTTTCATTCTTTTGTGATATATGTGCAGGAATTGGATATAGTATTTTTCAGGTTTTTTTTTTTTCAGAGAAATGATCATATTGTTCTTCATAATGCTCATACTAATTTGCATTCTGACCAACAATGTATACAGATTTCTTTTCTTCATATCCTCACCAGCATTCGTTTCTTTTTGGAATGAGATGGTGATTCCTAGTATGTTTTGATTACATTTCCCTAATGACTAATGATATTGCTCATTTTCCAACACTTATTTTTTTTAATCTTTTATTTAATGAATATAAATTTCCAAAGTACGACTCATGGGTTACAATGGCTTCCCCCCCATACCGTCCCTCCCACCCACAACCCTCCCCTTTCCCACTCCCTCTCCCCTTCCATTCACATCAAGATTCATTTTCGATTATCTTTATATACAGAAGATCAGCTTATATATCTTAAGTAAGGATTTCAACAGTTTGCTCCCACACAGAAACATAAAGTGAAAAATAATAGATGATTTTTTTTAAATGATGATGAAATCAGATCAGACCTATTGTCATGTTTAATCCCAGTGAGAGTCAAGTTGGGAATTGATAATTTCTTTCTTTCTTTTTTTTTTACAGAAGATCAGTTTAGTGTACATTAAGTAAAGATTTCAATCGTTTGCACCCCCATAGAAACACAAAGTGAAATATACTGTTTGAGTACTCGTTATAGCATTAAGCCTCAATGTACAGCACATTAAGGATAGAGATCCTACATGAGGAGTAAGTGCACAGTGACTCCTGTTGTTGACTTTACAAATTGACAATCCTGTTTATGGCATCAGTAATCTCCCTATGCACCAGTCATGAGTTTCCAAGGCTATGGAAGCCCCCTGAGTTCTCCGACTCTTATCTTGTTTAGACAAGGTCATAGTCAAAGTGGAGGTTCTCTCCTCCCTTCAGAGAAAGGCACCTCCCTCTTTGAAGACCTGTTCTTTCCACTGGGATCTCACTCACAGAGATCTTTTTGCCAGAGTGTCTTGGCTTTCCATGCCTGAAATACTCTCATGGGCTTTTCAGCCAGATCCGAGTGCCTTTAGGGCTGATTCTGAGGCCAGAGTGCTATTTAGGACATCCGCCATTCTATGAGTCTGCTGAGTATCTCACTTCCCATGTTGGATCATTCTCCCCTTTATTTATTCTATCGGTTAGTGTTAGCAGGTACTAGACTTGTTTATGTGCTCCCTTTGACTCTTAGTCCTTTCATTATGATCAATTGTGAACTGAAATTGATCACTTGGAATAGTGAGATGGCATTGGCACATGCCACCTTGATGGGATTGAACTGGAATCCCCTGGTATGTTTCCAACTCTACCATTTGGGGCAATTCAGCCCGAGCATGCCCCAAATTATACATCTCTTCCCTCTCTTATTCCCACTCTTATGTTTAACAGGGATCACATTTCAGTTAATTTTCAACACTTAAGAATAACTGTGTGATAATTACAGAATTAAACCAGTCATATTAAGTAGAACAGACAAAAAAAATACTAAGAGGGATAATGTATTAAGTTGTCCATTAACAGTCAGGGCTATGCTGATCAAGTCACTATTTCTCATAGTGTCCATTTCACTTCAGGAGGTTTCCTTTTTGGTGCTCAGTCAGTTGTCACCGATCAGGGAGAACATATGGTATTTGTCCCTTTGGGACTGGCTTACTTCACTCAGCATGATGTGTTCCAGATTCCTCCATTTTGTTGCAAATGACTGGATTTCGTTGTTTCTTACTGCGGTATAGTACTCTAAAGAATACATATCCCATAATTTCTTTATCCAGTCTACCGTTGATGGGCATTTAGGTTGGTTTCAGGTCTTGGCTATTGTGAATTGTGCTGCGATAAACATTAGGGTGCAGACCGCTTTTTTGTTTGTCAATTTAAACTCCTTTGGGTAAATTCCAAGGAGTGGGATGGCTGGGTCGAACGGTAGGGTTATATTCAGGTTTCTGAGGAATCTCCAGACTGATTTCCATAGTGGCTTGACCAGTTTGCATTCCCACCAACAGTGGGTTAGTGTCCCTTTTTCCCCACATCCTCGCCAGCATCTGTTGTTGGTAGATTTCTGTATGTGAGCCATTCTAACCGGGGTGAGGTGAAACCTCATTGTGGTTTTGATTTGCATTTCCCTGATTGCTAGTGACCTTGAACATTTTTTCATGTGCCTGTTGGCCATTGGATTTCCTCTTTTGAAAAATGTCTATTGAGGTCCTTGGCCCAGCTCTTAAGTGGGTTGTTGGTTTTGTTTTTGTGGAGTTTCTTGATCTCTTTGTAGATTCTGGTTATTAACCCTTTATCTGTTGCATAGTTTGCAAATATTTTTTCCCATTCTGTCGGTTGCCTCTTCACTCTCCTGACTGTTTCTTTTGCAGTACAGAAACTTCTCAATTTGATGCAATCCCAATAGTTGATTTTGGCTTTGACTGCCTGTGCCTCCTGGGTCTTTTCCAGAAATTCTTTGCCTGTGCCAATATCTTGAAGGGTTTCTCCAATGTTCTCTAATAACTTAATGGTGTCAGGACATAGATTTAGGTCTTTAATCCATGTTGAGTGGATTTTTGTGTAAGGTGTAAGGTAGGGGTCTTGCTTCATGCTTCTGCACGTGGAAATCCAGTTTTCGCAGCACCATTTATTGAATAGACTGTCCGTGCTCCAGGAATTAGTTTTAGATCCTTGATCAAATATAAGTTGGCTGTAGATGTTTGGGTTGATTTCTGGTGTTTCAATTCTGTTCCATTGGTCTATCCATCTGTTTCTGTACCAGTACCATGCTGTTTTGATTACAACTGCCCTGTAGTGTGTCCTGAAATCTGGTATTGTGATGCCTCCGGCTTTGTTTTTGTTGTACAAGATTGCTTTAGCTATTCGAGGTCTCTTGTGCCTCCATATGAATTTCAGCATCATTTTTTCTAGATCTGAGAAGAAGGTCTTCGGTATCTTCTTTGGGATTGCATTGAATCTATAAATTGCTTTTGGGAGAATGGACATTTTGATGATGTTGATTCTTCCAATCCATGAGCATGGAAGATTTTTCCATTTTTTGGTATCCTCTTCTATTTCTTTCTTCAAGGTTTTGTAATTCTCATCGTAGAGATCTTTAACGTTCTTGGTTAAGTTTATTCCAAGGTATTTGATTGTTTTTGTAGCTATTGTGAATGGGATTGATCTTAGCAGTTCTTTCTCAGTCATGGCATTGCTTGTGTATACAAAGGCTGTTGATTTTTGTGCATTGATTTTATATCCTGCCACTTTGCCAAACTCCTCTATGAGTTCCAATAGTCTCTTAGTAGAGTTCTTTGGATCCTCTAAGTACAGAATCATATCATCTGCAAAGAGGGATAGTTTGACTTCTTCCTTCTTGATTTGTATTCCTTTGATTTCTTTTTCTTATCTGATGGCTCTGGCTAAAACTTCCAGAACTATGTTAAATAGCAGTGGTGAGAGTGGGCATCCCTGCCTTGTGCCAGATTTCAGTGGAAATGCTTCCAACTTTTCCCCATTCAATAGGATGCTGGCTGTGTTTTTCCCACACTTATTGATCAGTAGTATTTCTTCTGAAAGATACCTATTCAGGTCCTTTCCAATTTTTTTTTTAAGATTTATTTATTTACTTGAAAGGCAGAGTTGTAGAGGAAGAGAGAGAGAGAGAGAGATCTTCCATCCACTGGTTCACTCCCCAAATGACCCCAATGGTTGGAGCTGTGCCAGTCTGAAGCCAGGAGCTTCCTCGGGGTCTTCCACATGGGCGCCAGGGCCCAAGGACTTGGGCCATCCTCCACTGCATTCTCAGACCATAGCAGAAAGCTGGATTGGAAGTGGAGCAGCCAGAACTCAAACCAGCACCCATAGGGGATGCCGGCACTGCAGGCAGTGGCTTTACCTGCTATGTCACAGTGCCGGCCCCCCACTCCCCAATTCTTGTTGTTCTTGTTTTTGTTGTTTTATAGTTTTCCCAGTTCTACATACTAGATATTAGTCCTTTGTCAGATACAGAACTTGCAAACATTTTATCCCATTCTATTGCTTGTATCTTCACTCTGGTGATTGTTTGCTTTGTTGTGAAGAATCTTGCTAGTTTGATATACAGTTTGACTATTTGTGCTTTTGTCATCTTATGTAAAAGCATTGCCTATGCCAATGTTATATAAAGTTTTCTTTATGTATTGCTAGTTTAAGGTTTTCCATTTAGGTCTGTGAATCACTTTGAGTTGATTTTTGTGTAGGATAAGAGGGTAGAGATTGTAGGTTGAGTCCTCTCCATATAGGTATCCGATGTCCTCTGGATGATTTACTGAAGAGACTATTCCTTATCCAGTGTATTTTGGCATCTTTGTCAAAATCCATTGCCTATAGATGTGTGGATTCCTTTCTGGGGCCTCCATTTGCTTTCACTGGTCTATATATTTGTTTTTATGCCACTGCCTACCATCTTGAATTCAAATATTGTGTACTTCCAGTCTTGTTCTGTTATTCAAAATTGCTTGGGCTCTGTGGTGGCTTTTGTTAATCCATATGAATTTTAAGGGTTTTTTTTTTTTAAGTTATTTGAAGAATTTCATTTCTGTTTTGGTGGAAATTGTTTTGATTCTGTAAAGTAATTTGGATAGCGTAGAAATGGTATGAATTCTTCCAGTCCATGAACGTGAGAGGTCTTTCCATCATTTGTCATCAGTTTCTTTCAGTGGTGGTTTGTAATTTTTATTGTAGAGATCTTTTACATCATCAGTTAAATTTATTCCAGGGTATTTTATTTTATTATAGCTCTAGTGAATTTGATCTTTATAATTTCTTTCTCAGTGAGTTCACTTTTATGTAAAATGCTTGTGATTTATTTATGTTCATTTTGTATCTCACAACTTTACTAAATTGATTTACCAGTCTAACAGTCTCTTGTTGGAGTCATTAGGTTTCTCTATAGATAGAATCAGGTCATCTGGAATTAGAAATAATCTCAATTTCTTCTTTCCAGTTTCTCTGCCTTTTATTTCCTTTTCTTAGCTTTGACCAAAACAAAAGAGAGAGTGGGTATTCTTGTCTTGTTCCAGATCTTAGAAGAAATGCTTTCAGATTTTTGACATTCAGTAGGGTGATGGCTATGGTTTGTTATATGTAGACTATTTTATTGAGTTATGCACCTTCTATAAATATTTAGCTCAAGGTTTTGCTTGTAAATGAATGTAGAATTTTATTGAAAGCTTTTTCTAAATCTGTTGAGGTGATTATAATGATATTTATTCTGCATCCTATTGATGTGGATTATTTAGATTGTTGATTTGCATATGTTGACCCACTCCCCACATCCCCAAGTTACTTCTGACTTGTTTATGATGTCTGAGTTTTTTCATGTGTTCTTGGATTCAACTTCCTTGTATTATGATGAGAATTTTTGCATTTGTACTAACCAGCCATACTCATCCATAGTTCTTTTATTTGAAAGACATTCAGAACTAGAGATTTGCTCTTCACTCTGGTTTGTAATCCAGGCAGTTCTGGCCTCCTAGAATGAGCCCATCTGGTGCTGAACTTTCATTTAGAGCCTTATTCCTAATTCAGTGTTGTTACTCAATTTTGGTCTGTTCCAGTTTTCTTTCTCTTCATGGTTCATTTTTGGTAGGTTATACATATCCAAAAATTAACCATTTCTTCCAATTTGTTGGTTTATAGTTGCTATTAGTAGTCCCTAGTGATCTATTGTATTCCTGTGATATCACTTGTAATATCTCCTTTTTCTGTTTTATAAAGTCTACTGTTTCTTAATCTAGCTAAAGAATTATTAATCTTATTTTTCTTTTGAAAAATCAGTGGTTCATTTCATTAACTTTAATATTGCTTAAAATATTTTAAAAATATTTTATTGATTTATTTATTTGAGATGTAGAGTTACAGACAGAGAGAGAGCCAGAGAGAAAGGTCTTCCATCTGCTGATTTGCTCCCCAGATGGTCACAGTGGCTGGAGCTTTGTTGATCCAAATCCAAGAGCCAGGAGCTTTTCCTTGGTCTCCCATGTGGGTGTAGGGGCCCAAGCAATTGGGCCATCCTCTACTGCTTTCCCAGGCCATAGCAGAGAGCTGTATTGGAAGAAAAGCAGCCAGGACTAGAACTGGCACCCTTATGGGATGCCGGCACTGCAGGCAGAGGCTTAGCCCACTATGCCACAATGCTGGCCTCATGTTAAGATATTTCTTATTTATTTTTGCTCTGATCTTTATTATTAATTTCTTTGTACTGTCCTTGGAATTGGCTCCTTGTATTTCTAGGTCCTTGAGATGGGACTTAGGTTATTTGATATTTTTCTTTTTTAGATATTGAAGTCATAAATTTTTAATATATTTTTAAGATGTATTTGATAGAGTTAGACAGCGAGAGAGACAGAGAGAAAGGTCTTCCTTCTGTTGGTTCACCCCCCAAAATGGCCGCTATGGCCAGTGCTGCACCAATTCGAAGCCAGGAGCTTCCTCCAGGTCTCCCATGGGGGTGCAGAGGTCCAAGCACTTGGGCCATCCCCCACTGCCTTCCTGGGCCACAGCAGAGAGCTGGACTGGAAGAGGAGCAGCTGGGACTAGAACCTGGTGTCCATATGGGATACCAGCACCAAAGACAGAGGATTAGCCAAGTGAGCCATGGCACCAGCCCCCTAAAGTCATAACTTTTAATTTCTATATTTGGTGATGATGGAGACCTTCTAATTGGCTGCAGGAAATGTAGGCAGAAATAAGAGTGTATGCTAGGTTGCCATAGAAAATACTGCAGCATATTTGGCTTGACTTGCAGCAATTTATTTCTCAGAATTCTAGAGATTACAATTTAACAACAAAGGAAAGTAGGTCTGGTTTCTCCTGAGGCCTCTCTCCATGGCTCCCACACAACTAGCTTCATGCTGCACCCCGACATGTTATCTCCTCTGTCCATGTGTGCATCTCTTATAGGAACACTGGTCAGTTTGAATCAGGGCTTCACACTTATGATATCATTTGATGTTAACTACCTGCTTAAAGTCCTGTCTCCAAATAGAATCATATTGGTGGTCAGCATTTCATGATATAAATTTTAGAGATTCAGCCCATAGCACTTAGAAGGGATCCAGTGATTTGCCTCATAGGCAGCTCTCCCTCAGGAGGACTTGGCTTTTGAAATATGTGTTAGCATTTCTCACAGTATCACTTTCAGTACTGTCAAAATTGGTGCATGTATAAACATTATGCATACTAATACCTGTAAACATGTAGACACACTATCATAAAAATGTGTAATGGTTGTATACAGGTAAGGTAAATACAGTAATCCATAAGATGACATGGCAGTAAGCATTAAAACATGATGAGAAATGGAAAGAATAATAAAAATAAACATGTGTTATCCAATATTTATAGTTTCTGAGAAATAAACAGTAAGCAGAAGGATGTTTTCCTAAGACCTTGCAAATTTTCAATTACAGTTACTCAAAACTAGCACTTTGTACTATATGGATGTAGAGGAACGATGTATTCCCAAAAGCATAAATCCAACATCACTGCAGCAAATTTTTAATTACTGTTTAATATTTTCTCGATATTATCAACCAAATGAACTGCATAGTGAATTATAGTGGGTTTTTCTGCTCTTTGGCAACCACTTATGGTATTTATCTGCCTTTGCTATTTCCAGAATTTGAACTGTTTGAAACCTATCCTATCGCTACATTTTGCTTTTGTAGATAATACTGAAACTCCCTGTATCCAGTTATTTCTCTCTGGTAGCTCAGGAATTGTTGTCAGGATCTTTGTACCAGATAAGAAAGATGAAACAGAGTGTGCTTTAAGACATAAGTCTGTTGACAAGTGTCAAGTGATTCTGTAGTGTAGATTTTAGTGAGAAAATGTTTTTCTGTGGTATACAAAAACTTGTTTGAAAAATCATCCTGAAAATAATAAATTGCTTCTTGGCAGTAAAATCAGCTTTATAAAAATAAGTAGCAAGTAAATGTTTCTGTTAACCTAAGGATAACTAGATTTAATCACTGCCAGTTAACTATAATTTTGAGTGCTTTTTCAAGGAGCCTTCTCTGCCTCTTTTCAAGTGTAAAGTGCTAGTTCTCCACAGGGAGGTTGATTTTTACTTTGTTTCTTCAGCTAATGTGTCTGTTATTCGGCATGTGCATGTGCACAGTAGACTCTAGGAGAAGCCAGACCAATTCTCTCATGATTCCCTGCTTTCACCTTCTCTTCCAGGATAATTGTAGAGACATCTACATATTTCAAAGGACAAAAGAAATGCATGCATCTCTAGTAAGATGATTGCTTATTTTCCAGCTTATTTTACACAGTATTAGGAGATTTATGAGGGTTTTTAAATTAAAATGTAAAATAAATATGATGACTGTCATAGTTATAAGAAATTCATGCCATCAAAGATGATTGCAAATTAGTCTGCAGATTTTCTGATGCCATAACAAAGTCATATTTATTACAGGATTCAAATCAGAATTTGCTAAATTCTTTTTTTTAATTTATTTTATTTATTTGAAGGACAAGGTTACAGATGGAGAGGTAGAGCCAGAGAGAGAGAGAGAGAGAGAGGTCTTCCATCCACTGGTTCACACCCCAGATGACCACAATGGCAGGAGCTGAGCTGATCTGAAACCAGGAACCAGGTGCTTCTTCTGGGTCTCCCACATGGGTGCAGAAGCCCAAGGACTTGGGCCATCTTCTACTGCTTTCCCAGGCCATAGTAGAGAGCTGGATCAGAAGTGGAGCAGCCAAGACTCAAACCACCGCCAATATGGGATGCCGGTGCTGCAGGCTGTGGCTTTAACCTGCTGTTCCATAGCACCAGTCCCCAAGAATTTGCTAAATTCTTGTGGAGTGTGAAGTCTGAAATAGTCTTTATTGGTCATATAGATGAATTAGTGGAAGTGGTTAATACCAACCTAGAAATAAACATGCAACATTCTGCAGTGGTGAGAGTTGCCTATTGCTAATATACAAGTCAGCCAATAAAGTTTTTAGGAATTGCTAAAATAGCTTTGGGAGGCTGGATTTATTAATTGGACAAGGAATCTGTAAGTCTGAGGGAATGTGTGCCTAACTTGTATATCTCCTCCCTCTCTTATTCCCACTCTTATTTTTAACAGGGATAAATTTTCTTTTTTTTTTTAAAGATTTATTTATTAAAGTCAGAGTTACACACAGAGAGAAGGAGAGGCAGAGAGAAAGAGAGGTCTTCCATCTGCTGATTCACTCCCCAATTGGCTATGATAGCTGGAGCTGTGCCAATCTGAAGGCAGGAGCCAGGAGCTTCTTCTGTGTCTCCCATGAGGGTGCAGGGGTCCAAGGACTTGGACCATCTTCTACTGCTTTCCCAGGCCATACCAGAAAGTTGGATTGGAAGTGAGAAGCTAGGATTTGAACTGGCACCCACATGAGATGCCAGCACTACAGGTGGTGACTTTACCAACTATGCCACATGCTGGCCCCATGGGATCAATTTTCAATTGGATTTAAACACCTAAGAATAATTCTGTGTTAAGTAAAGAGTTCAACCAAAGGTATTAAGTAGAAAAAGAAAATACTAAAAAGATTAAAATACTAAGCTGTTCCTCGAAGGACAAGAGCCAATCAAGTCATTGTTTCTCATAGTGTCAGTTTCACTTTTACAGGTTTCCTTTTAGGTGCTCAGTTAGTTGTCACAGATCAGGGAGAACATATATTTGTCCCTTTGGGACTGGCTTATTTCACTCAGCATAATGTTTTCTGGATTCCTCCATTTTGTTGCAAATGATCAGATTTCATTTTTTTAACCTCTGTGTAGTATTCCATAGAGTACACATCCCATCATTTCTTTATCCAGTCTTTCACTGATGGGTATTTAGGTTGATTCCATGTCCTACCTATTGTAAATTGAGCTGCAATAAACATGGAGGTGCACACTGATCTTTTATTTGCCAATTTAATTTCCCTTGTATAAATTCTGAGGAGTGGGAAGGCTGGATCATATAGTAGAACTGTATTCAGATTTCTGAGGAATCTCCAAACTGTCTTCCATAGTGGCTATACCAGTTTGCATTCCCACCAACAGTGGATTAGTGTGCCATTTTCCCCACATCCACACCAGCATCTGTTTGTTGATTTCTGTAGGAAAGCCATTCTAATTGGGGTGAGGTGATACCTTATTGTGATTTTAATTTTGAATTCGGTGTTTAAAAACATGGGGAAAAGGGAAATATTATATTTTTAATTATACCTATGATGATCTTAATTTTGATGTATATGCAGCAAATATTCCATCTTAGTGAATTGCAGAGTAATCTATAAATATTAGTTGGGTCAATGTACTGTCATGCTAATAATTGATTTTCTTTTATTCCATCAATTGCTATAAAAAGTATCAAAGGGGGCCAGCACTGTGGTGCAACAGGTTAACGCCCTGGCCTGAAGTGCCAGCATCCCATATGGGCACTGGTTCAAGACCTGGCCACTCCACTTCTGATCCAGCTCTCTACTATGGCCTGGCAAAGCAGTAGAAGATGGTCTCTCACATGGGAGACCCTGAAGAAGTTCCTGGCTCCTGGCATCAGATCAGCACAGCTCCAGCCATTGCGGCCAATTGGGGAGTGAAGCATTGGATGGAAGACCTCTCTCTCTGCTTCTTCCGTCTCTGTGTAACTCTGTCTTTCAAATAAATAAATAAATCTTTTTAAAAAAGTATCAATTTTTTCATTATTTGTTAATTGTTTTAATTTCTTGTTTACCTCTCTGGTCTTTTTTCATGCCATTTGAGGCTTTTCAGCACATTAGCACTTATAATTATTATGTCATCCTAATGTATTATCTGTTTATTCTTATGAAAAATTTCTGTATTTCTGTTAGTTATATAAAACCTACAAAATCATTTGCTTTGGTCCTGCCAAGACAGTCACAGGTGATGTTTGCTGGTGATTATCTTTATATTTCATTGTTCAGAAAATATATTTTGTCTATCACTCAGATTGATGTTCGTTTATTTTTGTTTACTTGAGAGACAAAGTTAATGTGAGGTCTTCTATCTGATGGTCCATTCCCCAACTGTCTGCAATCTCTTGAGCAGGGGACAAACTAAAGGCAGGAGGCTGGAACTCAATAAAGATCTCTCATGTGGGTATCTAGGACCCAACTACTTGCATTGTTACCTGCTGCCTCCCTGAGTGAGCATTAGCATGAAGCTAAATCAGAAGCTGGGGTAGGTACTCTGATATGAGTTGTGAGCATCCCGAGAAGCAGCTTATCCCAACGAGCCAAAATGTCTGTTCCTGTACACCTCATATTTTATGGTACTTACGTTACATATAGAATCAGGGATGGGAGGATTTTTTCTTTCAGTACACTGATGATTTCTTTCCATTGTTTCTGCTGAGAAGTCAGTCATCATTCATGGATAGCTGTAACCCAATATGCCATAGGCTGTTCTGTCTTTCTTACTTTCAAGATCTTTTCTTTGTATTTGGATTTCTTCAGTTTGTTATTTGCCTAGAGTACTTTTCTATTTGTGATGATTAGGGGGTAACTGACCATTTTGAATCTATAAATTTATATCTTTTATAAAATTTGGGAAGCCTTTAACCACTTCAAAACACATCTTTTATATTTCATTCTTTCTCTTCTTACTGAAATTTCAGTTGCAGTTATGAAGGACTTTGAAATAAAAGATGAAGTTATTTTGGTGCAAAAAATGCTTGCAATCCATGTATACAAGTGGTATAGAAGAACATTTTTGAAAATCAATACTATAAAACACTATGCATAAAGGTTATGAAGACAGCACATTTATGCATTTAATTTTTTAACCAAAGTGAATTTGTGTTTTGTTTTAAAGACAGAGAGAGGAGAGACAGAGAGAGAGGTCTTCCATCTGCTGGTTCACTCCTATTTGGCTGCAATGGTTCAAGTTGTGTCAATTTGAAGCCAGGAGCCAGGAGTTTCTTCCAGGTCTCCCACATGGGTGCAGGAGCCCAAGGACTTGGGCCATCTTCTACTGCTTTCCCAGGCCATAGCAGAGAGCTGGTGCCCATGTGTGATGCTGGCACTGCAGGTGGAGGATTAACCTACTGTGCCAGTGCACTGTTCCCTATTATTTGAAAATCAGAGTTACAAAGAGAGAGAAGGAGAGGCAGAGAGTGAGGAAGAGAGAGGGAGAGAGATGTCTTTCCTCCACTGGTTCACCCCTCAATTGGCCACAAAGGCCGGAGCTGCACCTATCTGAATCCAGGTGCCAGGATCTTCCTCCAGGTTTTCCCTCATGGGTGCAGGGGCCCATAGACTTGGGGTATCTTGTACCGCTTTGCCAGGCCACAGCAGAGAGCTGGATTGGAAGTGGAGCAGTTGGGACTCGAACTGGCACCCATATGGGGTGCTGGCAACACAAGCAGTGGCCTTTTCTGCTATACCACATTGGTGGCCCCCACGAGTTCATTTTTTCCAAATGCTTTGTCATTGTCATAACAATGTCTTCTGCACTTAACCTCAGCCATCTATATTTATAATATCATTTTCTCTGCCCTGGATTATTGCTTCAGATTGGTGTCAGTGATATTTTTTTTACCTCCCTCATAGGAATAATTTATACAAAATAAGAATTGCCCTTCCTGTCAGATTTGACTCCCTTCCAGTTTTGCTATGGCCTATACTTCTTATTGGCTAATTGTTGCAGTTTTTAAATAAGATGTTTTGTGGTTCTCAGTGGTCACATTTGACTTATGGTCTACCTTAAAGAAGGTATCTCTTCATATATAAGATAACTTTATAGTGGTGTAATTTCAGTTATTTTTTCCAGCTTCTTTATTATGCTCATAATATATTTTATTCCTACACATTATAAACCACTCTATACATCTTTATTGTCTTCTTTAAATGGTCAGTGACTTTGAAGTTTTTGGAAATATGAGTGAAAATATTTGTACTCTTGTGTTTACCAATTCAAATAATGTTTTTTGACTGTAGATTTTTGGAAATGTAGTCATGGTAATCTTTGCTGTAATTGTTATATTTTCTTTTGCTATGTGAAATTAGGATATCCTCACCATTATGTTTATTATGATATCAAGTGCTTCCTCACATCTCTAAGGTGGCTCTCATGTTCAGTGATGCCACAAATGTTAAAAGATTCAGAAAAGTCTTCACACTCATATTCTAGTTTATTACTCTAACAGAGTCAACTAACAAGTCAAGGAGCATGCTGCATAGGGCAAAGTCCATGATTCATCCAGCTTGAGATTCCAGCTGAATTTGTCAAATATATTAGGTGAAGTATTATTATGTTTTTCATTTGTGATTCTTAATATTTATCACAATTTATCCATCTTTTCAACATTTAAAGACAGTTTTTTGGAGAGCACATGATAAATATAATGCTTTGCCCATTTTCCCATTTGAATTCCAATTCTTTCCTTATTTTTTCACATGAAAGTTAATAATTCTTATTGTTAGAAAGGTAAAAGCTTTATGTGTTTGACTTGTACTTTGTTTCCTTAGTTTGTATAAAAGCGAGTTTTGATATTTATATAGTGAAATTTCTCAACTCTGCCTATGCAGCTTCTAGATATTGAATTTCAACTAGAATGGACTTTCCTAACCCAAGATTATTAATTATGCATTTCACATAATTCTCAAGTTGCTATGCACTTGATGTGAACTATGCATTCACTTGTAACTTTATTTTGTTTGTTTTCAACACAGTTTTTTCAAAAGTCCATAGAGTCCCTCTCCCATGGACCTGTAATGAAGTCTATCTATGAAGGTGAACTGCTTTAACTGATGCTGTTTCTCAGTGTCTCAGAACATTAGGGACAATGAGTTAGGGTATAGTTAGGTGACAAGTTACTTCCAGCCTCTGCAGGACTTCCACATTCAAGATGGGTATCAAATCATCTATGTTCCTCAGCTGCTTGAATGACCTTTACTAGCAGTACTCATCCTTGTGACTGGAGAATAATGAAGGCATTGAACCAAGTAAAGCTCTTCTAGGAAGTGATGCAACTCATTTCTACTGATTAGAATCCTCTGGGAGAGGATATGTGATTCTCCCACAAGTAACAATATGGAAGATAAGTGAGCAGGGATCACCATATACCAGAATTCCTCTTCCCCTACGTGAATCTTAACTTTACCCCATACCTGGAGAGACAATCCTAATGTTTCATCTGTTTTCGATTTTTTTTAACTTTTATTTAATGAATATAAATTTCCAAAGTACGATTTATGGATTACAATGGCTTCCCCCCCATACCGTCCCTCCCACCCACAATCCTCCCCTTTCCCACTCCCTCTCCCCTTCCATTCACATCAAGATTCATTTTTGATTATCTTTATATACAGAAAATCAGCTTAGTATACATTAAGTAAGGATTTCAACAGTTTGCTCCCACACAGAAACATAAAGTGAAAAATAATAGATGATTTTTTTTAAATGATGATGAAATCAGATCAGACCTATTGTCATGTTTAATCCCAGTGAGAGTCAAGTTGGGAGTTGGGGAGTTGATAATTTCTTTTTCTTTTCTTTTTTTTTTTTACAGAAGATCAGTTTAGTATGCATTAAGTAAAGATTTCAACAGTTTGCACCCCCATAGAAACACAAAGTGAAATATATTGTTTGAGTACTCGTTATAGCATTAAGCCTCAGTGTACAGCACATTAAGGACAGAGATCCTACATGAGGAGTAAGTGCACAGTGACTCCTGTTGTTGACTTTACCAATTGACACTCCTGTCTATGGCATCAGTAGTCTCCCTATGCTCCAGTCATGAGTTTCCAAGGCTATGGAAGCCCTCTGAGTTCTCCGATTCTTATTTTGTTTAGACAAGGTCATAGTCAAAGTGGAGGTTCTCTCCTCCCTTCAGAGAAAGGTACCTCCTTCTTTGAAGACCTGTTCTTTCCACTGGGATCTCACTCACAGAGATCTTTTGCCAGAGTGTCTTGGCTTTCCATGCCTGAAATACTCTCATGGCCTTTTCAGCCAGATCCGAATGCCTTTAGGGCTGATTCTGAGGCCAGAGTGCTATTTAGGATATCTGCCATTCTATGAGTCTGCTGAGTATCTCACTTCCCATGTTGGATCACTCTCCCCTTTATTTATTCTATCGGTTAGTGTTAGCAGGTACTAGACATGTTTATGTGCTCCCTTTGACTCTTAGTCCTTTCATTATGATCAATTGTGAACTGAAATTGATCACTTGGAATAGTGAGATGGCATTGGTACATGCCACCTTGATGGGATTGAATTGGAATCCCCTGGTATGTTTCTGACTCTACCATTTGGGGCAAGTCAGCTTGAGCATGTCCCAAATTATACATTCGATTTTGAACTCAAAGTCCAAGATCTGTGAATGAAACCAGAAACTTGTATCCTGTCTGGAAGAGGCTTCTCTTGATCCTTAGACCTGAGCCATGGAGTACTGTTTCATCTATTTCATGGCAATATGAGGGCACAAGGGGAATGGCCTGTGCCCTGTACATGAGACACACTCTCTTTCTAAGGGTCTGTTTAACAAGAAAAATATTTTTGAAAATCATTCTCAATGTCTAACTGGATAATCATGGATACTTCCATTGTTAAATTAATATGATGCAGTATGCTAGGTACTTCTCAAGATTTACTTGTACAATAATTTTTGAAACCTATGTATTCATTAATAGATTTTTACTATTAAGATTTTTCCATGTCTCTGGAAGAAACATTAAAAAAATGCTTGTTTTCCCATTACTCTTTTATTTTCTCTTTCCTCTAAAATGATTGTCATATTTTCCTCACATTCTATATTCCTTCCTGGTCCAGTTTCTCTGTTTTTGCTTCTGTTTGAGCATTTCATTCACTGTGATGACTTCAGACATTCATGTGAATCTGCTGGTCCTCAAATCATTATCTGCAGTTGCAATCTGTTTCCTGAGCTCTAAATCACATATCCAGTTGCAATTTGAATATCTCCAGATATTTGACTTCAGAAACTTCAGATGTGAGGTGTCCAAAGCAGTCTCATTTCTTTGTGTCATATATTGTTGTTTTTTTGATAGGTATAGTTAGACAGTGAGAGAGAGAGAGAAAGGTCTTCCTTCCATTGGTTCACCCCCCAAATGGCCGCCACGACTGGTGCGCTACCCCAATCCAAAGCCAGGAGCCAGGTGCTTCCTCCTGGTCTTCCATGAGGGTGCAGGGCCATGCTCCACTGCCCTTCCAGGCCACAGCAGAGAGCTGGACTGGAAAAGGAGAAACTGGGATAGAATCTGGTGCCCTGACCAGAACTGGAACCCGGGGTGCTGGTGCCACAGGCGGAGGATTAGCCTAGTGAGCCATGGTGCCATCCATATATTGTTTTCTTTCCTGCCAGTTTCAGCTTGCAATGCCAGTGTCTATCCAGCCTTCATACACACAGCAATGAATTAAAATACAGTGTTCACCCTATGCACAACAAATTATAGTGAATTCTGTTCTTATGTTTTGCTCTTTTTTTTTTCAAGTTTTATTTCATTTGAAGGGAAAAGTTAATGGGGAGGGGTCTTCCATCCATTTATTCACTCCCCAAATGGCCTCAATGGCCAGGGCTAGGCCAGACCAAATTCAGGAGCCAGGAGCTTCATCTAGGTCTTGCACATGGGTACAGAGGCCCAAGGACTTAGGCCATTTTATGTTGCATTCTCAGGCATATTACCAGGGAGCTGGATTGGAAGTGGAGCAGCTGAGACTTGAACTGGTGCCAATATGGGATGTGACATTGCAGGCAATGGCTTAACCCATTGTACCACAATGCTGGCACCTCTTTTTGTTGTTGTTGTTGTTTTCTTATGTACCTTGAGTTTCCTTTTCTGTCTTTTTATTGCTCTGTGTTGTGACGGTAAGTGACCAAGTCGCACTCTATATTTCCCTTGTAATTACCATGTTGTTTTTCCTCACTTATCTCTCTGGAGATGACATTTAAAATGAAAATCTTTTCAAGTTTCTACCACATTTTATTGGCCCTACATTGTTTACAACCTGTGTTTTAGAAAGTGAGCAATCACTGTCATGTTAAAATAACAGTCATTTTGATTGTTGAAAGAAATATTAGGATGCTTATGAACATCGTTCATAAGTAGTCTTAATTTTTTTTTAAATTTTTTTTTGAGAGTTAGAGTTACAGACAGTGAGAGGGAGAAAGAGAGAAAGGTCTTCCTTCTGTTGGTTCACTCTCCAGATGGCCACAACAGCCAGAACTGTGCTGATATGAAGCCAGGAGCCAAGTCTCCCATGCAGGTGCAGTGGCCCAAGCACTTGGACCATATTCTACTGCTTTCCCAGGCCATAGCAGATAACTGGATTGGAAGAGGGGCAGCTGGGACTAGAACCAGTGCCCACATGGCATGCTGGTGCTGCAGGTGGAGGATTAACCAACTGCGCCACGGAGTCAGCCCCTCATAAGCAGTCTTACAAAAATAGCAAGCATATAAAATTTTTATTATTGGAATTACATGAAGTTTATAAGTAAAATATCACTTAATTATCAGTCCCTTCAACAAATCAATGCCTTTATGTCTCCTCACATCCTAGGAAAACTGACCTAGGTGTGATGCATTTTGTAGCCCTATCACCTGGCTTATGTTCCACCACCTATGCAGTTCATATTCATGTAAACAAATTCTTCCACAAGATCTAAGCATTTTTTGTGTTTCCGTGAACTGAAACCTGATAATATAGCAAAATCTGTTTTTTAAAAATTCTTTGTTCTGATTAATATTGAACATGTTTTGTAGCTGATCCAATGTATTAATTCAGGCATGTCTTATACTTACATCTACAGATTACAATGTGAGCTCCTTTCAGAATCATTAGGAGAAAGATCAGTTCCAGAATAACAAGGGAAACTTTTATATTGGTTTTGGAATTATAAAATTACTATAGAAGCAAAATATTTTCATTGTGATTTGGCATTTTGTTGCCATACAGATTACAAAGTAAGTTGTATCTTAAATAAGAGGCATATAAGATATACACAGAAGGATGCACTCCTGGTCTTTGTGTTTTGTGACAGAAATGACATGTGGAGCAAAACTGTGCTATTACAGGTGTTGTCATTTGAAGACCTGGTTGTGTACTTCACTCAGGAGGAGTGGCAGAACCTGGACGATGCTCAGAGGACCTTGTGCAGGGATGTGATGCTAGAAACCTACAGCAACCTGCTTTCTTTGGGTGAGAGGCATTCCTCTCTCATGCCCAAATGGAACACTTGATTCCCCTGTGGCAAATAAATCAATGCTTTATAATGTTAAATTGTGGGTAAGCATAGAATTTGAGGTCAAGAAGAATGAGGAAAGGATTCAAATGTACACAGCTCCTGGTACCAAGCTGTTGTCTTTCAAAAATCTAACTTCATGATTTCATGACATTGAGTCTTATTTCCCATTAACAGGGCACTACATTAGGAAACCTGAGGTGATCTCCAAGTTGGAGCAAGGAGCAGAGCCATGGATGGTGGCAAAACCCTTAAATCAGAGCCTGTCAGGTCAGTCAGTGCACATTGGGCAGGGAGGCTGGGACAGAAAGAGCTCAACAGATGTTGACTGTGTACAGCACTTCTCACTAATTTATCAAGTGCAGGCATTCTGCAGTCTGCAAGGAAGGCTTCCATATGTACATTCACCTACCTGTTGTTTTGCTCTTGGTGAATCTTTTGTTAGAATTACCAACTGTTCAATTTCTGGTTGTAATAAGACTATTTTTTTTGTTAGATACATCCCCTATATTCTAACTAGTCTTTCTCTCTGATTTTACAGCCTGTTTTTCTCTAGACATTTATACATGTATTTATTAATTGTTTCAATACTTATTAATCGGGCCACACACAGGCACTGATTTCTTACTAGTTGGAGAGATTGAGTTCCTACTTCTGTTTTTGGCCTGGAACAGGCCTTGCTGTTGCACAAATTTGAGGACTGAACCAGTGAATGAGAGTTCTCTCATAGTCTCTGTCTTTTCTCTCCCTTTCTCTGTCTTTGACTCTCAAATAAATTATAGGCCTTTGCAAGCATTTGAAAAGTGAATAAGTGAAGAGGTTCTGTTTTTTGTGTATCATTCCTTGGAGTTAAATGAATAAATTATTAAGGAAATAAATAAATACATACATAAATAAAATTAGATATCCGGGGCAATTCTGTGTATTGTGACATCAGAAATGATAAGAGGATCTGTAATAGGAATATAGACATGGACAGTAATACATTCACCAAGAAAATTTAAAAATTCTGATTAAAAAAGTCAAGTGAATCCATGAATTCATATTCAATGGCTCACATTTGCTTGGGATAGGAGTTTGTACTTAGATAATTCCTTCTATTCCTTTTCCTTTATTAAGAATAGATGTATTTTATTTTTTTAGAAGATAGACATCTTCCATCTGTTGGGTCAGTCCTTAAGTGACTACTATGGCCAGAACTGTGACAGGCTGAAGCCAGGAGCCCTGAAGTCCATCTGGGTTCCCCATAGGGATGGCATGTCCCAAGTATTTGGTCCATCCTCTGCTGCTTTAGCTCATACATTAGCAGGGAAGTAGATCAGAAGTGGAGCAGCTGGGACTCAAAATAGCATTCAAGTATGGGATGCCAGTATTGCAGGAAGCAGCTTAACCTGCTACTTCTCCTTCTTTTATAATTGTTACATTATAAAGAGATTAAAAAATGTGTAGGGGACTTTGTTTTCTGTGAACATTGAGCCTTAAACTAGTATGGGAAGCAGAACAAGATGGTGTATTGGGACTTTTCTGAGCCTTTTGTGGAACTGAAAATGTAAAGATACTAGATTTTCTTAGGAATATGGAGAAAGCTATCAAAATACAGTGCATATAAAAGATTGGGAGGGGTCTGGGATTGTGACACAGTGAGTTAAGGTGCTGTCTGCAATGACAGCTTTTCATATGGGAACCATTTGAGTCCTGTTTGCCCCAATTCCAATCCAGCTCCAAGCTAATATGACCAGGGAAGCAGCAAATGTGTCCTTGCATATATGTCTTAGACCCAGTTGGAGTTCTAGGCTCCTGGTGTTAGCCTGGCCCAGCCATGGGCAGTGCAGCCATTTGGAGAGTGAAGCAGTAGAAGAAAGATCTTTCTCTTTGTCTCTCTCTCACTCTCTACAACTCTACCTTTAAAATAAATTAATTTTGATAAAAAATTTAAAGGTGATTTTTGCTTAAGAAAACCCCAGAGGTAATCAACTGAACATTCAACAACCACAGGTACAGGATCTGGTTGTTTTTTTTTTTTTTTTTTTTTAAGATTTACTTATTTATTTGAAAGTCAGACTTACACAGAGAAGAGAAGCAGAGAGAGAGAGAGGTCTTTGATCTTATAGTTCACTCCCCAATCGGCTACAATGGCCAGAGCTGTGCTGATCTGAAGCCAGGAGCCAGGAGCTTCTTCTGGGTCTCCCACGCAGGTGCAGGGGCCCAAGGATTTGAGCCATCTTCTACTTCTTTCCCAGGCCATAGCAGAGAGCTGGATAGGAAGTGGAGCAGCCGGGACTTGAACCAGCACCTATATAGGATGCCGGTGCTTCAGGCCAAGGCATTAACCCACTATGCCACAGCGCCAGCCCCAACACATCATTCTTTTAAGAAACAATGAATAAAAGGGTGGGGAAAACAGAAAGTTGCTAAAGCACTCTAGCAAGACAGTGGATAAGTATTTTTAGCAAGTGTTTCTCCACTTTTAAAAATGTTTATTTAAGGGCTGGCACTGTGGCCTAGCGAGTAAAGCCTCCACCTGTGGTTCTGACATTCCATATGGGCAACTAGTTCGAGTTCCAGCTGTTCCACTTCCAATACAGCTATGTACTAAAATGCCTGGAGTTGTGGTCCTTGTGAGATGCAAGCAGGAGAGAAACTTGATGCTAATGTGCTAATGTGGGAACTCTGTTGAATGCTGTGAGCCTATTAGCAGTAGAGGATGGCCCAAGTCCTTGGTCCCCTGCACCTACATGGGAGACCTGGAAGAAGCTCCCGGCTGCTCATTCATCTGGCCCAGTGCCAGCTGTAGTGGCCATTTGGTGGAGTGAACCAGTGGATGGAAGATCTCTCTGTCTTTCTAACTCTACCTTTCAAATAAATAAATAAATCTTTTTAAAATGCTTATTTAGTTATAAAAATGCTTATTTACTTCTACATGAAAGGCAGTGTGTTAGTGACTGAGGGACAAATAGAATGGGGAAACATCTTCTA
Source organism: Oryctolagus cuniculus (assembly GCF_051225735.1). Classification (NCBI taxonomy): domain Eukaryota; kingdom Metazoa; phylum Chordata; class Mammalia; order Lagomorpha; family Leporidae; genus Oryctolagus; species Oryctolagus cuniculus. The sequence goes on from NC_142881.1 coordinate 93,854,983, forward strand.
TCCATTGGTGCATTGCTCAAATGCCTTCAGTAGTTAGAAGTAGGCCATCAGGAAATCAAACACATTTGAAAAACTCCATCTGGGTCTTTCAAATGTGTGGCAGGATCCAAAGCACTTCAATCATCATCTGTTGCCTCCCGGGATGCATTAGCAGGAATTTGTACTTTAAACACAGCATCCAGGACTCATCCTGGCATTATTATGGGATGCAAGCACCTGAAGAAATGGTTTGACTCACTGCATGACATCATCCATCCTCTCTCCTCCACTTAAAAGCATTTAAGGTAATGTATGATTATTGGGAAAGCTTGTTTTATTACACTGGTGTATTATGGAGTAAAACACATAATATAAATGAATATGTTATACTGCCATGTTAAAATGCTATACCACTAGGATGGCAAGAAACTTCATTGCCTTTACATGAACATTCTAAAAGAGGTACTTAGATGTTTTCATGGATATGATTATCTTTTTCTCATTTCAGTTGCCCACAGAAGGGATGACCAGTTTGGAACCAACCAGAAAAGTCAACAAATAAATTTGAGGCAAGTTGTAATCACAAACAACAACTTATCAACTCACAAGAGAGTTGAATTAAAAACAACACTGAATTTAAGCTCAGGCCATTTTTGAAACCTGATTATACAAAAGGGGAATTGTTAAGAAAAGAAAGCTGAGGCATATCATTTATTTTAGAATGTGCTTTTCCCTAGGAGTACTGGTGGGATGCAAGAAGGAGAGAAACTTGATGACCTTAATGTGTCTGGGAACTCCATTGAATGCTGGGAGGCTGTTAGTTAGCCTCCTGAGATTCAGACTTTCCAGCAGGTGTTTGAACACTGTGGAAAAGGCAAAGGCTTCAGCAAGAAAAGAATATTCTTTACATGTGAACAGCTTCATATGGGATACACCTGCGATAAGTCAACTGTCATTGTAGAAAATACAACTGAAAACATAAAGAAAACTTTCCAGGAAAAATCCTACTCCAATAAACCTTGGAAAATGCACACAGGAAAGAAACTTTGTGACTCTTTTGAATATGAGGAAACTTTACAAATTAGATCTTCCAACAAATCAGAGAACATATACTGGAAAAGTACCCTATGTTTGCAACCCCCATGGGAAATCTCCCAGCTGTAAACCCTGCCTCACTACCCATCACAGAACTTGCAGAGGAAATTCCTATGGGTGCAGTGAATGCAGAGAAACCATTTACCTGAAGTCAGATATTAGAAATCAAAGAATTCACACAGGAGAGAAACATTATGACTGCAATGCATGTGGAAAAGCCTTTTCCCAGAAGTCAAATCTCGTTATCCATCAGAGAATCCACACAGGGAAGAAACTTTATGAATGTAATCCATGTGGAGAAGATTTTTGTCAAAAGGCACACCTCATTGCACATCAGAATATTCACACGAATGAGAAATCTTATAAATGTGAAACATGTGGAAAAGTCTTTCGCTGGAAGTCAAGCCTCATTAGACATTGGATAATTCACACAGGGAATAAGCCTTATGAATGTAATGAATGTGGAAAAACCTTTGGCCAAAAATCACACCTCACTAAACACCAGTTGATTCACAAAGGGGAGAAATCTTATGAATGTGGTACATGTGGAAAACCCTTTAGTCAGAACTCACAACTCATTACACATCAGAGAGTTCACTCAGGGGAGAAACCTTATCCCTGTGATGAATTAAAAAAAAAAAAAACATTTTCACAGAATTCAAATCTCAAAATCCATAAAAGAATTCACACATGAGAGAAAACTTAATAATGCAATAAACATGAGAAAGACCTTTTACTATAAATTATACCACAAAAGAATTCACAAAAAGGAAAACAATAGAATGATTGAAAATTCCTTTTGCTAGAAGTCAATCTTACACACACATTAAAGAACACACACGTGAGGAAACATGTGAATGTAGGACAAGTTTATATATCATAAGCCAGGTCACTTTCTCTCCAGGGACTTTAGAAAGAGAAAAAACCCTATGAAGCCATGAAATTGGACAAACCTTTTATTGAAGGAGATGAGGGCTAAGGTGGTGGCCTAGTGCACCCTGAAGGAGAGTGCTGCCATCAACCAGATGCTGGGGAGGAAGTGGCACAACCTGTCGCGGGAAGAACAGGCCAGGTACTAGGAGCTGGCCCAGAAGGAGTGGCACTTCACTCCCAGCTCTGCCCGACCTGGTTGGCTGGGACAACTACGGTAAGAAAAAGAAGAGGAAGTGAGAGAAGCCGCTGTCACAGACGCAGACACAGTCACAGCAGCACATCCAAGAGGCAGAGGGTGCCCTGGCCTCCAAGACAAAGAAGCCACATGTCCAGTACCTGCCCCCAGAGGGGCCATGTGACAGCCCTGCCTCCTCCCACGGCAGCATGTTGGACTCCCCTGCAACCCTCTCCACGGCCTTGGCCTCACCAGCTGCCCCTGCTGCCACCCACTCCAAGCAAGACCAGCCCCTCTCCCTCACCACCAAGCCAGAGACCTGGGCCCAGCTGGCTCTGCACTCGGCTGCTGTCCTGGCAGCCAAGGCTAGGGCCACATCCTCCGGCCAGATGGGCAGCCAGCCTCCCCTCCCATCCCAGCCCTCCCACTGGGGTCCGTGCCCACAGCTCTCCTGACCTCTCTCCCCTCTTTTCCAGCCATGCTGCATGCCCATCACATGCTCCCCATGCTCCAGGCCCAGCCTTTTTCCTTGGTCACCAAGTCTGCCCACTAAGCTGCCCCCCGACCTGTGTAGGCTGCCATTTGACTCATCGAGTAGTAATGATTCAGAAGAAAAAAAAAAAAAGGAAAACTTTATTGGTCAATATTTGACCACTCTGGACTGTTGCATAAAGTGACTGATAACAAAACCACTTTGCGTTTTGTAGATGTAACCAGTAGCTGATCTTAAGGCCTTTTTAAGAAACAAAACAACACGACAACAAAAAAAATCTTTACGAGAACAGAAAAGTATTCTTCCCGTGCATGCTGTGGTGGATGGACCTGGGCAGAAGACACCTCTCTACCTCTTTCTCTTCCCCGCTGCCCTCTCTTTTCTCATCCACCCCACCTGTCTTGGCTCCCTCTACTTCATCTGCATGTTTGCCGTTGCTGTGATTTCTAGCCTGGTACCTCTTCTTCTGGATCCATTCCTGGACCTCTCCTGTTTCCTGGCCCAAGCTCTTACCATGGGCACAGTACAGGGGGCCTTCCCCTGTGTCCTCCCTGTCCCCTGCCCAGTGTGAGGCCATCACCTTGTGAGAAGACATCTCGGCCTGATTGGTTTCCACCAGCATCCCTGCTCCCTCGGTGGGCCCCAACCCACCAGCCCCCAGCTGTGGGTGGGGAAGGAGGTCCTCTGAACTGGTCCCCCCAACCACAATTAAAGGGACTCAAGGTGCCTGCCACTTCCTCTGTGAAGAGGTCTGTGTCCTCCCCCTTGCCCCTGACCTGTTGGGATCTGCCCCTCATGGTCCCAGCACAGCAGACAGGCCCTGGCAGCAGGGCCTGGTTCCTGCCTCCTGGGTCAGTGGTAGCACAATCTGCCAAAGCTCTAAGGACCCTCCTCCTTGTCCCCCTCCCCTCACATGCTTCTTCTATGTCTATTTTGTTTTGATTTTATGTTTTTTGGAGCAATTTAAGCTCCCAATTGATTATTTTCACAAAATAAAATCGCAGTTGCAAGACCTTAAAAAAAAAAAACAGTATTGAGACATCTTAGAAATCTGGAAATAGAATTTCTGTATGACACAACAATCCTACTACTGGGTAAAAACTCAATATCTGAACTCATTGTATCAAAGAGATACCTGCTCCACCATGTTTATAGCAGAACTGATCACAGTAGTCAAAATATGTACCTCATAAAATGAATGGATAAATAAAATGTAGTATATATACATGATGAAATATTACTCAACTGTAAAAAAGAATGAAATACTGTCATTTGTAGCAAAATGGGTGCTGCAAATGGAGCACATCATGTTGATTGAAATAAGCTAAAATTAAAATAATTCAGTCTGAACACAGAATGTTAATTACTAGAGTATGAACTCGGTGAAAGGAATAATGTGAATTTTTAAAAAAGATTTATTTTATTTATTTTGAAAGAGTTACAGAGAGAGGTAGAGACAGAAAGAGAGGTCTTCCATCTGCTGGTTCACTCCCCAGATGGCCATAATGGCTGAAGCTGCGCTGATCCGAAGTCAGGAACCAGGAGCTTCCTCTAGGTCTCCAACACAGATGCAGGGGCCCAAGGACTTGGGCCATCTTCTGCTGCTTTCCCAGGCCATAGTAGAGAGCTGGATGGGAAGTGTAGCAGCTGGGACTCAAACCAGCGCCCATATGGGATACTGGTGCTTCAGGCCAGGGCTTTAACCCTCTGTGCCACAGCACTGGCCTCAGATAATGTGAATTTGGATTATAAACTTCAGGAATAGTTGTTTGATTCATTAATTGTGACAAATATAATAATATGAGAAATTAATAGGAGAGATGGGCTCAGTGGTACATAGAAACTTGTAATAGTGTCTCACAGTGTTTGTTTGCAAGTTTAAAATAAATAATAAAAATTTGAAAATAATATAAAACTAAAAAGGGAAAAGAAAATAAATTTTTGTCAGGAAGCATAAATCAAGGAATTAGCACACCACTCACCTGAATAATGATTGAGAGAATGTGCCAGAATCTAGAACTCCTCTACTGAAACTTTGGAACCAAAGGTAAATTCTCACAAAGTTTTAGAATACACAAAAAATACATTTTGAAAGGGGTGAATTATAAGACAGACCCCAGATTTTTCTGAAAATATATATGCAGGATTGTTTCCAGTACAAGTTATAGAATTTTGAGGGAGACAATTATGCTACCAAAAATAAATTATAAATGAGATGGTCAGAGGTTCACCTGTATTGGCTCAGACTAGGATATTAAAGAAATACACAGGTGATTTTATATCATGAAATACATAACCAATAAGTGAAAGGATACACATTTTATGAAATAGAATATATTTCATTGCTGTGAGACAAGATGACTAATCTGGTAGGAGTAATAATATACTGACAAGCAGGTATAAAAGCACCTTCTAAAAAATGATTATTAAAATTATTTAAAATGGAAAATAAAAATAGAATTTTCAAAGGAAAAGAAAATTATAATTACATTTTATAGGAATAATCATAAGTGAAAGATGACAGTATCTTGAACTACTCCATTAAGCCTTTCAAAAATCACAGGAAATTTTAGAGTCCAATAGAAATCCAGAAAAGAAATATTACCTAGAAAGAATTAGCTAGCAGCCATAAGAGGACTCTGAAAAATAGCACATGAAAATGGTCAGGACAACTTACACAGTTTTGAGATAACTGGGAACCTCAAAATGACTAAGCCAACCATAATGTTCACAGGATTTCAATGCTAGGACTAATTTACACTAGAGTATTAGATGTATGTACAGGTGATAGTTATAATTCTGAAGGGAAAAAACCCCAAAAGTAAAGAAATGCATGTAATGAAATAAAATTTAGTGCAATTAGTACAAGAAGAAATGGGTAATTTGCCAGGGTTAATACTATAGTGATAAGAGATAATGAAAACTACTGAACCATTAAGAACATATTGAGAAATTTTCCAGAAAATAGTTTAAAAGATCATATCACTTACCAAAATACTGTAAGAAATAGTGCCAGTAAGCCGGCGCTGCGGCTCACTAGGCTAATCCTCCGCCTAGCGGCGCCGGCACACCAGATTCTAGTCCCGGTTGGGGCGCCGGATTCTGTCCCAGTTGCCCCTCTTCCAGGCCAGCTCTCTGCTGTGGCCAGGGAGTGCAGTGGAGGATGGCCCAGGTGCTTGGGCCCTGCACCCCATGGGAGACCAGGAAAAGCACCTGGCTCCTGGTTCCTGCCATCGGATCAGCGCGGTGCGCTGGCCGCAGCGCGCCGGCCGTGGCGGCCATTGGAGGGTGAACCAACAGCAAAGGAAGACCTTTCTCTCTGTCTCTCTCTCTCACTGTCCACTCTGCCTGTCAAAAAAAAAAAAAAAAAAAAAAAAAAGAAATAGTGCCAGTAGATAGAAGTACTACATTGAGAATTTTCATATTAAAAAACGAATTTGGGGCCAGCTCTGTGGCGTAGCTGGTAAAGCCGCCACCTCCAGTGAGTCCCAGCTGCTCCATTTCTGATCCAGCTCTCTGCTATGGCCTGGGAAAGCAGTGGAAGATGGCCCAAGTCCTTGGGCCCCTGCACCTGCATGGGAGACCCGGAAGAAGCTCCTGCTCCTGGCTTTGGATCAGTGCAGCTCCTGCCATTTCAGCCAATTGGGGAGTAAACCAGAAGATGGAAGACACCTCTCTCTCTCTCTCTCTCTCTCTGTAACTCTGACTTTCAAATAAATAAATAAATAAAAATTTAAGGTCCCATTAAAATGCAGATAATGCAGGACAGGCATTGTGGTGCAGCACATTAAGTTTTAGTTTGTGATGCCAGAATTTCATATTGGAGTCCTGGTTAGAGTCCCAGCTTTCCTGCAGATGATCCAGCTTTCTATTTTTTTTTTTTTTTTGACAGGCAGAGTAGATAGTGAGAGAGAGAGAGACAGAGAGAAAGGTCTTCCTTTTTGCCATTGGTTCACCCTTCAATGGCCACCACGGCTGGCACACTACGGCCGGTGCACCACGCTGATCCAATGGCAGGAGCCAGGTGCTTCTGGTCTCCCATGGGGTGCAGGGCCCAAGCACTTGGGCCATCCTCCACTGCACTCCCGGGCCACAGCAGAGAGCTGGCCTGGAAGAGGGGCAACCGGGACAGAATCCAGCACCCCGACCGGGACTAGAACCCGGTGTGCCAGTGCCACAAGGCGGAGGATTAGCCTAGTGAGCTGCGGCACCAGCTCCCAGCTTTCTATTAATGTGCCTGAAAGCAGCAGAAGATGGCACAAGTACATGGGCCTCTATCACCCATGTGGGAGACCTGGGTGGCACTGCCAGCTCCTGGTTTCCACCTGGCTCAAATATGGCTGTCACATGCATTTAGGGGAATAAACCAGTGGATGGAAAAATTTCTCCCTCTCTCTCCCCCGCCCTTGCTCCATTATTCAAATATATAAATCTTTAAAACAGTCCAGGTTATGCAAAAAATCTGACATGGAAGGAGAAATAATCACCCCTTTCTATGATGGCTCTGTGAAACTATATACATAAATATTTCCAGGGACAATTTACAAAAGTTCGACAATCTTAGGCTGGCACCACGGCTCACTAGGCTAATCCTCTGCCTGCGGCACCGACACCCCAGGTTCTAGTCCGAGTTGGGGTGCTGGATTCTGTCCCGGTTGCTCCTCTTCCAGTCCAGCTCTCTGCTGTGGCCCAGGAAGGCAGTGGAGGATGGCCCAAGTTCTTGGGCCCTGCACCCACATGGGAGACCAGGAAGAAGCACCTGGATCCTGGCTTCAGATCAGTGCAGTGTGCTGGCCGTAGCGGCCATTTGTGGGGTGAACCAACAGAAGGAAGACCTTTCTCTCTGTCTCTCTCTCTCTCACTGTCTAACTCTGCCTGTCAAAAAAAAAAAGTTCAACAATCTCATAATTAAATAGCTGAACAAGATGTGTACAGGGATACCATACTAAATTTGGCTGAAACTGGAATATTAATGACATACAAAGGCAAAAAAAAGAAAGAAAATTAGAAATACTATTCAATAAAATACATTTTTAATTTCTTTAGATAAAATGAATAAGTTGACAGGAGCAATAACAGTGGTAGGAACAATAATAAGGAAAGTTGCTGAGTGATACAGCACCTGGTTTTTCTTAGGGTGCACAGTAGAGGAAGCTGGAATCAGAGGCAGAACCAGTACTAAAACCCAGCCACCCCCATATGAAATGCCACAAGTAGCATCCTAACCCTGCCAAATTCCTGCTCCAAGAAGCTGGTTTATTATTGGAACCAAGCATGACTGGAGACTAAAATTAGGTAATGAATTAGTTCTTTTTCCATATCTGAACTCTGCCTGTCCTGGCTTGTCTACAGTTTTTAGGATGTTTTCTCCATGATCTTAGAAAAATGGCTGCCAGTAGCCATCAACCCATATCTCCCCTTCCTTGGTAAAATGATAGGAATGAACTAGTCTTCCCTTGAAACACTCAGGGAGAGGTCCTGAGGAGGACTGATTGGTCCAGTTTGGGCCACAAAGCCATCCTTGTTTCAATAACTGTTACCAGGATGGCATTCTCCGAATAGTTCACCTTGTGTCACATGACCAATTTTGTGTAAGGTAAGGATGGAGGGGAGAACTGATTGTTCTCCACCCAAACCATCTGAAGTAGGTTTTCTGCCAGAAAACTGAGTTATTTTAATACAAAAGAGAAGAGGTATAGGCCAGCCCACAACAGGAGCTGCCCATTATAACAAGGATCTGTCCCCAGTATACCCCCTTTACCATGCATCACTTGGGGCTGGCAAGTGACTTCTGTGATGCCTATCCAAAGAAAGTATAAAAGAAATTATTGAAATGAAAGGTGCTGATTGGCAAATGGCCAACCAGTCTTCCAAAATTTGACACAGAACACATCTGGGAGATATTTGGAATAGAAAACACTGTGATCAATGATCTATGCCACCTCAGAAAATAGCTCTTTAAAAATACAGATACATCACATGGGCAGGGGGAGATTTTTCATACTGGCTTTATGGTGATCTTCAGGGGCACCCTCAGTTACTGTGTTCCTGTATCTTCTCCAGGAAGTTATTGCTCCATTTCCATGCTCATCAGCCTGAATTCAATTATGTGTCTCCCAGGCCTCGAGCTGAGTGGCCATCTAGCAAAGTAATCAATTATGTTGGTGACTGTGGCCCCTTGATGATTTCCTCAGTTCTGTTTCTAATGGACATTCAAAATACATTTCTTATTTTACTACACCTTTAAATTTTATTCCTCTGTTGTAGAATTATAAATGCGTTTCATATAACCTCAACAATAAATGCATATAAGCATGTATAAATGTAAAACTTGTATTTTCACCATTGAACTATACTTGATATATGAATGAAAATTATATTATCCAGCCACCGCTCATACTATTACATATCTAAATATGCAAAAGAAACCCATACAGAATGCATTTTTCAAATTTGGATTACTATGGACCATATTTTAATGTGAAATAAAATTTCTTTCTGAAACCCCCCCATAAGGAAAGTTGCTATAAAAAGAAAATACAAGTCCACAGAAGAAAGGAAAATATGCAAAAATGTTCCAGGGAAATTAAATCAAAGATCTTAAAATGTACCACAATTATCTTAAGGGAAAGGTATCTTTATCTAGAATTATTTCATTAGAACTTTTAAAAATCAAAGATAGGGGCCAGTGTTTTGGCATAGTAGGTTAAGCCTCCACCTGCAGTGCTGGCATCCCATTTGGGTACTGGTTCATGTCCTGGCTGCTCCTCTTCTGATCCATGTGGGAGACCAGGAAGTTACTCCTGGTTCCTGGCTTCGGTTTGGCTCAGCTCTGGCCATCATTTTGTGGCCATCTGGAGAGTAAACCAGCAGATGGATGGAAGACCTTTGTCTCTCCCTCTCTTTGTCTGTAACTCTGCCTCTCAAATAACTAAGTCTTTAAAAATATCAAAGATAAATTTAGGATTCCATAAAATCCAGAAATGGTAAAAATATTATTACCTACAGATGAAAAGTTATCAAATGGGTCTATGATATGTCTAAAATATGTTTAAATGATGGTTGCCCATAAAAAGTACAGTATTCTGATTGAGTTGGTGACCTCATAACAAAAAGCCAACCAAGATAACCATGGGCTTCCAGTGCTAGGATTGACTTACACTAGGATTTTGGTAGCTATTAACTCCAATTTAAAAAGGAAATGGAAATTAAATTGTCATTGTTATAAAATAAATATAGGCTAATCACTGTGAAATATGAGTAATTTTGTAGGAGCAATATAGAGTGACCAATAGATATAAGTGAAAATTTTATCATTAAATTACCTTTAAAAAGAATATAAACTAAATTTTTTCATAAAATATAAATCAAAGTCCAAATACCACTAATTATAAAGGAAAATGCCAGTAACTGGAATTAATCTAAGGACATTTTCAAAAATCAAAGGTTAAAAACATAGCTCTGGAAAAATTCAGATTTGCCAATAAATATGATACCTGGAAAAGGAGAATGATCAAATTTGCCTGAGAAGTCTCTGAAAAACTGTGTACATGAAAATTGCCAGAACAACTTACAGAATTTTGTGTCAGTTGAAAACTTCTTAAAGAAAAAAACGCAAGCAAGGTGACCTCAAGTTCATAGTGATTAGAATGGCTTTAAATCAGACACCAGAGGCTGTGGCATGGTGTATAAAGACACTGTCTGTGACACTGGCATCCTATATATGTGATGGATCAAGACCAGGATGCTCTGCTTCTGATCCAGCTACCTGCTAATGGGCCTGGGATAGCAGTAGAGGATGGCCCAAGTTCTTGGGCCTCTGCACCCATGTGAGAGAAGCAGAAGCTCCTGGCTCCTGGCTTCATACTGACTCAGCTCTAGATGCTGAAGCCATTTGGGAAGTGAACCAATGGATGGAAGGTCTCTTTCTCTCTCTCTGTTTCTCTCTCTCTCTCTCTCCTTCTCTATCTCTATAACTCTGACTTTCAAATTAAATAAGTAAATCTTTAAAAAAATAAATAGGATACAAAATATACACACAGTTGATAGTTAGAAGCTCAAACACACACACACTTACACACGAAATAAAAAGGGAATCAAGGGGTTATGAAGTAAAATGTACTGTGATCAGCATTAGTAATAATGAATTATTTTATAGAAGCAATAGTGGAATGACAAGCATTTATGAGGGAAATTGCTGGAAAATGATAATGATTATATTAACAAGGAAAAATAAATAAAACATATTTAAGGAAATATAAATCAAACAAAGGTCATACTGCTAATCAGAGAAATCTCCAAAAAAGCCATTTTTTTAATCTACTCTATGGAAAACTTCATGTATTAATGGGGAGTTTAAAGTTCGACAAAGTATAAAAAAGGAAAAACATTACCTGGAAAAAGTGACTATAATGCAGGTCTAAAATTCATCCTAACAATTCATTTCAGAAAAGTCCTTCAATGTCAATCCATCTTTTCAGTGTCAGTACCTTGGAGCAGAGACTGGGAAGCCATATCCTGGTGAACGACTTCTTTTAGCAGAGAGCTCCTCTGAGCCATGGCTACCTACTTCTCATTTCACAGAAACTAAAGGAAAATTAATTTTGTCATGGTTGTGCATGCTGTCTCCTGCTCTGAAGATGCTCGGCTATGTTAGTTTGTTAAAACTGCCCCAGTGAAGTACCACAGCCTGGGTAATTTCAACAACAGAAATTGATTTTCTCACAATTTTGGAGAATACAAGTGCAAGATCAAGGTGTCAGTAGGGTTGATTTCTTGAGAGTCTTCATTCTTGTTTCGTGGCTGGCTGTTTTCTCCCTCTGTCTCATTCACAGGTTTTTCATCAGTCTCTGTGTCTTGTAAGGATACCAGTCAAAACAAAATAAAATGACCATTTTACATTAATCATCTTTTCAAAGAACCTATCTCCAATGTGACTTACATTATGAGATACAGGGGCTTAGAGTTTTACATACATATTGGGGAGAACACCATTCAGCCCATAACTCTGCCCATGGAGAATAACCCTACTTTGGCATTTTTCTACTCCAGTGTCTCTGCCAGGTCTAGTTCTTACTTCATACATTATTCTTCCCATTCAACAATAGTCCTTTTTCTCAATGATTTTTCACCCCTAAATTATGGGATTATTTCAGCGATTAGCCCACAACCCAGGCAATAAAATACAAAGCAATATGGTTATCGCTGGTAGGACAAAGCCTCTACTCTTTTAATTGGTACATAAAAAATGTCAGCTCACCATATCAGTGTGCCAGTTTGAGTCCTGGTTTTGCTCCACAGATCTAGCTTGCTGCTAACGCATCCGCGGGACAGCAGATGATGACTCAGGATCTCAGTGAGATCCCACCTGCTGACTTCAGCTTGTCAGAACCCTGGATATGCCAGGCATTTGGGAAATGAACCAGCAGATGTAAGACCTTTCTCTTTTTCCCTCTTTCTCTTTCTCTCTCTTTCAAGTAGATGAAAATAAAAATATACTTCTAAAAATTGCAAGTATTTGTGGAGTGTCATATGGTGTTTCAATATATGCACACCTTCTACAACATTCAAATCAGGAGAAAGGTATTTATATCAAACATTTAGAATTTTTAATCATGAAAATATTCAAAATTATATTTGTTCTACTTTTTTGACAGGCAGAGTTAGACAGAGAAAGAGAGAGAAAGGTCTTCCTTCCATTGGTTCATCCCCTAATGGTCGCTATGGCCGGTACGCTGCACCAATCTGAAGCCAGGAGCCAGGTGCTTCCTCCCGGTCTCCCATGCGGGTGCAGGGCTCAAGCACTTGGGCCAACCTCCACTGCCTTCTCAGGCCACAGCAGAGAGCTGGACTGGAAGAGGAGCAACCAGGACAGAATCAGGCACCCCAAGGTACCCACGGGCGGGTCAGGGGCTGACCTTGCGGGGCGCCGAGTCCCGCCCCCCCGTCCTAGCCCGCCTCTGTTTCCTCCTGAGCAACCCTGAGCGTCTACACCAGAGTTCTGGGTCCCATCCGGGCGTGGCCAGGCTCTGGGGCCCCTCCCCCAGCCTGGCCCTGGCGACCCGGGGAGCAAAGCCCCCGCAGCCGCACGGGCAGCAGGACTCACCTGGGTCGGCCGTGACACGCCCGGGGCCTGGCAGTTTCTGGGCGCAGCCAGGCCTTCCCCCGCCACGCAGCAGTCCAGGGGCGGGGCCGGGGTGGGCAGATGTGCGGCTCCCCTGGTGACCCCCGGAGGGCGCCCTGGCCTTGCCCCCCGCAGGCCCGTGCGGAGTCCTGGGCGCGCGGGGGCGGCGCAGGCGGGGGCCCATTTTCTATAATTAAGTATAAGATATAAAATTCTATGGTACTTAACAGAATTATTATTACAGATATAAAATTAATTGTTGGCAATTAATTTTCTAATATTTACATCTTCTAATATTTTCAAATTTCCTATAGTGAAAATGTCTTAGTTATATTATCAAGAAAAAAAACATTATAATACTTTTTTAATTTTTTTATTTAGTAAATATAAATTTCCAAAGTACAGTTAATGGATTACAATGGCTTCCCCCCATAATTTCCCTCCCACTCACACCCCTCCCATCTCCCGCTCCCTCTCCCATTCCATTCTGTCGCTCCCCGTCTTCGTGGAGGAATGACACAGGACCCTGCGCTGTTCTTTTGTCTGCTCGGCCCTCCCTGGGTTTGCTGCTGGTTCTTCCCGGGTTGGCTACCGTCCCTTCCACCTCCGTGGAAGGGCGGTTCCCCCTGCCACATTCCCCACTTCCGCGGGGGAGCGGCACACCGCCGGCCGGCTCTCTCGGGGGCTGCACAGGTGTTCCTCAGGTGTTCCCGTTAGATGTTCCTGGTGCATGTTGTCTCTCTCCTCCTTTATAGTCCTCTTCCACCAATCCCAACTATGCTACCCACACGCCGAGTACGCTGCTCTCCTCCAATCAGGAGCAGGTCCTACAGTTTATTGGTTGAACTGGAGGCAGCTGTGTAGAAGCTGTTTCTCCCTTCTCAGTGCCATATTGTGGGAAAGCAGATGCATAGAATAAGTCTTAATTCCAGTAACAGTATAGTCCGAGTTGCTCCCCACACATTCACATCAAGATTCATTTTCAATTCTCTTTATATACAGAGATCGATTTAGTATATATTAAGTAAAGCTTTCATCAGTTTGCACCCACGCAGAAACACAAAGTGTAATATACTGTTTCAGTACTAGCTATCACATTACTTCACATTGGACAACACACTAAGGACAGATCCCACATGAGAAGTAAGTACATAGTGACTCCTGTTGTTGACTTAACAATTTGACACTATTGTTTATGGCATCAGTAATCTCCCTAGGCTCTAGTCATGAGTTGCCAAGGCTATGGAAGCCTTTTGAGTTCGCCAACTTCAATCTTATTCCGACAGGGTCATAGTCAAAGTGGAAGTTCTCTCCTCCCTTCAGAGAAAGGTACCTCCTTCTTTGATGGCCCCGTTCTTTCCACTGGGATCTCACTCACAGAGATCTTTCATTTAGGTCTTCTTTTTTTTTTTTTTCCAGGTGTCTTGGTTTTCCATGCCTAAAATACTCTCAAGGGCTCTTCAGCCAGATCCGAGTGCCTTAATGGCTGATTCTGAGGCCAGAGTGCTGTTTAGGACATCTGCCATTCTATGGGTCTGCTGTATATCCCACTTCCCATGATGGATCGTTCTCTCCCTTTTTGATTCTATCAGTTAGTATTAGCAGACACTAGTCTTGTTTGTGTGATCCCTTTGACTCTTAGACCTATCAGTGTGATCAATTGTGAATTGAAATTGATCACTTGGACTAGTGAGATGGCATTGGTACATGCCACCTTGATGGGATTGTATTGGGATCCCCTGGCATGATTCTAACTCCACCATTTGGGGCAAGTCAGATTGAGCATATCTGAAATTGTATATCTCCTCCCTCTCTTATTCCCACTGTTATATTTAACAGGGGTCACTTTTCAGTTAAAATTTAAACACCTAAGAATATTTGTGTGTTAATTGCAGAGTTCAACCAATAGTAGTAGAATAAAACAAGGAAAAAATACTAAAATGGATAAAGTATTACATTGTACATCAACAGTCAGGATAAGAGCTGATCAAGTCACTGTTTCTCATAGTGTCCATTTCACTTCAACAGGTTTCCCCTTTGGTGCTCAGTTAGTTGTCACTGATCAGGGAGAACATTATAATACTTTTAATAAAATAGATCCCAATATAATGATTACCTGAGTAAGGGAAGGAGACCATTTTAACAACAAATCTGGTAATTAAATTAAATATAGTGTTTTTAGGTAGCTGTACCATCAGAATGCATAGAAAATGCCTAAAAAATTAGTAAGGCATAAGAGTAGAGAAATACTTAGTGTATTTTTCTGAAATAAATTAATATTTTTAAAGATTTATTTATCTATTTGAAAGTCAGAGTTACACAGAGAGAGGAGATGCAGAGAGAGAGAGAGGGAGAGATCTTCCATCTGATGGTTCACTCCCCAAATGGCCTCAATGGCAGGAGCTGGGCGAATCTGAAGTCAGGAGCCACGAGCTTCTTCCAGGTCTCCCACGTGGGTGCAGGAGCCCAAGGATTTGGGCCATCTTCTACTGCCTTCCCAGGCCATAGCAGAGAGCTGGATCTGAAGTGGAGCAGCTGGATCTCGAACCAGCATCCATATTGGATGCCTGGTGCTTCAGGCCATGGCGTTAACCCACTGTGCCACAGCACCGGCCCCTTAATATTCATTTTGACAGCTGGTTCCTCAAGTATTTTGAACTTTACTAGTCAGTTGTTCAGCGTAGCTCTTATTTAAAATGAAAGTTTATATAAACTTAAAATAAAAAAAAAGAAAACCTACTCTAAATCATCACTTCCAGGGCTGGCGTTCCAGTATACAGGGTTAAGCTTCTGCCTGAAATGCTGGCATCTAATATGAGCACTGTTCAAGTTCTGGCTGCTTTGCTTCTGATCCAGCTCCCTGTTAATGAACCTAGGAAAGCAGTGGAAGGTGGTCTACATACTTGGGTACCTGCCAAGCACATGGGAGATGTGGGAGGACTTCTCGGCTGCTGACTTCAGCCTGAATCAGACACAGGTGTTTAAACCATTTGTCAAGTGCACTAGCAGATGGAAGATTCGCTCTGTGTCTTTCCCTCTCTATATATAACTCTGCCTTTCAGATAAACAAATAAATATTTTAAAAAATCATCACTTACTATTTATTTTACTGCTATCTATCTTGAGATTATGCCTATTGTATTAGCATGGTGTAAATAGTAAATAATGGTGCACAACTGAGCATCTCTTCCCAGTGCCATGTTCATTTATAAAAAATCGGTAGCCTGAAATAGGACAGAGGAAAACTATTTACATCACAGATACTGAAACAAATGCTAAAAATTATGACTATTGCTTTGTTGATTGTTTAAACTGATGCAGGGAACTGGTGAAGAAGTAGAGCACCTAGAATTCAGACTAGCACTCAATACAGAATATGGGCATCACATGTGGCTAAACCTGCTGCATCACCATGCTCTTTTTCTTGGAAAAAAATGGTGAACTAGGGGCTGGTGCTGTGGTGCAGTGGATTAAAGCCCTGGCCTGCAGGGCCAGCATCCCATATGAGCACTGGTTCGAGTCTCAGGTGCTCCACTTCTTATCCAGCTCTCTGCTATGGCCTGGGAAAGCAGTAGAAGATGGCCGAGTCCCTGCACCCAAGTGGGAGACCTAGAAGAAGCTGCTGGCTCCTGGCTTCAGATCGGCACAGCTCTGGCTGTTGTGGCCATAAGGGAAATGCAAAGCAAAACCACAATGAGTTTTCACCTCACTCCAGTTAGAATGGCTTTCATACAGAAATCAACTAAGAACAGATGATGGTGAGGTGGTGGGGGCAAAGGCACAATAACCCACTGTTGGTGGGAATGCAGACTGGTAAAGCCACTATGGATACAGTTTGGAGATACCTCATAAATCTGAATGTATCCCTACCACATGACCCAGCAATTCCATACTTTGGAATTTACCCAAGGAGTATTAAATTGGCAAATAAAAGAGCTGTCTACACCTCAATGTTTATTGCAGTGCAATTCAGAATGGCTAAGACATGGAATCAACCTAAATGCCCATCAACAGAAGACTGGATAAAGAAGTTAAGTGATATGTATTCTACAGAATACTACACAGTGGTAAAATAAATGATATCTGGTCATTTGCAACAAAATGGAGGAATCTGGAAAACATCATACTGAGTGAAATAAGCCAGTTCCAAAGGGACAAAAATCATATGTTCTCCCTGATATGTGACAACTGAGCATCTAAAAGGAAAACTGTAGAAGTGAAACTGACACTATGAGAAGCAGTGACTTGATCAGCCCTTGTGATGACTGTCAAGGAACAGCTTACTATTTTATTCATTTTAGTATTTTATTTTTCTACTTAATACCATTGGTTGAACTTTTTACTTAACACAGAATTATTCTTAGGTGTTTAAATCAAATTTAAATAAAAAATAAGAGTTGGAATAAGAGATGGAGGGGATATACAGTTTGGCACATGCTCCCAGGTATTTACCCCTAAGGGTAAAGCATAAAACTTGCCATGGGACTTGAAATACTAAAAATTGGCATGTGCCAATGCCACCTTACTAATTAAAGTGATCAGTTTAAGTCCATAACTGATCATAAAGAGGATTAAGTGTCAAGGGAGCACACAAATAAGACCAGTGTCTGCTAATAATTGCAGAATTAAAAAGGAGAGAACAATCCAAGATGGGAAGCAGGTCACAGAGCAGACTCTTAGAATGACAAATGCCGTAAACAGAACTCTGGCCTCAGAATCACACCTTAAGGCATTTGGATCTGGCTACAAAGCACATGAGAGTAGTTCAGGCATGGAAACACAGGACAAAATGTGGCAAAAATGACCTTAAAGAAAGACCTCTGTGAGTGAGATTCCAGCAGAAAGAAGCAGACATTAAGGAATGAGGTACCTTTCTCTGAAGGGAGGAGAGAACTTCCAGTTTGATTATGACCTTGTATAAATAATGTTGGACTTTGTGAACTCAAGAGGCTTCCATAGCCTTGGCAGCTCATGAAAAGAGCCTCAGATGATTACTGACATCATAAATGAAAGTCTGAACTGTTAAATCATCAACAGGAGTCACTGTGCACTTGCTCCCTATATTGGGACCTGTGTACTTAATGTTTTTTTACTATGAGAATTAACACTATCACTAGTTCTCAAACCATGCTTTATACTTTGTCTTTCTGTGTGGGTGCAACCTGTTGAAATCTTTACTTAGTATAGAGTTGATCTTCTGTATATAAAGATATTTAAAATGAATCTTAATGAAGAATGGGATAGGAGAGGGAGTAGGAGATGGGATGGTTTGTGGGTAGAAGGGTGGTTATAGAGCAAAGAATCACTATAATCCAAAGGTTGTACTTTTGAAATTTATATTTATTAAATAAAAGTTTTCTATAATTATAACATATCTGAATAGAGCAATACTGAGTAAGAACATTAAATCAGGAATAATGTGTTCAAATGAAAGATCAGCAACAAATATCTTCATTAATAAAATCTACAAAATTAAAAAAAATAACACCAATCTTTTGAAAAGTTAGAGAGGTAACTTTTCCAGACTCATCATATGAGGCCAGCTGGTAAAGCCATTATGGAAGTCTGCCTGGAGATTCCTCAGAAACCTGAATATAACCCTACCATACAACCCAGCCATCCCATTCCTTGGAATTTACCCAAAGGAAATTAAATTGGCAAATAAAAGAGCTGTCTATATCTTAATGTGTATTGCAGCTCAATTCACAATAGCTAAGACCTGGAATCAACCTAAATGCCCATCAACAAAAGACTGGATAAAGAAATTATGGGCTATGCACTCTATAGAATACTATACAGCAGTAAAGAAATGAAATCTGTTCATTTGCAACAAAATGGAGGAATCTGGAATACATCATGCTGAGTGAAATAAGCCAGTCCCAAAGGGACAAATATCATATGTTCTTGAACGGTGACAACTGACTGAGCACCTAAGAGGAAACCTGTTGAAGTGAAATGTACACTATGAGAAAAAATGACTTGATCAGCCCTTGTCCTGACTGTTGAAGAACAACTTACTATTTTGTTCCTTTTAGTATTTTTTGTTCTACTTAATGCCATTGGTTGAACTCGTTAATTAACATGCAATTATTCTTAGGTGTTTAAATTTAACTGAAAAGTGATCTCTGTTAAATATAAGAGTGGAAATAAGAGAGGGGGGAGATGTACAGTATGGCCCATGCTCATCAGACATACCCCTAGTGGTAGAGTTAGAAACATGCCAGGGGATTCCAATTCAATCCCATTAAGGTGGCATGTAGCAATGCCAGCTCACTAGGCAAAGTGATCAGTTTCAATTCATAATTGATCATAACGACAGGATTGAGAATCAAAGGGATCACCTAAACAAGACTAGTATCTGATAATACTGACTGATAGAATTAAAAAGGAGAGAACAACCTAAGATGGGAAGTGACTCATAGAATGGCAGATGTCCTAAACAGCACTCTGGCCTCAGAATCAGCCCTTAAGGTTTTAGATATGGCTAAAATCCCATGAGAGTATTTCAGGCATGGAAAGCCAAGACAGTCTGGCAAAAAAGACCTAACTGAAAGATCTCTGTGAGTGAGATCCCGGTGGAAAGAATGGGGCCATCAAAGAAGGAGGTACCTTTCTCTGAAGGGAGGAGAGAACTTCCACTTTGACTATGGCCTTGTCTAAATAAGATCAGAGGTGGTGAACTCAAGAGGCTTCCACAGCCTTGACAGCTCATGACAAGAGCCTCTGGTGATTACTGACGTCATAAATTAGATTGTCAATTGTTAAGTCAACAACAGGAGTCACTGTGCACTTACTCCCCATGTAGGCTCTCTGTCCTTAATGTGTTGTACTATGTGAATTAACGGTAAAACTACTACTAAAACAGTACTCTATACTTTGTGTTTCTGTGTATGTGCAAACTGTTCAAATCTTTCCTTAGCATATACTAAATTGATCTCCTGTATATAAAAATAATTGAAAAAATGAATCTTGGTGTGAATGGTATGGGAGAGGGAGTGGGAGATGGGATGGTTGCGGGTGGGAGGGAGGTTTTGGGGGGGAAGCCAGTATAATCCAAAAGATGTACTTTGGACATTTATATTTATGAAATCAAAGTTAAAAAATAAATAAATAAACCTAAGTTTAATTAAGGGAATTATAAAAAGTTTTCTATAATAATAATAACATCTCTGAATAGAGCAATACTGAGAACATTAAATGAGGAATAATGTGTTCAAACAAAAGATCAACAACAAATGTCATCATTGCTAAAATCTACAA
This sequence comes from Oryctolagus cuniculus, assembly GCF_051225735.1. Classification (NCBI taxonomy): domain Eukaryota; kingdom Metazoa; phylum Chordata; class Mammalia; order Lagomorpha; family Leporidae; genus Oryctolagus; species Oryctolagus cuniculus. The sequence goes on from NC_142881.1 coordinate 93,875,041, forward strand.
AATTAAAAAAAACACCAATTTTTTTGAAAAGTATTATACAAATTGTTAGGGAGGTAACATTTCCAAACTCATTATATAAGGCCAGTTTTTCCTAAAGTGACCTGATAGATGCAAGATCTCTGTTTATCTCTGATTCTCTTTTTTCAAATAAAAACTTACACAGCAGAGTCCCTGCTGAATATAATGCAACACTGTCATCCTAATAGAATTTATATTAGAATATAGGTGCAAAATTTGATAGTGATTGAATCCAGTTTGGAATCCAAAAAATAAAATAAAATAAAATAAAATAAAATAAAATAAAATAGTCAGATATCATAATCAAGTCAGATGTAATACAGGAACAGGGAAAATATGAATGTAATTCATAATTCCAATAATTCACATCAATCAAAAATAAACATCAGTATAATAAACTAGATGCAGAAAACATTTTGTATAAAATTATACATTCACTTATGAGAAGTAAATTGAGCAGAACACTTACAGATTGCATATACTTCAATTACAAAACCCTTGCATTTGAGGAACCTGAGCCAGATTCTATTGAATGCTAACAAAATGAAAGCATTCACCCTATAATTGGAACCATAAAATGATGCACATTTTTTACTTTTATATTCAATACTGCAATGTAAGGTCTAGGCAAAACAAAAAGAAAAGGGAAGGAAATAAAAGACATAGATGTAGAAAAGGAGAAATTGAAATTATTTATTTTTCCAGATGATTTTATTCTATTTATATGGAAATGCAACGAGTTCAACAACAGGCCACCTGAACTGGTAAATGACTGGTAGATTTGTAGGATACAAAGTAAGCACAAAAAATCAGAATAAGTTTTATATACCAATACTATTGTGAACCCACTGAAAAAATAAATTAAAGAAGAAATTTAAATTCACAATAAGAAATAAAATACCCTGGATAAATTTGACTTGTGATGTAAAATGCCTCTACAGCAACAATTCTAAAGCCATGATAAAGAATCTGAGATCAAAAAGACTGCTCATATTCACAGATTGAAATACTTTAATATTTCCATATTATCCAAGTTAATTTACAGATACAATATGCTTTCCATCAAAATCAATGGAATTCATCATGTATCTAGAAAAATAAACCTAAACCTCATATCTTCACATATATTAAAAAAAGTTCCACATAGAAAAGTAACTCTTGAGAAACAGAACACGTCTGGGGTCACAACAAATGAGTTCAATACATACCATAGATGTATGGTAAACCCTGGCATAAAAACTGATGAATAGACCAGGGTAAGAGGATAGAGGCTCCCAAAAAGAAATACAGATACATACAGACAATGGATCTTTTACAAAGCTAACAAAAATACACTGGAAAAGGTATAGTCTATTCAGTAAATTGTCCAGAGGCAACAGGATATCCATATGGACATGACTAAACCCAGATGACCACCCCTCTTTTCCTATACAAAGTCAACTGAAAGTGAGTCATGGATGTAAATGTAAGAACTGAAACTTACAAAATATAGAGAAAACTATAAGACATTGACATAAGCAATGGCTTCTTGATAAGATACCCTAAGAACAGGCAATAAAAAACTAATAGAGAAACCTTATATCAAACTAACAAGATAATTCACAACAAAGAAGACAATCATCAGAGTGAAGATAAAACCCCTCTTAACTCCTATAAAACCAGCATCACTTTAATTCTAAAACCAGGTATATGTACAAAGCAAACTAAGACCAATATATTTGATAAATACAGATGCAAACAATCCTCCAAAATACTTGCTAATCAAACATAACAACACATTAGAAATATAATTCACCCAGACCAAGTGGGAATGCACTAGATAAAATATGTCCTTGATAAAAACCTTGAACTGGGAATAGAAGGAATATTCATGAACACATTCAAGGTAGTTTATGACAAATACAGAGCCACCATCAAATTGTGTGGGTAAATTGGAAGCATTTCCACTAAGATCTACAAGGATGCTCACCCCCATAATTGCTATTCAATATAGTTCTAGAAGGCTTACTGAGAGCCACCAGCAAGCAAAATCCAAGCAAAGGGATACAAATTGGAAAGGTTGAAGTCAAATTATTACTGTTGATAGAAGATATGATTTTATATATAGGGAAGCCAAAAGACTCCACCAAGAGACTATTGGAACTCAAGAGAGGTTGGTAAATTTGCAAGATAAAATCAATACACAAAATTCAATAGCATTTGCATAAAAAGACAATGCTATGGCTGAGAAGGACATGCAAGATCAGTTCAATTCACAATAGCCAAATTGGAATAAATTTAAATAAAGAGGTCAAATATCTCTACAATGATAATTACAAAACATTTTTAAAATAAATAGGAGAACATAAAAATGGAAATATCTGTCATGTTCATGGATTAGAAGAATTAATAGAATCAAAATGTCCATACTACTGAAAGCAATTTACATGTTCAATATGATCCCAATCAAAATAGTAACGACATTCTTCTGAAAAAGAAAGATAGAAAAATTGATGCTAAAATTCATATGGAAGCCCAAGAGATCCTGAATAGCTAGAGCAAACTTAAAGAATAAAACAAAGCCAGAGTCATCGCAATATCAGATTTCATGACAACTACAGGTCAGTTAGAATCAAAAAAGCCTAATACTGGCACAAAAATAGACATGTAGACCAATGGACTAGAGTAGAAATTCCAGAACTTAATACACTCGTGTACAACCAACCGATCTTTGACAAAGGAGCCAAAATCAATGCCTGAAAAAAAGGTACTCTTCAACAAATGTTACTGGAAAACTTGGATTCTGCATGTAGAAGTATGAAACAAGACCACCACCTTACAATTTATACAGAAATGAACTATAGATGGATCAATGATATAAAACAATAACCTGATAACATCAAATTACTAGATGAAAATATTGGGAGACTCAGCAAGACATTGGCATACACACGGAATTCTTGTAAAATACCCCAGAATGATAGGCAATCAAAGCAAAAATAAACAAATAGGATTGCATTAAGCTAAGATGCTTATGCACTGCAAAGGAATTGCTCAATATATTGTAGAGGCATCCAAGAGAACAGGAGAAAATATTTGCAAATCTTGCAATGGTTAAAGGTCTGATACCCAGAATCTACAAAGAGTTCAAGTAATCCAGAACAGCAAAAACAACAAAAATCCTGTCAAGCAATGGGCAAAGGACAAAACAGACATTTTTGAAGGATGACATTCAAATGGTCAACAGAAACATTTAAAAATGCTCAGGATCATTAGCCAACAGGAAATGCAAACCAAAAGGATGATGAGGGTGAAACCTCACCCCAATTAGAGTGGCTATCTTTCAAAAATTATAAAACAATAAATGTTAGCAAATATATGGGTGATAAAATACTATAATCCACTGCTGGTTAAATTGTAAAAGAGTACAACCATTATGGAACACAGTCTGGTAATTTTTCAGTAATCTGAAAATTGTTCTACCGTATACACAGCCATCCCACTCCTAAAAATTTACCCAAATGGAATGAAATCAGCATAAGGAAGACCTGTCTGCACCTTATGTTTATTGCAGATCAATAGCTAAGATCTGACATCAACCAAGAGATTCATCAACTGAATAATGGTTAAAGAAAATGTGGTATATATACACTATGCAAAACTACTCAGCTATATAAATTAATAAGATCTTGTCTTTTACAACAAAGTATATGCATATGGAAGCCATTATTCTCAGTCAAATAAACCAGCACAAAATAAACAAATAAACAAAGCACAAAGAAACAAAGCACAAAAATGCAATGTTGAGTTTTGGTTATTGCTTACAATCCTTGTCTGTACTCTTGATAAACAGTGATTTTTCTACTTGTTCCATTCAATTCTTTATTTGGTGCAGAGTTCAGCTTGTGATTATAAAATAAATTGAAATTATGCAATTATAGATATAAAAAGAAAAAAATAAGAGAGGAAGGAGGACAGAGGGTCGGAGCATGGGCAAGAGGGAGGTTAGGGTGGGAAATATTATGCTCTTAAGTCTGTGTATATGAAATACATGAAATTTGTTCACCTTATATGAATAAAATTATTTTAATACCCCAGTAGACTGGGATAACGTATTTGCCAATTCTGCATTTCAGGAAGAACTGAAATTCAGAATACATATGAAACTGCTGAAATTATGCACAAATATATCTAAGAATTGGGAAAGGATCTGAACAGGCATTTCTGTAAAGAAGAAATACCCATGGTCAACAAAAATGGGAAAAATGCAATATAATTATTATATAGGAAAATGCAAATCAAAACACACTAGGTGTCACCTAACAAATGCTAGCGGGGTATGAAGAAAAGAAAACTTTAATATGTTATTGGAGCCTGCACTGTTGTGTAGCAATTAAAGCCGCCACCTGCAGTGCCAAAATCCCATATGGGGACTTGAGTCCCAGCTGCTCCACTTCTGATCCAACTCTCTTCTGTGGCCTGGGAAATCAGTGGAAGGTGGCCCAAGTCTTTAGGCCTCTGCTCCCACATGGGAGACCCAGGAGGAAGCTTCTGGTTCCTGGCTTTGTTTTGGCCCAGCTCTAGCCATTGCAGCCATTTGGGGAGTGAACCAGTGGATGGAAGATCTCTCTCTTTCTATCTGTAACTATGACTTTCAAATAAATAAATATTTTAAAATATAAGATATTGATGAGAATGCAAGTTAGCCTGAGCATTATGAAGACTTAGTATGGCCATCCCTCAAAAAATGAGAAGGGGTAAACCTCTCCAACCATTGTGTATGTATCAGAAGGAAATTCAATCTGCATGCAAAAGAGATTTCTGCTTCCTGTTTTGACTACAGCAGTATTCATAGTAGTAAATATTTGGAACCAACCTAGGAATCTATCGATGTGTTACAGGTTTTCCAGTCCTAATTCAGTGATTAAAAAGGATTGAAATATTATTTGCTTCAAAATGGGTGGAACTGGAGATCCTTAAGTGAAGTAAGACTGGCATAGGAAGAAGTAAATTTCACATGTTCTCTGATATATGGGTTTCTAAAAAATGGTGGATATAAATATAAATGTTTTTAATTAGGATGGGAAGATTCATTACTGAAGATACTGGGTGGTACGATAACAGATATAGAAACAGAGTTAGAAAGAACGAACCACTGGCAGTGTTCCATAATACAGTGTTGTGACTTTAGTTCATGATAAGATACACTGTATAAGAAATTGTTATGGAGGAGCTTGTAGGCCTTAAACACAAAATAAGCAAGGAAAATCCTCATTTTCTAGATAGATTAAATTATGTTGTGTGCGTACTCAAATGTTGCACTGTATCCTGTGATAACATAAAAGTAGTGTTAATCAAAGACTGAGCAAAATTTTAAAAATCAGAAATGTCTCTATATTCTGTCAATGAACTGTCTGCAATATGTGATTAACCAAACTACATCATTTACAAAGCATAAGAAAGTAATAAGGCAATAATCTCCTGTCCTGCTAAGGATTATTTGAATAATCTTAAAATCTAAAAATCAAGGTTGCCTTTCCCATTGAACTTTCTGCTCATCCCTTGCATGCCTTTCTGATATTCTATGAATGCCATTGTTGCAAAGCTAAACTTGAACCTAAATGGAAGAATAGTTGTAAGGTTTTAATATGTATTTATTTACTTGAAAGGAGGAGGGACAGTAGTGGATAGATCTTCCATCCACTAGTTCACTTGTCAATGTTTGCAAAACCTGGGACTGGTTCCAGTTTAATCTAGGAGCCAGGAACACTTTTTGTATCTCCAATGTAGGCAGAAGGTACATGAATACTTAAGACATCATCAAATGCCCCTCAGATACATTGTAGCAAGAATCTGGAATGGAAGTGGGGAATGGCCAGGACCTGAATGAGGAAGATAAATATGAGATGAGGGCATCCCAAGTCGTGGCTTAACTCACTGCTCATGACCCCATCCCTTTATACTGTTTCATTCATTCTTAATACTGTTGTCAAATTACAGGCATGATGTTCAAACTTGCATCCATGTATTTCAGTTTAAAAAAAGGCTTAGGGTAACTGTTAAGTTTAATAAAACTGTATTCCACAATTGAGGACCCGGGTGCATTTCCTGATTCTGATCCTAACTCCAGCTTCCAATTAAAGCAGACCCTGGGAAGTCATGATGATGTCTCAAGACATGTGGTTTGTGCCACCCACATGGAAAACCTGAAGTGAGTTACCTGCTCTCAGGTTTAGATCTGATCCCTCCCTGGAAGATGTGAGCATTTGCAAAGTGAACTTGTGAATAGGAGCTCTTTCTCTCATTCATTGTCTCTTGTTTTCTATCAAGTAAATTAGAAAATAATTCATCAGACATAAAGAGCAACATAGTCTTGGAAGTCATCCAAGTAAAGAAAAGGCTGAAAGCAAATGGAGGTATAGCAAAATATTTGTATTCTTTATTCCAATGTAACCTAACAGATAATATTATCATTTTAATAAAAGCTTAACAATGAACAGTGTTGTTACAGTTTCTGATCATTAAAAATAATGACAGAAATTATATAAACAATAGGAGTAGAGTTGAGAACATTCTTTTATAAGATATCTGAGCTTCCAAAGAAATAGTGTTCCAAACCAATTTTATGTGCTAAATACATTACATTTTTGTGAACTTAAGATACATATGTACAGATTTCAAAAGTAAAATAGAATGAAGATATAAAAGTGATTAAATAGAAAATATGCAGAAACATGGTCCATTATAACACCATTACATTGAAGCTTGGAAAAGCAATATGCTCTTCAGGTTAATCAGGATTTGTGTCAGAAAATTTAAAAGGGTTACACAGTGAGATGAGCAGATCATTTTCTATGAGGATAGTACAGTGTTTCATATCAGTGTTCATAGATAGAGCATCAGGATATTTAAGAAAAATGCTTACAAAACTGCAAGGATTGCCCAGTGTTTATCAGAACAAATAAATACAATGGTATAAATACCCAACCAGGGGTAATTAATAGTTATCCATATGTCATTGTGCAGATACATCAGCTAACACTAGATGGAGAAAATAAATAAATAAATAAATAAGGTCACTTCAAGTGTTGAAAAAGCACAAAAATCAGCATATATGGAAGAAAAGATAGACAATCCATTTTAACTATCAATATTTCCTACAGAAGCACAGTCTATACACAATCTATAACATGACAGCATTTTGCCATGATGTAACAAAAAAGGCCAAGAATTAGCAGATGAGCAACAAAAATCAAGAAGGATATTGTCACAAATACCAAACAAAGCTAGCAAAACTCATGGTTTAGAGAAACAGAAAGTAAGCAAACAAAAACATCAAAGAACAAGGACTTTCCTCTTGGGGGCAGAAGTAGAAGAGATTGGGAAAATACCTGAACTGACCAAGGCCCCTATATTTTCCTGAATATTAGTTCTATGGATTTTAACATTCTTATTCAAATTTAGCAGAAAACAAAGATGTCAACAATTGTCTTCCTTTCAGGTTTTATTACTGTATATTAGGGATCTATGCAAGAGTATATATGTCTAACATGAAATCATGCACATAATTTCTAAGCTGGTGTACTAAGTGCAATTGAAAGGAAGCAACCTATTTATCCCACAGTATCAAGGGACACCAAACTCAGGTTCCCAGACTTTGGGGATCACTCTCAGGAGATGCCGACTAAGGGGATTCACTCTCAGGAACTAAGACAAACCTCAGCAGCCAGAACATTTAATTCTGAGAGTTCCACACTTTTTACTTTTCCCTCCCAACAGTTTGCATTGGCTCCCTCCTCCAAGGTCTTAATTCTCACCAGAAATCAAACACTTAAAATCAGTTTAAGTCTGTGACCTGTGCAGTCATTTTCATGATCACTAACACCAAATGTGTGTTGTTTGCTTAATATCAAACAACACATCTATAACACCTATGACTCACCGACAGTTCAATTCTGCCATTATATAGAGTTAGCAGACATAATGGATTAAGATTTTAGCGTCAACACATCCCAGGCATATACCAATGAAAAGCATGTATTTGATTTTCTGGCTCCAGTCAAAATTATGAAGTTATCCAGAGATCCCCTCTAAAGCTATCTTATTTGCATGAGCTTAGCTATGGCCTGAAATTTGTGTATTAGACAGAATCATAGCCACTCATATTGCCCATGAAATATCTGAGTCTTAAAATCAAAGGTACAGGAATTGAGGAGAAAAGAATTTTTTTTCTTTTACCAGTCACAAATGAACTCTCAAATTTATAAACCATTTTATAGCCAGCAGAATCTGATATTCTGAGATATTCTCAAATGCTACAAGCTATCATTTGACTAAACCAAATTTGGATGCATAATGAAACTACTGTGTGTTCAACAGTTTATTTGATTTTCAGTTCTCACACCAGTTAGCTTGGGGTTGGGGAGTGAAGAATGATTGGCCTTTACAAAGATTTTACTCTCCACACAAGGGTGTGAAGGCAGTTAATACCAATTAGGAGAGATTAATCATTGGGAACAGTTGGGACCCTAATGAAGCAATTAGGCTAAATCAATTCATGTGATTATTGAGTGACTGCTTATTCCCAGGTGTGTGCTATAGAAACTACTTCATATTTGAACCTCCTGCAATTTCATTATTTGGTCATATGGTCTCTGTGCCACCCAAACCTCTGCCAACAAGATGACCATCAACAGATACTGCCCTCTGACCTTGGACCCAAACCATGAGACAAATACCATTTCTTTCTAAATTACTGAGTCTGTACTATTCTGTTATTAGCATCAAACAAAACCTGACTCAGAACCTAGGAAGAGCTGTGCTGGCAGGACTGAATTGTAAACTAGTGACCTCGTTTCTCAACCAAAGGATATCAGATCACATGTGGAAGTTCATTTCTCCATGTGGATTCTGTAATCACCATCAATTTGGAAAGCTGTGCAGCCCCAGGGTTCACACAAACCCTTTTCCTTTAGACACAGGACAGGACACCAGGGTCCTGGCTATTGGCCCAGCTCACCTCCTGTGACTATAGAATACTGGTTTCTGACACTCACCACTTTCCAGTTTCCAATGAGTCCCAGAATCCTCCTGAGGGCTCCTGAGTGTGGTGAGGGAAGTTCACAGAGCAGCAATGGGTGAAACACCTGAGACCTCTCTCAGGAACAAACCCAGAAAGCCTAATGCCGCTCCCTTGCCCACAAAGGAACGACACTGTTTGCAGCTTATTGGTCTTCAGTAGACTTTTAATGAGAAAATAACAGTGACAGAGAAAGAATGAAGGGAGGAGAGTGGACAGAAAAGCCCCCTCCTTCCTCAGCACACAGCTTATATGCAAAATCTGGCCAATTGCAAGTGGGCTCAAGTCCATGCACGGAACACTCCAATCCGCTGCCTGTTCACGCAGTGCGCATGCGTCCTTGGGCCAATCAGATGAGGTGTCACGCAGCAGGCAGGCTCACCTCGTGGTCCTCGGCGCCATCTTGTTGTTTACAACATTCTCAACTCCCCTGGAAAGTCCCGACCATGGGAAAGCATTGCCCTAACTGAAACTAGCAACATTCGCCTTGTGATAAAGACACAGCAACAGCTATCAGACCGACCTTGATGTGGGGGCTCCATGGCTGCGCATCCCATGGAGCCCCACATCTCCCTCTTCTTTATTATTTAAATGGCATGGAAACGTGCCTGTCTTAGGTACCCAATGGCACGCTACCTGCTTACCCGTCATGGAGGTAATAGGAAGCCTGTCCTACCCTCTGTCTTAGGTTGCTAGGAGTGCCCATCAGTGTTTACCCGTCTTTGACTACTGCTCCATCATGCTAAGCCATACTTCTTTATTGGGGTGAGATCGCAAGGTGGCCAGCATAGCCTGTTGGGTTATCACGTTGGTATAATGCTGACGGAGTGCTAAGGCTTTGATCCATCTGGCTATGAAGGCAAGGGCCAGTAGTACCATGACAAACAAGCAACCGATAGCGACCCATTCTTTAACTTGAGCCCTGTCTTAGGTAGGTACAGGATGTGGAGTGTCTTACCCATTTTTGAGTACCATTTTAGCCCAACATTAGGTGAGAGATGAAACATACAGCCAAATATTAATTATTTTTGATTACAAAGGAGGTTTGGTACGAAGTTTTAAGTGATGAATGTCAGTCCATACAGACTGTAGTGAAGATAGCACAAATTGCAGAACACACGGAAAACATCCCATACAAAGTATGAAAAGCAGTAGCAATCCAGCCCGCATTGATAATCAATGAATCCATTGAAGCCCTTCAAATGTTAGTGGGTTAGCAATAAACATATGTTGCATTTTACTCTTAAGTTTATCAATAACAGACTCTATATATGGCATTGTTAGTAATGTTAAAACAACATTCCCCTGGAACAGATTTACAGCTTATATGATCTTTTAACAGCAAATAATCGATAGCTGCTTGGTTTAGGAGTACTCCTGAACGAACTTGATCCAATTCTTTGGCTATATTGGATAGTGCAGTAGCAGTAAGATTGATTGTTTTGGTCACCAAACATGTAAGCCTTCATAGTCCACGATTATTTCCATAAGCCAATCCAGGAACTCCCACTAGCTGTATAGCCATGGTGAAAGCAGGTCTCCAATTAAGATGACATCATCATCATAGTTCTCAGGTAATGAGCGTCGCTGTCGTGCCTTTGGAAATACAGATGTTAGTATCGGGGCCACATGGACCAATGAGCAGTTGTGAAAATCATTAGGGGCTAACAATGAAAAAGAAAACTGGTTGCATAAAAATACCCATCCCTTAAGAGCCCATGTCCCATACCGGTACTGGATCAGGTCCATTCCATTGATTGGTGATAGGATCCTTCCATTTTACCATTGTTCTTACCCCAGCTGTTTGTGGATGCCACTGTTGATCAGCTGCAAAACGACCATCTTTATCCAATGTGAGAAAATTTAAAATGAGTAAAGCACGTGAGAGCCATTTGTTAGGAGAATGGGCAATAGGAGAATGGGCAAGAACCCTAAACTCCCCCTTTTGTTTATATTATTAAAATATTGTTTTAAAGTGTTATGTGTATATATAATAATGTCTTGACCCTGAGGATTATAAGGAATGTCAGTAACATGAGATAGAAAAAAAGTTACATAAAAATTTCTAAAAGAGGCAGAAATATAAGCAGGTCCATTATCTGTTTTAATCTGCTTTGGAGTTCCTAGGGAAGCAAAAGCTTGTAAGCAACAGGCAATAACATGTCTTGTAGCTTCACCTGTATGTAAGGAAGCAAAAATAAATTTAAAACAAGTATCAGTGGACACATGTATATATTTTTGTTTACCAAATTCTATGAAGTGGGTGATATCCATTTGCCATAGTTGATTGGGGGAATAAATCACGAGGAATAGGTACTGGTAACTGGATGGAGCAAGTAGAACAGAATTTTACAATTTGTCGAGCTTGTTCTTGAGTAATACTATGTTTTAAGCGTAATGTATGAGCATTTAAATGATGTAAAACGTGATCTTTTGTTGCTGTATCAATAGAATATATGCATAGAGCAGAATCTGCCAAACGATTGTCCTCTACCAATGGTCCAGGAAGATTGGAATGTGTTCGAATATGACCTATAAAGAAAGGGCAGGTATGTTGTCAAATGACAGTGCAAATGGGAGAAAATGAAGGAGAAGCAGTTGAGGATTTAGGAAGGAATGAACAAGTGTCCAATTGAGGCACTGATAGGAACACATATTTGCTATTGGTGTGTATGTTAACTGCTACATCCAAAGTAGACTGCAATGCAAGTGTAACAGTAGCTAATTTAACTAACTGTAGAGATGAAAAAGAGGTGTTAATAACCGTACGGTGACCATCACAAATTATAGAAGCTTGACCTCCTTTTAGGATATTGAATAAAGGTTTAAGGTTTCCTGTTGTGAGGTGGAGATGTACAGAGAGCCAGTTAATATTCCCTAGAAGTTTTTGAAACTTATTTAAAGTCTGTAAAGAATCCAATTGTAAGGTGACTTTTTATGGAAGTATTTTTCATGGGTACAATTGGAAGCCTAGATATTGATAAGGATATTGAAGTTGTATTTTTTAGGGGCTATGATAAGACCAAAAACAGATAATTGCTCTCTTATTACTGTATCACCAAAAATTCCTCAGGTCCAGCTATCAAAATATCATTTATATAGTGTATAATATATAAATTGCTATATTTTTTGCAAATTTTCTGAAGAGCAGCATCAATGAGTTGTTGGCACAAAGTAGGGCTATTAGCCATTTTTTGAGGTAAGATCCTTTATTGGCATTTTTGTATAGGTTTTTTAAAATTTACTGATGGAACACTGAAAGCAAATTGGGGACAATCTTTTGAATGTAAAGGTATAGTATAAAAATATTTTTTAAATCTATTATTGCAATATAAGAGTCCTTTGGAATTGCAGTAGGCAATGGTAAACCTGGTTGTAAAGCCCCCATAATTTCCACAGTAGCATTAACAGCCCTAAGGCCTTGAAGCAATTGCTATCTCCCAGATTTCTTTCTGATAACAAAAATAGGACTATTCCAAGGAGAATTAGAAGGAACTATATGTCCTGCTGTTAATTGTTCTTCCACCAATATCTGTGCAGCATTTATCTTTTCCTGTAGTAAAGGCCACTGATCCACCCACACGGAATTATCTGATTTTTATTTTATTTTATTTTTTGCATGGGGCACAGGCTGACCAGTAGCCATCAAAGGAAACCCAAACCTCTCTGGTCATGATTGACAGTTAAAGTAACTGGAGATGTGATGCTTTGTTGTTGTTTGCCTAAACCCTTACCTGGCAAATGACCTTGTTGAAGTATGTTAATGGTAACAGTCTTATTTGGACTGTGCATTAAAGCCCCCACTTGAGTTAGAATATCATGTCTCCATAGATTAACAAGTAATGCAGCCAAAATATATGGGCGATAGGCTCCAGCATTACCTGTTTTATCCTCCCATTGTAGCAATATGGAACTTTGTGTTAATCTTTGACTCCAACCAATACCTTGCAATTGAGTTATGGTAATATTTTTTTTCCAATTTGTGGGCCAGCTTGCTGCTGAAATAACAGAGGTACCAGCTCCAGTATCTAAAAAAACCACTGAATAACTTTTTATTTAATTTTAAGAAAAACTTGGGTCGGTCCTTAGTTATGGCTTGTATTCAATAATCATCAGAAGATCCAAAACCGTTATTTTCTCTTTTAGTTAAAAAAGACCTACCAATTGAAGAGAAGGGGAACAGAATCAAGTGAGCAATGCATTATCCTGGAGTTAAAGTTACATTATTGGCTTGAGTCATAGTTTTTATCTCACCAGTAAAGTCAGTGTTTGTAACTCCAGGAAAAACCTGTAACCCTTTCATAGTTATACTACTTCTGCCCAGTAGGAGACCAAAAAACCCAGCTGGCAAAGGAGCAAAAATCCCAGTAGGGAGGCCTTGTGGGCCCATCTCAGGGGTCAATACTGTATAGGAGGTGGCACTGAGGTCCAGTCCTGCACTACCCTCTGTGGCTCTGTGGAGGAAATTGATGGATTTAGGGTGTTCTGTTGAGGAACAAATGTCATGGCCCCCAAAATTTGTTGGGATGGGGCCTGGGGCCAGCCCCGCTTTTAGTTTTCTGAACTTTATTTATTTAAGGAATTATCTTTTTTTATCAGTTTTGGAGTGACATTTATTGGCCCAATGCCTTTCCCTTTAGCACCAGGGGCAAATCCCAGGAGGAGGGGCTTTTTTGATGTTTGACTTTTGGACAATATTTGTACATGTCCCTGCTGCCCACATTGATAGCATCCTCATTTTTCAGGCATAGCCCTCCTTGTTGATTTTTGTAGTGACATACCAAGCAGAGTGGCAGGTCCTGAATGTTCTGTTTTTTAATTAATTTATTTTGTTAATTTTTTATTAAAGGGACTGTTACAGAACACCTCAGCCACAATAGCCAATCGATTCATATCTGCATTGTACTTATGTTTTGTAGAATTTACAGTACTATGGGCATGACTAGGCAATTTTCACACAGCACCAGAAAAGGATCCATACTGAGAATTAAACATCATTAGTAATCATCACGGGCACGTTTAACATTCAGCTTGACTGCGTGTTCCCCCGGGATGGAACAGCAGCAGCAGAGGCTTGCTCCAGCTCCCCCTTAAAGCCCCCAAGGACAAGGGTGGCTCATTGCCAAGATGTTAGGCAAGCAGTGCGTCCCATCCTGGATCTTGGCCAGAGAGCCAAGACATGAAGAATGCCCACCTGTTTATCAGAAAACATTCCTTTATCCCCCTCCCCGGGAGCTGGCCAGGCTCCCAAGGAGCAGGAGAAGGTCATCCGGCAGACAAGTTACTTGTTTATCAGAGCCAAAGACACAAGCCTCTCCATCCCAAAAATCTGTCCTTACATTTGGCCCTAGAGTTGCACCAAGGTATAGGCATAATTAACACATCATAAGAATATAATACAAATTTTTTATACAAGTATACATCCAGCAATCAAACACAATAATATTCAATATGTTTTAAGGATAAATTGAAACATATCTGAGGGAACTAGCCTCTTATTATCTGTAATTATTACATTTTTGCAGGTTTGTGGAATTTTAACTACTTGCGGCATATTTGACTCACATTTTTTTTTTGTAAAGCAAACCAAGCATAATCTGCTCAAGCATTCCTATCAATAATAGGGGTAGAGTTAGTACATAAAACAAAAACAGAATGGGTAGTCCAGACACTTTGTTACCACAATTTCTCATTTCACATAGTAATATTAACTTTATAACAGAGAACATTTACTTTAAATGAAATATTTAAATGCAAGGTGAGAGCTGTCCAGTGTACACTGATTTATATTTTTTACTCCCAGTGTTTCTTATCCACCACACCCTCTTCAGAAAACCAAGGACTAATTGTTTCAACAGCACTGATAAACTGCTGTACGGTTTGTTTCTTTAACCCTATTCTCTACATCTGCAACAAAGTTTTCACAGCCTTTGTCACGGCTTGCTTTGTTTCTTTAAATGCACATTTAAGTTTTTTTTCGAGTAAATCCCAATGTTGCTCATTCACGACTCCTTTTGCTCACCAAGGACTATTTTTATAGCATTAATGAACCGTTCTATGGCTCACCTTGTTTAACCCTATTCCCTGTATCTGTAATGGAGTCTTTATAGCCTTTTTTTTTTCCTTTTTTTCTGGGGGCTGATTTAGGGAGAGTCAATGGACGATACTGCAGCGGCGGTTCATCCTCTAAGGACAAATTTGTTAGCCTAGTCAAACTGGGATATAAATGAGATGGCCCCCTTGAGTGCAGGGGCGCACTCGATGCGGAATGGTCCTTCCCTGAATTTTTCTTTGTCTCATCCAGTGACTCATCCCTACAGGGACCTTTGTCCATCTGTTTTCTGTCCCACTGACTACCACAGTCACTAGATTGACTATCATGCCAAGACTCCTCCTGAACCTTTTCTAGGAGCTCACATCCTTCATCAAGTAAAAGCCCTATGCTCTCAGTGGGGTCCTGAAGTGTCTGTTCAATGAGTTGCCATAATCTAAGTATTTCTACCGGCTCTCCAGCTGCTCTCAACTGTCTCCCTACTCTCCGCCACTGTTGCTCATCTAATTGGCCACCTTCCACAAACCATGGTGACGTCTTGGCAACGGCCCTAGTAAATGCTCATACTGTAGCCGCCTTAACGGGCGTCCCCGCAGCTTTTAACAAGCAGCTCAACAGCATGCGCAACCTAGTGGTGGACAGAGTATTGTCCATTTGGAGGTAAAAAGGAAGTTTCCGAGTATTGTCCATTTGGAGGTAAAAAGGAAGTTTCCGCCTATTTCCTGGCATTTCTGAACACTTTGTACTCCCGCCTTTTAAGGGATTCCTTTACCCTTTTTTCTGGTGCTTAATTTCCCGTCTTTCCTCGATGGAACCGTGGTTTCTATTCTTTCCCCAGCTGGATTTCTGTGTACACGCACGCTTACCTTTTGTTCCTTACCTATTCCTGCATGTAGAAAGTGGTCCGAATCCGAGTCACGGCACCACTTGCCGCTCCCTTGCCCGCAAACGAACTACACTGTTCACAGCTTATCGGTCTTCAGTAGACTTCTAATGAGAAAATAACAGTGACAGAGAAAAAATGAAGGGAGGAGAGTGGACAGAAAAGCCCCCTCCTTCCTCAGCACACAGCTTATATGCAAAATCTGGCCAATTGCAAGCGGGCTCAAGTCCATGCACGGAACACTCCAATCCGCTGCCTGTTCACGCAGTGCGCATGCGTCCTTGGGCCAATCAGATGAGGTGTCACGCAGCAGGCAGGCTCACTTCGTGGTCCTCGGCGCCATCTTGTTGTTTACAACATTCTCAACTCCTCTGGAAAGTCCCGACCATGGGAAAGCATTGCCCTAACCGAAACTAGCAACATTCGCCTTGTGATAAAGACACAGCAACAGCTATCAGACCGACCTTGACGTGGGGGCTCCATGGCTGCGCATCCCATGGAGCCCCACAGCCTAACATTGGAATGCCAGAAAAGAAGATGCTGTGTGGTTCAGCAGTGTTGCCTTTGAACACCTGATTTTAAAGTCTGCCCTAACAATGAGCATGCATAACATCAGAGAACACACAGCCAATCCAAACGCTCCTAGCATGAGGGCCGTAGCTTGGGGTTGTGGCAGGTGGGGGCAGAGAGGAACTCTGCTTGGTCTCAGGTCTGAAACTGCCTCATCTTTGCAGCTTGATCCTCCCAACAGCAGGGGCCGCTCTCACCTCCCTGATGATCATGACATCAGAGCACTGTCCCTCCCTCCTTTTTCCAGGACCCTATCAAAATCTTGTGACCCTTGGACTTTCAATAATGGTCTCATGTGTAACAGAATGCTGAATCTTTCTGGTATTCTGGGTCTTTATCAGGGTCTTTATATTATTTATATTCTTGGCTCTTTTTTAAGGTCATTTGACTTTAAAAAAAAATTGACTCCAGGACTATTTTAAGATACTAAAAAATACATTACATAGATTGACCTCTCTTTCTCGTGTTTCTATTACAGATATTCACTTGCAGTTCTGTATTCTGTAATTTAATATTGTTGTCTGTTTCATTCTTACTGGCATGTCATAACACATTGGGTTTATATATTGATCTTATACACAGTAATCCTGCATAATTCTCTGGTCAGTTTTTATTTGTTTTGAATTTTATGGGATTATCTCCGTATATAATAGTTTAATTAACATTTATTGATGGTTTTGCTGCTTAAAAGCATATCCTTATGCATAAAGTTTTCTGTTTTTTAAATTTCCTAGCTGCACATCTAGGACATTGTTGAAGACAGAAAATAAAAGGAGAGCGGCTTGTACAGCTGTGTTCCGAGGGAAATAGCTTTCAGTGTTCTATGACAATTATGCTTTATATTATAGGTGCATTGCAGCCCATCTTAGTTATCATAAGTAATAACTATTTTTACTGCTTTACTCACAGTTTATTTTTGTGATTAGATGCTTAATTTTATTCAAAACTTTTCATCTTTTAATTGCAGCTACCATGTGATGTTTTTGTGTTTCTCTTCCACATGAATTATTTACATGATTTATTTTGAACTGTTAAACACCTTGGCATCTTTGACTCTATCTTGTTTTTTTATTGATCTCTTGTGATTTCATATTTTGCTCTATATTAACATTTTGCTTAAAATATTTGTACCTTTTTTATAAGGATATGTTCTTTAAGTTCCTTTTTAGTTCATATCTTGATCTGACTGTGGCATCAATGTAATACTGTGTTCAGAAAAGAAATTAAATCATATTCCATATTTATTACCATTTTTTATGAATCTGGGAAATTGAGGAGTGTTTTACTGCCTTGAATGTGAGGGAAATTCTACAATTTCTTCCTGGCACCAGGAAGAGCATAGTCACAATCTCTTTGCTGTGAAGGGAGAACTTCTGCTGGAAGCCTGGGACATTATGACAAGAGACAGAATTTAAAACCATCTTAGTGACAGAATACATTGGCCCTCCTGAAGTTCAACTAAGGGAATAAGGACAGAATTGCCACCCAGCACTAGAGATGATTAGAACTCCAAATGTCACATTTGGCAACCTGAACCAGGTTCTTTGTGTCATGCAAGGAATTTCTATCCCTCAGCCAATCGCAATGACAGAGAGGGGGCGCTAGAAATTTCTACACTATTCAGCCATGGAACATTCTTTTTTTTTTAAAAGGTTTGTTTATTTGAAAGGCAGACTTACAAAGAGGCAGAGGCAGAGGAAGAGAACTTCCATCCATTGGTTCACTCCCCAAATGGCCACAACAGCTCAAGCTGGGCTGATCTCCCACATGGGTACATGTTTGCAAGCACTTCAGCCATCTTCTGCTTTCCCAGGCCATAGAAAGAGCTGGGTCAGAAGTAGAGCACCTGGGTCTCAAATGGGCACTCATAATGTATACCAGCACTGCAGGCATTGGCATTAACCACTACACCACTGCACCATCCCTAGAACTTACTTTAAAATAATGAATGTAAGCAAAGAAAAAGCCATTTTTGGTCCATATGGTCCTATAATACACTGAGGCTTCAAAAAGTTCATAGAAAAAAATAGATGGACTTATTTTGGTGCAAAAATTTTGAAATCCATGCATAGCTTGTACTTCATTCTATTTGAGCACTACTGCTAGGTAAAATGATGCTGTTTCTGGTCAAAAGCCAAGAGATGCTTCCAGGTATCCCATGTGGGTGCAGCGACCCAAGCACTTGATTAATGCTCTGCAACTTTCCCAGGCACCTTAGCAGGGGGACAGATCAGAAATGGAATAACTGGGACTCAAATGGGGCACCCATATGAAATGTCAGCAATACAGGAGATGTCTTTACCTGCTACACCAAAATGTCAGCCCCCACTCTTTATATGTTTTCTATTTCATCTCCAAATTGTTCATTATAAGTTTAAGCATGGGGTGGCACTGTGGTGTAGCAGGTAAAGCTGCTGCCTGCAGTGCTGGCATCCCATATGGGCACCAGTTCGAGTCCTAGCTGCTCCACTTACAATCCAGTTCACGGATATAGCCTGGAAAATCAGTAGAGGATAACCCAAATTCTTGGGCCCCTGTATCTATGTGAGAGACCTGGAAGAAGCTCCTGGCTCCTGGCCTTGGATAAGCACAGCTTCAGCTGTTGCAGCCAATTGGGAAGTGAACCAGCAGATGGACGATCCCCCGCCTCTGCCTCTGTTTCTCTCTCTGTGTAACTCTGACTTCCATATAAATGAATAAATCTTTTTTAAAAAAACTAAGTTTAACCAAAAGCAAAGTCCATAGTTTCTAGTAAAGTAAGATTTAAATTATAAAAGTGGCTTACTACTCATAAATGCATCCTGCATGATATAAGTACCCTTGTGATTTGGTGCTTACTAATGTAAGAGGAATTTTTCTCCACTTTGATTAGAAGTTTTTGAACTGGCTATATTTTCTATTGAGTTGAATTATTATACACTTTATGTCATTAATTGAAGACTTGCAAATCTGTCAATGCTCTTATTGTCCACAACATGTTCCACCACCAGGGATCCACTGAGATACATCCATAGCTTGATGCTTCATTACTCTTTATCAGAGCATTGAGTTCTCCATTCTAGTGATGTTTATGATTGGAACATGTTAATTACAGCTTGTTTTATCATCTTAAGATTATTTCTGTTTTAAGCAGAAGCACTTGCCACCAGCTATCAATTAAAAATAGAGTATTTTTGGGAAAAAGTAATGTTTAGAGTGGAGGTTTCTTAGGAAGTTTAACACTGTTAGCATAAGTCCAGCAGAGTATGTAAGCAGCCTAGGACTTGTCCTCTTCTGAATGAGATGAATTGCTAGAATTATATAGCATAACTCAGAATCTTGAAATTCAGATAGACATCTACACCAATGAATACTGACTTATAGTTTAAGGTATATATTAAGCAGTTTCAGCTATAATCTATATCTATCTATCTATCTATCTATATATAGCACATTTTTATGATCATCCTGATTCTAGGACATAAAACACTTGATACATATTGCTATATGCAATAAAGACAAAACTGTATATTAAACTTTAATTTTTGGTTTTAAAAATTTGTTCTGAAAGTGCAGAAAGCTTCCAAATGATTCAACTAGCTAAAATTATTATAATTTACACCCATGAAAATAAGTTTCCATCTCTGATTAATCTAAAATTAATAACTGTGGCTATAAAGCATTTTAACATAACTATCATTTTAATGCTGATAATATTAACCTAACAGGTGGTTATGGGGGTAAAACAAGAAAGGCTATAAAAAAGTCTAAATTATGATAGTAGTCCAATGAAGCCTTATAATATACTTACATAATCTTGATGATAGTATAACCTGCTATGTCCCTTTCTCTTGAGGAAAATGATCTTTGGCTAGTAGATTTAACTATACTCTCTTGCCAAACTAGTCCCCAGACAATGGACTTTCTAAAATCACTCAAATTGTGGCCACTCTGACTTCATCAACTTATGTCAATATAATCTTATCATATCACATATGCCTTAGAGAAAGAAAGGAGTTTGCCACCCAGAAATAGATTTCACTTTGGGATTTCACTGCATCTACTCTTCCTAACAGTAGCTTTCAAGGCTAAATAACCTTTTCATGCTAATGACCCTAGCTACAGAAGTATAATCTTTTAAGTGAGAAAAATTGCTGTGTCTAAAAAGAAACAGTTGTAAGGCCTAGCCAATATGTATTATCAGGAGTGGCAGGGTGTGCATGAGATTGAGTCCTCAGGGTGGAGGAAAAATTTAGAAAAGGGAGGGTTTCTCAATGTGAGAACACTCATCAACAACAAAGGTTTTAACCCATTGTCAAAGATCCCAAAGGATGATGGTAATGCTACGATGACATTTGAAAACTTAAACCAAAAACAGTCCATGCTAAGGGAGGTAGAAATAGCTGAATTTCTGTGATAGAGAAAGAAACAATCAAAATCTCACAGGAATTATGCTACAGTTGCTAAACTGATGCAGCTGAAAAAGTTATAAAATGACTATGTTCTACAAGAGGCCCAAAGACATTCAATGTACAAAAGCAATAAAATTGGTGTTGGTGCGAAGGGCACTGTTACTGCTGAGAATCACAGAGGTGGATCTTTTCTGTGGGTCATTCCTCATGGTAGGGAATGTCATAAACACTGGGAACTCAGATAGCAACTTGAATGTTAAGATTCCAAAATAATAGCGACTATGGTAGAAAACAGTGCTCTAGTCCAAGGTAAGTTTTCAAAGAGTCTATTGGTTCCCCTAGCCCAACATGGTTAACTTCTCTGCTCTCAAATTGTAAAATGGAGTGAAAATACTTGGTAATGGGAAGGACACAACATTGGTTCCATGACCTACAATGTAAGAGCAGATACAAATGAAACCCTCTAACCATCCTTCCAACTATACCTAAGTCAGAATCTATGTTACATTTCAGAAACAATGGGTATTAGATAATACTAAATTATCAATTTTGAAAGTTGACATACTGATACTGGATTTATGTTTTAAATTTAAAAATAAATGAGGCAAGAATCAGAGATTGTGAACTCCAACATACCCAGATTTAATTCAACAGTTTAGATAGCTAAAATCAGACAGATACTGGAGATTGATATTAGACTATCACAAATTCAATGCATGCCAAGGATCAGAAATGGAAAATGAGAGGTGGGGAGGAACAATGCCAGATTTCATGAGAAAACATGGGTCCTGCATTAATAATGTTGACCATGAAATTATCCTAAGTCTGTCAGTGACCCAGCAGGGCTGATGCACTGCAATATGAATTGAAGAGAGCATGCCCTATAATTCAGTCTCCAATCAGGCCACAATTATCTGTCATGAGCCAGTAAAAGGTGACTGTCATCCAGAGGAGTGCCTGTGGGGTTTCAGACCCAGTATGCCAGTGGGCCTATCACTGGTGACTATCTGGTGACTATATGGGTGGATGAGCCTCATAAGTGTCAAGGAAGGTCCAGAGGAACCCATGAGATTTCCCTGAAATCCATCAACTTAGGAGCCCCTTCAGGACAGCATCAAGTAGAGAGTATTCTGCTTTTGTTGTGGATGGCCAGATTGGGTACCAGCCGGTGGATAATGGATAAAGGGAAGTCAGGAAGACCATCACATGGTGGTACACTCAGTAGTGTGGCAGGAAGCTGCTGCTGTGCACGCTTCTTGGATGCTTGTGTTTGGGGATTTTCCAGGGCAGTTCGATAGTGAGAGCCTAATTTCAGGGGCTATTAGACATCAGAGCCAGGAGATTTGGTTTGACCTGAGGGTCAAATATATACTTATATTCAAAATCCAGTATTTAAATAGGCTATATTTTGAATATCTATTCTGCACAGTTGTCTCATTCAATAATAAGTGGTTTCTGTTTCCTTGTTGCAGGGCAGACATTGTTCATGGTTATGCCATTTGTGTGTAACATTAGCATTTTGTTTTGAAAAATCTGAAAGGACACTGCAGCTGTACTGATAGTGAATATCTGTGTGATTTCTCAACTGATTGTCCACCAACCGACTTTCAGGCCAGGCAGTAATTCTCAATATATTTGCAACAGTGAGACAAATATTGCAAACCAATTGGGAATTTTAGCCTTCTTTAGAGGAATGCAGCAATAACCAGGAATTGGGAGTGAAGTCAATGTGTATAAAGGAATGGAGACACAGGTGTCCTGACATGGGCTGTATGAATCAGGGAGGTCAGCATGTGAGGGGAAGATAATGGCTACATGTAGAGGAGCTGGAGACTCACGATGATTGGCATAAGATACAAGCACAATAGGAGCCACTTGAGGAAAGACGTGGTGTAAACAAAAGGGGTGCAGACTCTGAAGCCAGCCCTTGCTGCAGGCACAAGGATAGGCTACTAAGAGCAGGCTTGGATGTCAAAGATTTTTAAATGCAAGATTACAAGGATGAACATCAGACCCAGCCACAGAAAATGGTAAAATTGCTGATAATATATGGTTTCAGGAGCAAGATCAGAGATACATAAAGTCTGGCATAGCTGGAAGGCACATAGGGCTTGAGACATCACGAGGCAAATAGTTGGCAGAGTGATGGAGGATTGGCAAACACAGAAAGAAATAGAGGAGATGTCATATAAATCAGTGCACAGATAAATTTATAGGCTCAAGATATTATGTGAGAAGACAGAGACCTAATCATCGTGACATCCTTCTTAAGATCTAAGATGAACTATACAGCAATATAGGATAGTGAAAATGGAGAATATCATCAATATAATGCCTTTAGTAAGACTGTACCACAGAAACAAATAATAAAGGAAAAGTGTTTTGAAAACATATGAGCAGACGGTTGGCACTGTGGTGTATCAGGTAAAACTGCCGTCTGCAGTGTTGGCATCCAATATACGTGCCAGTTCAAGTCCCAACTGCTCCACTTCCAATACAGCTCTCTTCTATGGCCTGGAAGAGCAGTAGAAGATGGCCCACATCCTTGGGCCCCTGCACCCACATGTGAGTGCCAGAAGAGTCTCCTGACTCCTGGTTTCAGCTTTGCCCAGCTCTGGTCATTTCAGCCATTTGGGGAGTAAATCTTGGATGGAATACATCTCTCTCTCTGCCTCTGCTTCTCTGTAACTCTTCCTTTCAAATAAATAAATATTTTTTATAAAATGAGTAGAATTAATAAAGACTAGTATAATCTTAAGAAAAAGTAAAAATATGCAACACAGATAACCAGTGACAGAAATCCAAACAGCATTGTTCTTGACCAAATTAATAAAGTTTAGCAACACAGTTAAAGAATATTCTGAAATGCATAGAAATAAGTTTTTGAAAAAAAACTTAAACCCAGAGCCACCACATTATGAAATGAATTTATCAAAAATCTTCAATAACATAGGAATCTGCTATATAAACAAAATAAACTGACTCAGTGTTTGAAAAATCAAAATAACCAATGAACAAATTCAAAAGCAAAATTTCTGGCCTAGATTTGTAGAATTTACCTCATATTCAAGGCAGTAAAACACTCCTCAATTTCCCAGATTCATAAAAACTGCTAATTGATATGATTTAATTTCTTTTCTGAACACAGTATTACATTGATGCCACAGTCAGATCAAGATATGAACTAAAAAGGAACTTAAAGAACATATCTTTATAAAAAAAGGTACAAATATTTTAAGCAAAATGTTAATATAGAGCAAAATATGAAATCACAAGAGATCAATAAAAAAGCAAGATAGAGTCAAAGATGCCAAGGTGTTTAACAGTTCAAAATAAATCATGTAAATAATTCATGTGGAAGAGAAACACAAAAACATCACATGGTAGCTGCAATTAAAAGATGAAAAGTTTTGAATAAAATTAAGCATCTAATCACAAAAATAAACTGTGAGTAAAGCAGTAAAAATAGTTATTACTTATGATAACTAAGATGGGCTGCAATGCACCTATAATATAAAGCATAATTGTCATAGAACACTGAAAGCTATTTCCCTCGGAACACAGCTGTACAAGCCGCTCTCCTTTTATTTTCTGTCTTCAACAATGTCCTAGATGTGCAGCTAGGAAATTTAAAAAACAGAAAACTTTATGCATAAGGATATGCTTTTAAGCAGCAAAACCATCAATAAATGTTAATTAAACTATTATATACGGAGATAATCCCATAAAATTCAAAACAAATAAAAACTGACCAGAGAATTATGCAGGATTACTGTGTATAAGATCAATATATAAACCCAATGTGTTATGACATGCCAGTAAGAATGAAACAGACAACAATATTAAATTACAGAATACAGAACTGCAAGTGAATATCTGTAATAGAAACACGAGAAAGAGAGGTCAATCTATGTAATGTATTTTTTAGTATCTTAAAATAGTCCTGGAGTCAATTTTTTTTTAAAGTCAAATGACCTTAAAAAAGAGCCAAGAATATAAATAATATAAAGACCCTGATAAAGACCCAGAATACCAGAAAGATTCAGCATTCTGTTACACATGAGACCATTATTGAAAGTCCAAGGGTCACAAGATTTTGATAGGGTCCTGGAAAAAGGAGGGAGGGACAGTGCTCTGATGTCATGATCATCAGGGAGGTGAGAGCGGCCCCTGCTGTTGGGAGGATCAAGCTGCAAAGATGAGGCAGTTTCAGACCTGAGACCAAGCAGAGTTCCTCTCTGCCCCCACCTGCCACAACCCCAAGCTACGGCCCTCATGCTAGGAGCGTTTGGATTGGCTGTGTGTTCTCTGATGTTATGCATGCTCATTGTTAGGGCAGACTTTAAAATCAGGTGTTCAAAGGCAACACTGCTGAACCACACAGCATCTTCTTTTCTGGCATTCCAATGTTAGGCTGTGGGGCTCCATGGGATGCGCAGCCATGGAGCCCCCACGTCAAGGTCGGTCTGATAGCTGTTGCTGTGTCTTTATCACAAGGCGAATGTTGCTAGTTTCGGTTAGGGCAATGCTTTCCCATGGTCGGGACTTTCCAGAGGAGTTGAGAATGTTGTAAACAACAAGATGGCGCCGAGGACCACGAAGTGAGCCTGCCTGCTGCGTGACACCTCATCTGATTGGCCCAAGGACGCATGCGCACTGCGTGAACAGGCAGCGGATTGGAGTGTTCCGTGCATGGACTTGAGCCCGCTTGCAATTGGCCAGATTTTGCATATAAGCTGTGTGCTGAGGAAGGAGGGGGCTTTTCTGTCCACTCTCCTCCCTTCATTTTTTCTCTGTCACTGTTATTTTCTCATTAGAAGTCTACTGAAGACCGATAAGCTGTGAACAGTGTAGTTCGTTTGCGGGCAAGGGAGCGGCAAGTGGTGCCGTGACTCGGATTCGGACCACTTTCTACATGCAGGAATAGGTAAGGAACAAAAGGTAAGCGTGCGTGTACACAGAAATCCAGCTGGGGAAAGAATAGAAACCACGGTTCCATCGAGGAAAGACGGGAAATTAAGCACCAGAAAAAAGGGTAAAGGAATCCCTTAAAAGGCGGGAGTACAAAGTGTTCAGAAATGCCAGGAAATAGGCGGAAACTTCCTTTTTACCTCCAAATGGACAATACTCGGAAACTTCCTTTTTACCTCCAAATGGACAATACTCTGTCCACCACTAGGTTGCGCATGCTGTTGAGCTGCTTGTTAAAAGCTGCGGGGACGCCCGTTAAGGCGGCTACAGTATGAGCATTTACTAGGGCCGTTGCCAAGACGTCACCATGGTTTGTGGAAGGTGGCCAATTAGATGAGCAACAGTGGCGGAGAGTAGGGAGACAGTTGAGAGCAGCTGGAGAGCCGGTAGAAATACTTAGATTATGGCAACTCATTGAACAGACACTTCAGGACCCCACTGAGAGCATAGGGCTTTTACTTGATGAAGGATGTGAGCTCCTAGAAAAGGTTCAGGAGGAGTCTTGGCATGATAGTCAATCTAGTGACTGTGGTAGTCAGTGGGACAGAAAACAGATGGACAAAGGTCCCTGTAGGGATGAGTCACTGGATGAGACAAAGAAAAATTCAGGGAAGGACCATTCCGCATCGAGTGCGCCCCTGCACTCAAGGGGGCCATCTCATTTATATCCCAGTTTGACTAGGCTAACAAATTTGTCCTTAGAGGATGAACCGCCGCTGCAGTATCGTCCATTGACTCTCCCTAAATCAGCCCCCAGAAAAAAAGGAAAAAAAAAAGGCTATAAAGACTCCATTACAGATACAGGGAATAGGGTTAAACAAGGTGAGCCATAGAACGGTTCATTAATGCTATAAAAATAGTCCTTGGTGAGCAAAAGGAGTCGTGAATGAGCAACATTGGGATTTACTCGAAAAAAAACTTAAATGTGCATTTAAAGAAACAAAGCAAGCCGTGACAAAGGCTGTGAAAACTTTGTTGCAGATGTAGAGAATAGGGTTAAAGAAACAAACCGTACAGCAGTTTATCAGTGCTGTTGAAACAATTAGTCCTTGGTTTTCTGAAGAGGGTGTGGTGGATAAGAAACACTGGGAGTAAAAAATATAAATCAGTGTACACTGGACAGCTCTCACCTTGCATTTAAATATTTCATTTAAAGTAAATGTTCTCTGTTATAAAGTTAATATTACTATGTGAAATGAGAAATTGTGGTAACAAAGTGTCTGGACTACCCATTCTGTTTTTGTTTTATGTACTAACTCTACCCCTATTATTGATAGGAATGCTTGAGCAGATTATGCTTGGTTTGCTTTACAAAAAAAAAATGTGAGTCAAATATGCCGCAAGTAGTTAAAATTCCACAAACCTGCAAAAATGTAATAATTACAGATAATAAGAGGCTAGTTCCCTCAGATATGTTTCAATTTATCCTTAAAACATATTGAATATTATTGTGTTTGATTGCTGGATGTATACTTGTATAAAAAATTTGTATTATATTCTTATGATGTGTTAATTATGCCTATACCTTGGTGCAACTCTAGGGCCAAATGTAAGGACAGATTTTTGGGATGGAGAGGCTTGTGTCTTTGGCTCTGATAAACAAGTAACTTGTCTGCCGGATGACCTTCTCCTGCTCCTTGGGAGCCTGGCCAGCTCCCGGGGAGGGGGATAAAGGAATGTTTTCTGATAAACAGGTGGGCATTCTTCATGTCTTGGCTCTCTGGCCAAGATCCAGGATGGGACGCACTGCTTGCCTAACATCTTGGCAATGAGCCACCCTTGTCCTTGGGGGCTTTAAGGGGGAGCTGGAGCAAGCCTCTGCTGCTGCTGTTCCATCCCGGGGGAACACGCAGTCAAGCTGAATGTTAAACGTGCCCGTGATGATTACTAATGATGTTTAATTCTCAGTATGGATCCTTTTCTGGTGCTGTGTGAAAATTGCCTAGTCATGCCCATAGTACTGTAAATTCTACAAAACATAAGTACAATGCAGATATGAATCGATTGGCTATTGTGGCTGAGGTGTTCTGTAACAGTCCCTTTAATAAAAAATTAACAAAATAAATTAATTAAAAAACAGAACATTCAGGACCTGCCACTCTGCTTGGTATGTCACTACAAAAATCAACAAGGAGGGCTATGCCTGAAAAATGAGGATGCTATCAATGTGGGCAGCAGGGACATGTACAAATATTGTCCAAAAGTCAAACATCAAAAAAGCCCCTCCTCCTGGGATTTGCCCCTGGTGCTAAAGGGAAAGGCATTGGGCCAATAAATGTCACTCCAAAACTGATAAAAAAAGATAATTCCTTAAATAAATAAAGTTCAGAAAACTAAAAGCGGGGCTGGCCCCAGGCCCCATCCCAACAAATTTTGGGGGCCATGACATTTGTTCCTCAACAGAACACCCTAAATCCATCAATTTCCTCCACAGAGCCACAGAGGGTAGTGCAGGACTGGACCTCAGTGCCACCTCCTATACAGTATTGACCCCTGAGATGGGCCCACAAGGCCTCCCTACTGGGATTTTTGCTCCTTTGCCAGCTGGGTTTTTTGGTCTCCTACTGGGCAGAAGTAGTATAACTATGAAAGGGTTACAGGTTTTTCCTGGAGTTACAAACACTGACTTTACTGGTGAGATAAAAACTATGACTCAAGCCAATAATGTAACTTTAACTCCAGGATAATGCATTGCTCACTTGATTCTGTTCCCCTTCTCTTCAATTGGTAGGTCTTTTTTAACTAAAAGAGAAAATAACGGTTTTGGATCTTCTGATGATTATTGAATACAAGCCATAACTAAGGACCGACCCAAGTTTTTCTTAAAATTAAATAAAAAGTTATTCAGTGGTTTTTTTAGATACTGGAGCTGGTACCTCTGTTATTTCAGCAGCAAGCTGGCCCACAAATTGGAAAAAAAATATTACCATAACTCAATTGCAAGGTATTGGTTGGAGTCAAAGATTAACACAAAGTTCCATATTGCTACAATGGGAGGATAAAACAGGTAATGCTGGAGCCTATCGCCCATATATTTTGGCTGCATTACTTGTTAATCTATGGAGACATGATATTCTAACTCAAGTGGGGGCTTTAATGCACAGTCCAAATAAGACTGTTACCATTAACATACTTCAACAAGGTCATTTGCCAGGTAAGGGTTTAGGCAAACAACAACAAAGCATCACATCTCCAGTTACTTTAACTGTCAATCATGACCAGAGAGGTTTGGGTTTCCTTTGATGGCTACTGGTCAGCCTGTGCCCCATGCAAAAAATAAAATAAAATAAAAATCAGATAATTCCGTGTGGGTGGATCAGTGGCCTTTACTACAGGAAAAGATAAATGCTGCACAGATATTGGTGGAAGAACAATTAACAGCAGGACATATAGTTCCTTCTAATTCTCCTTGGAATAGTCCTATTTTTGTTATCAGAAAGAAATCTGGGAGATAGCAATTGCTTCAAGGCCTTAGGGCTGTTAATGCTACTGTGGAAATTATGGGGGCTTTACAACCAGGTTTACCATTGCCTACTGCAATTCCAAAGGACTCTTATATTGCAATAATAGATTTAAAAAATATTTTTATACTATACCTTTACATTCAAAAGATTGTCCCCAATTTGCTTTCAGTGTTCCATCAGTAAATTTTAAAAAACCTATACAAAAATGCCAATAAAGGATCTTACCTCAAAAAATGGCTAATAGCCCTACTTTGTGCCAACAACTCATTGATGCTGCTCTTCAGAAAATTTGCAAAAAATATAGCAATTTATATATTATACACTATATAAATGATATTTTGATAGCTGGACCTGAGGAATTTTTGGTGATACAGTAATAAGAGAGCAATTATCTGTTTTTGGTCTTATCATAGCCCCTAAAAAATACAACTTCAATATCCTTATCAATATCTAGGCTTCCAATTGTACCCATGAAAAATACTTCCATAAAAAGTCACCTTACAATTGGATTCTTTACAGACTTTAAATAAGTTTCAAAAACTTCTAGGGAATATTAACTGGCTCTCTGTACATCTCCACCTCACAACAGGAAACCTTAAACCTTTATTCAATATCCTAAAAGGAGGTCAAGCTTCTATAATTTGTGATGGTCACCGTACGGTTATTAACACCTCTTTTTCATCTCTACAGTTAGTTAAATTAGCTACTGTTACACTTGCATTGCAGTCTACTTTGGATGTAGCAGTTAACATACACACCAATAGCAAATATGTGTTCCTATCAGTGCCTCAATTGGACACTTGTTCATTCCTTCCTAAATCCTCAACTGCTTCTCCTTCATTTTCTCCCATTTGCACTGTCATTTGACAACATACCTGCCCTTTCTTTATAGGTCATATTCGAACACATTCCAATCTTCCTGGACCATTGGTAGAGGACAATCGTTTGGCAGATTCTGCTCTATGCATATATTCTATTGATACAGCAACAAAAGATCACGTTTTACATCATTTAAATGCTCATACATTACGCTTAAAACATAGTATTACTCAAGAACAAGCTCGACAAATTGTAAAATTCTGTTCTACTTGCTCCATCCAGTTACCAGTACCTATTCCTCGTGATTTATTCCCCCAATCAACTATGGCAAATGGATATCACCCACTTCATAGAATTTGGTAAACAAAAATATATACATGTGTCCACTGATACTTGTTTTAAATTTATTTTTGCTTCCTTACATACAGGTGAAGCTACAAGACATGTTATTGCCTGTTGCTTACAAGCTTTTGCTTCCCTAGGAACTCCAAAGCAGATTAAAACAGATAATGGACCTGCTTATATTTCTGCCTCTTTTAGAAATTTTTATGTAACTTTTTTTCTATCTCATGTTACTGACATTCCTTATAATCCTCAGGGTCAAGACATTATTATATATACACATAACACTTTAAAACAATATTTTAATAATATAAACAAAAGGGGGAGTTTAGGGTTCTTGCCCATTCTCCTATTGCCCATTCTCCTAACAAATGGCTCTCACGTGCTTTACTCATTTTAAATTTTCTCACATTGGATAAAGATGGTCGTTTTGCAGCTGATCAACAGTGGCATCCACAAACAGCTGGGGTAAGAACAATGGTAAAATGGAAGGATCCTATCACCAATCAATGGAATGGACCTGATCCAGTACCGGTATGGGACATGGGCTCTTAAGGGATGGGTATTTTTATGCAACCAGTTTTCTTTTTCATTGTTAGCCCCTAATGATTTTCACAACTGCTCATTGGTCCATGTGGCCCCGATACTAACATCTGTATTTCCAAAGGCACGACAGCGACGCTCATTACCTGAGAACTATGATGATGATGTCATCTTAATTGGAGACCTGCTTTCACCATGGCTATACAGCTAGTGGGAGTTCCTGGATTGGCTTATGGAAATAATCGTGGACTATGAAGGCTTACATGTTTGGTGACCAAAACAATCAATCTTACTGCTACTGCACTATCCAATATAGCCAAAGAATTGGATCAAGTTCGTTCAGGAGTACTCCTAAACCAAGCAGCTATCGATTATTTGCTGTTAAAAGATCATATAAGCTGTAAATCTGTTCCAGGGGAATGTTGTTTTAACATTACTAACAATGCCATATATAGAGTCTGTTATTGATAAACTTAAGAGTAAAATGCAACATATGTTTATTGCTAACCCACTAACATTTGAAGGGCTTCAATGGATTCATTGATTATCAATGCGGGCTGGATTGCTACTGCTTTTCATACTTTGTATGGGATGTTTTCCGTGTGTTCTGCAATTTGTGCTATCTTCACTACAGTCTGTATGGACTGACATTCATCACTTAAAACTTCGTACCAAACCTCCTTTGTAATCAAAAATAATTAATATTTGGCTGTATGTTTCATCTCTCACCTAATGTTGGGCTAAAATGGTACTCAAAAATGGGTAAGACACTCCACATCCTGTACCTACCTAAGACAGGGCTCAAGTTAAAGAATGGGTCGCTATCGGTTGCTTGTTTGTCATGGTACTACTGGCCCTTGCCTTCATAGCCAGATGGATCAAAGCCTTAGCACTCCGTCAGCATTATACCAACGTGATAACCCAACAGGCTATGCTGGCCACCTTGCGATCTCACCCCAATAAAGAAGTATGGCTTAGCATGATGGAGCAGTAGTCAAAGACGGGTAAACACTGATGGGCACTCCTAGCAACCTAAGACAGAGGGTAGGACAGGCTTCCTATTACCTCCATGACGGGTAAGCAGGTAGCGTGCCATTGGGTACCTAAGACAGGCACGTTTCCATGCCATTTAAATAATAAAGAAGAGGGAGATGTGGGGCTCCATGGGATGCGCAGCCATGGAGCCCCCACATCAAGGTCGGTCTGATAGCTGTTGCTGTGTCTTTATCACAAGGCGAATGTTGCTAGTTTCAGTTAGGGCAATGCTTTCCCATGGTCGGGACTTTCCAGGGGAGTTGAGAATGTTGTAAACAACAAGATGGCGCCGAGGACCACGAGGTGAGCCTGCCTGCTGCGTGACACCTCATCTGATTGGCCCAAGGACGCATGCGCACTGCGTGAACAGGCAGCGGATTGGAGTGTTCCGTGCATGGACTTGAGCCCGCTTGCAATTGGCCAGATTTTGCATATAAGCTGTGTGCTGAGGAAGGAGGGGGCTTTTCTGTCCACTCTCCTCCCTTCATTCTTTCTCTGTCACTGTTATTTTCTCATTAAAAGTCTACTGAAGACCAATAAGCTGCAAACAGTGTCGTTCCTTTGCGGGCAAGGGAGCGGCATTAGGCTTTCTGGGTTTGTTCCTGAGAGAGGTCTCAGGTGTTTCACCCATTGCTGCTCTGTGAACTTCCCTCACCACACTCAGGAGCCCTCAGGAGGATTCTGGGACTCATTGGAAACTGGAAAGTGGTGAGTGTCAGAAACCAGTATTCTATAGTCACAGGAGGTGAGCTGGGCCAATAGCCAGGACCCTGGTGTCCTGTCCTGTGTCTAAAGGAAAAGGGTTTGTGTGAACCCTGGGGCTGCACAGCTTTCCAAATTGATGGTGATTACAGAATCCACATGGAGAAATGAACTTCCACATGTGATCTGATATCCTTTGGTTGAGAAACGAGGTCACTAGTTTACAATTCAGTCCTGCCAGCACAGCTCTTCCTAGGTTCTGAGTCAGGTTTTGTTTGATGCTAATAACAGAATAGTACAGACTCAGTAATTTAGAAAGAAATGGTATTTGTCTCATGGTTTGGGTCCAAGGTCAGAGGGCAGTATCTGTTGATGGTCATCTTGTTGGCAGAGGTTTGGGTGGCACAGAGACCATATGACCAAATAATGAAATTGCAGGAGGTTCAAATATGAAGTAGTTTCTATAGCACACACCTGGGAATAAGCAGTCACTCAATAATCACATGAATTGATTTAGCCTAATTGCTTCATTAGGGTCCCAACTGTTCCCAATGATTAATCTCTCCTAATTGGTATTAACTGCCTTCACACCCTTGTGTGGAGAGTAAAATCTTTGTAAAGGCCAATCATTCTTCACTCCCCAACCCCAAGCTAACTGGTGTGAGAACTGAAAATCAAATAAACTGTTGAACACACAGTAGTTTCATTATGCATCCAAATTTGGTTTAGTCAAATGATAGCTTGTAGCATTTGAGAATATCTCAGAATATCAGATTCTGCTGGCTATAAAATGGTTTATAAATTTGAGAGTTCATTTGTGACTGGTAAAAGAAAAAAAATTCTTTTCTCCTCAATTCCTGTACCTTTGATTTTAAGACTCAGATATTTCATGGGCAATATGAGTGGCTATGATTCTGTCTAATACACAAATTTCAGGCCATAGCTAAGCTCATGCAAATAAGATAGCTTTAGAGGGGATCTCTGGATAACTTCATAATTTTGACTGGAGCCAGAAAATCAAATACATGCTTTTCATTGGTATATGCCTGGGATGTGTTGACGCTAAAATCTTAATCCATTATGTCTGCTAACTCTATATAATGGCAGAATTGAACTGTCGGTGAGTCATAGGTGTTATAGATGTGTTGTTTGATATTAAGCAAACAACACACATTTGGTGTTAGTGATCATGAAAATGACTGCACAGGTCACAGACTTAAACTGATTTTAAGTGTTTGATTTCTGGTGAGAATTAAGACCTTGGAGGAGGGAGCCAATGCAAACTGTTGGGAGGGAAAAGTAAAAAGTGTGGAACTCTCAGAATTAAATGTTCTGGCTGCTGAGGTTTGTCTTAGTTCCTGAGAGTGAATCCCCTTAGTCGGCATCTCCTGAGAGTGATCCCCAAAGTCTGGGAACCTGAGTTTGGTGTCCCTTGATACTGTGGGATAAATAGGTTGCTTCCTTTCAATTGCACTTAGTACACCAGCTTAGAAATTATGTGCATGATTTCATGTTAGACATATATACTCTTGCATAGATCCCTAATATACAGTAATAAAACCTGAAAGGAAGACAATTGTTGACATCTTTGTTTTCTGCTAAATTTGAATAAGAATGTTAAAATCCATAGAACTAATATTCAGGAAAATATAGGGGCCTTGGTCAGTTCAGGTATTTTCCCAATCTCTTCTACTTCTGCCCCCAAGAGGAAAGTCCTTGTTCTTTGATGTTTTTGTTTGCTTACTTTCTGTTTCTCTAAACCATGAGTTTTGCTAGCTTTGTTTGGTATTTGTGACAATATCCTTCTTGATTTTTGTTGCTCATCTGCTAATTCTTGGCCTTTTTTGTTACATCATGGCAAAATGCTGTCATGTTATAGATTGTGTATAGACTGTGCTTCTGTAGGAAATATTGATAGTTAAAATGGATTGTCTATCTTTTCTTCCATATATGCTGATTTTTGTGCTTTTTCAACACTTGAAGTGACCTTATTTATTTATTTATTTATTTTCTCCATCTAGTGTTAGCTGATGTATCTGCACAATGACATATGGATAACTATTAATTACCCCTGGTTGGGTATTTATACCATTGTATTTATTTGTTCTGATAAACACTGGGCAATCCTTGCAGTTTTGTAAGCATTTTTCTTAAATATCCTGATGCTCTATCTATGAACACTGATATGAAACACTGTACTATCCTCATAGAAAATGATCTGCTCATCTCACTGTGTAACCCTTTTAAATTTTCTGACACAAATCCTGATTAACCTGAAGAGCATATTGCTTTTCCAAGCTTCAATGTAATGGTGTTATAATGGACCATGTTTCTGCATATTTTCTATTTAATCACTTTTATATCTTCATTCTATTTTACTTTTGAAATCTGTACATATGTATCTTAAGTTCACAAAAATGTAATGTATTTAGCACATAAAATTGGTTTGGAACACTATTTCTTTGGAAGCTCAGATATCTTATAAAAGAATGTTCTCAACTCTACTCCTATTGTTTATATAATTTCTGTCATTATTTTTAATGATCAGAAACTGTAACAACACTGTTCATTGTTAAGCTTTTATTAAAATGATAATATTATCTGTTAGGTTACATTGGAATAAAGAATACAAATATTTTGCTATACCTCCATTTGCTTTCAGCCTTTTCTTTACTTGGATGACTTCCAAGACTATGTTGCTCTTTATGTCTGATGAATTATTTTCTAATTTACTTGATAGAAAACAAGAGACAATGAATGAGAGAAAGAGCTCCTATTCACAAGTTCACTTTGCAAATGCTCACATCTTCCAGGGAGGGATCAGATCTAAACCTGAGAGCAGGTAACTCACTTCAGGTTTTCCATGTGGGTGGCACAAACCACATGTCTTGAGACATCATCATGACTTCCCAGGGTCTGCTTTAATTGGAAGCTGGAGTTAGGATCAGAATCAGGAAATGCACCCGGGTCCTCAATTGTGGAATACAGTTTTATTAAACTTAACAGTTACCCTAAGCCTTTTTTTAAACTGAAATACATGGATGCAAGTTTGAACATCATGCCTGTAATTTGACAACAGTATTAAGAATGAATGAAACAGTATAAAGGGATGGGGTCATGAGCAGTGAGTTAAGCCACGACTTGGGATGCCCTCATCTCATATTTATCTTCCTCATTCAGGTCCTGGCCATTCCCCACTTCCATTCCAGATTCTTGCTACAATGTATCTGAGGGGCATTTGATGATGTCTTAAGTATTCATGTACCTTCTGCCTACATTGGAGATACAAAAAGTGTTCCTGGCTCCTAGATTAAACTGGAACCAGTCCCAGGTTTTGCAAACATTGACAAGTGAACTAGTGGATGGAAGATCTATCCACTACTGTCCCTCCTCCTTTCAAGTAAATAAATACATATTAAAACCTTACAACTATTCTTCCATTTAGGTTCAAGTTTAGCTTTGCAACAATGGCATTC
This sequence comes from Oryctolagus cuniculus, assembly GCF_051225735.1. Taxonomy (NCBI): domain Eukaryota; kingdom Metazoa; phylum Chordata; class Mammalia; order Lagomorpha; family Leporidae; genus Oryctolagus; species Oryctolagus cuniculus. The sequence goes on from NC_142881.1 coordinate 93,911,365, forward strand.
ATAGAATATCAGAAAGGCATGCAAGGGATGAGCAGAAAGTTCAATGGGAAAGGCAACCTTGATTTTTAGATTTTAAGATTATTCAAATAATCCTTAGCAGGACAGGAGATTATTGCCTTATTACTTTCTTATGCTTTGTAAATGATGTAGTTTGGTTAATCACATATTGCAGACAGTTCATTGACAGAATATAGAGACATTTCTGATTTTTAAAATTTTGCTCAGTCTTTGATTAACACTACTTTTATGTTATCACAGGATACAGTGCAACATTTGAGTACGCACACAACATAATTTAATCTATCTAGAAAATGAGGATTTTCCTTGCTTATTTTGTGTTTAAGGCCTACAAGCTCCTCCATAACAATTTCTTATACAGTGTATCTTATCATGAACTAAAGTCACAACACTGTATTATGGAACACTGCCAGTGGTTCGTTCTTTCTAACTCTGTTTCTATATCTGTTATCGTACCACCCAGTATCTTCAGTAATGAATCTTCCCATCCTAATTAAAAACATTTATATTTATATCCACCATTTTTTAGAAACCCATATATCAGAGAACATGTGAAATTTACTTCTTCCTATGCCAGTCTTACTTCACTTAAGGATCTCCAGTTCCACCCATTTTGAAGCAAATAATATTTCAATCCTTTTTAATCACTGAATTAGGACTGGAAAACCTGTAACACATCGATAGATTCCTAGGTTGGTTCCAAATATTTACTACTATGAATACTGCTGTAGTCAAAACAGGAAGCAGAAATCTCTTTTGCATGCAGATTGAATTTCCTTCTGATACATACACAATGGTTGGAGAGGTTTACCCCTTCTCATTTTTTGAGGGATGGCCATACTAAGTCTTCATAATGCTCAGGCTAACTTGCATTCTCATCAATATCTTATATTTTAAAATATTTATTTATTTGAAAGTCATAGTTACAGATAGAAAGAGAGAGATCTTCCATCCACTGGTTCACTCCCCAAATGGCTGCAATGGCTAGAGCTGGGCCAAAACAAAGCCAGGAACCAGAAGCTTCCTCCTGGGTCTCCCATGTGGGAGCAGAGGCCTAAAGACTTGGGCCACCTTCCACTGATTTCCCAGGCCACAGAAGAGAGTTGGATCAGAAGTGGAGCAGCTGGGACTCAAGTCCCCATATGGGATTTTGGCACTGCAGGTGGCGGCTTTAATTGCTACACAACAGTGCAGGCTCCAATAACATATTAAAGTTTTCTTTTCTTCATACCCCGCTAGCATTTGTTAGGTGACACCTAGTGTGTTTTGATTTGCATTTTCCTATATAATAATTATATTGCATTTTTCCCATTTTTGTTGACCATGGGTATTTCTTCTTTACAGAAATGCCTGTTCAGATCCTTTCCCAATTCTTAGATATATTTGTGCATAATTTCAGCAGTTTCATATGTATTCTGAATTTCAGTTCTTCCTGAAATGCAGAATTGGCAAATACGTTATCCCAGTCTACTGGGGTATTAAAATAATTTTATTCATATAAGGTGAACAAATTTCATGTATTTCATATACACAGACTTAAGAGCATAATATTTCCCACCCTAACCTCCCTCTTGCCCATGCTCCGACCCTCTGTCCTCCTTCCTCTCTTATTTTTTTCTTTTTATATCTATAATTGCATAATTTCAATTTATTTTATAATCACAAGCTGAACTCTGCACCAAATAAAGAATTGAATGGAACAAGTAGAAAAATCACTGTTTATCAAGAGTACAGACAAGGATTGTAAGCAATAACCAAAACTCAACATTGCATTTTTGTGCTTTGTTTCTTTGTGCTTTGTTTATTTGTTTATTTTGTGCTGGTTTATTTGACTGAGAATAATGGCTTCCATATGCATATACTTTGTTGTAAAAGACAAGATCTTATTAATTTATATAGCTGAGTAGTTTTGCATAGTGTATATATACCACATTTTCTTTAACCATTATTCAGTTGATGAATCTCTTGGTTGATGTCAGATCTTAGCTATTGATCTGCAATAAACATAAGGTGCAGACAGGTCTTCCTTATGCTGATTTCATTCCATTTGGGTAAATTTTTAGGAGTGGGATGGCTGTGTATACGGTAGAACAATTTTCAGATTACTGAAAAATTACCAGACTGTGTTCCATAATGGTTGTACTCTTTTACAATTTAACCAGCAGTGGATTATAGTATTTTATCACCCATATATTTGCTAACATTTATTGTTTTATAATTTTTGAAAGATAGCCACTCTAATTGGGGTGAGGTTTCACCCTCATCATCCTTTTGGTTTGCATTTCCTGTTGGCTAATGATCCTGAGCATTTTTAAATGTTTCTGTTGACCATTTGAATGTCATCCTTCAAAAATGTCTGTTTTGTCCTTTGCCCATTGCTTGACAGGATTTTTGTTGTTTTTGCTGTTCTGGATTACTTGAACTCTTTGTAGATTCTGGGTATCAGACCTTTAACCATTGCAAGATTTGCAAATATTTTCTCCTGTTCTCTTGGATGCCTCTACAATATATTGAGCAATTCCTTTGCAGTGCATAAGCATCTTAGCTTAATGCAATCCTATTTGTTTATTTTTGCTTTGATTGCCTATCATTCTGGGGTATTTTACAAGAATTCCGTGTGTATGCCAATGTCTTGCTGAGTCTCCCAATATTTTCATCTAGTAATTTGATGTTATCAGGTTATTGTTTTATATCATTGATCCATCTATAGTTCATTTCTGTATAAATTGTAAGGTGGTGGTCTTGTTTCATACTTCTACATGCAGAATCCAAGTTTTCCAGTAACATTTGTTGAAGAGTACCTTTTTTTCAGGCATTGATTTTGGCTCCTTTGTCAAAGATCGGTTGGTTGTACACGAGTGTATTAAGTTCTGGAATTTCTACTCTAGTCCATTGGTCTACATGTCTATTTTTGTGCCAGTATTAGGCTTTTTTGATTCTAACTGACCTGTAGTTGTCATGAAATCTGATATTGCGATGACTCTGGCTTTGTTTTATTCTTTAAGTTTGCTCTAGCTATTCAGGATCTCTTGGGCTTCCATATGAATTTTAGCATCAATTTTTCTATCTTTCTTTTTCAGAAGAATGTCGTTACTATTTTGATTGGGATCATATTGAACATGTAAATTGCTTTCAGTAGTATGGACATTTTGATTCTATTAATTCTTCTAATCCATGAACATGACAGATATTTCCATTTTTATGTTCTCCTATTTATTTTAAAAATGTTTTGTAATTATCATTGTAGAGATATTTGACCTCTTTATTTAAATTTATTCCAATTTGGCTATTGTGAATTGAACTGATCTTGCATGTCCTTCTCAGCCATAGCATTGTCTTTTTATGCAAATGCTATTGAATTTTGTGTATTGATTTTATCTTGCAAATTTACCAACCTCTCTTGAGTTCCAATAGTCTCTTGGTGGAGTCTTTTGGCTTCCCTATATATAAAATCATATCTTCTATCAACAGTAATAATTTGACTTCAACCTTTCCAATTTGTATCCCTTTGCTTGGATTTTGCTTGCTGGTGGCTCTCAGTAAGCCTTCTAGAACTATATTGAATAGCAATTATGGGGGTGAGCATCCTTGTAGATCTTAGTGGAAATGCTTCCAATTTACCCACACAATTTGATGGTGGCTCTGTATTTGTCATAAACTACCTTGAATGTGTTCATGAATATTCCTTCTATTCCCAGTTCAAGGTTTTTATCAAGGACATATTTTATCTAGTGCATTCCCACTTGGTCTGGGTGAATTATATTTCTAATGTGTTGTTATGTTTGATTAGCAAGTATTTTGGAGGATTGTTTGCATCTGTATTTATCAAATATATTGGTCTTAGTTTGCTTTGTACATATACCTGGTTTTAGAATTAAAGTGATGCTGGTTTTATAGGAGTTAAGAGGGGTTTTATCTTCACTCTGATGATTGTCTTCTTTGTTGTGAATTATCTTGTTAGTTTGATATAAGGTTTCTCTATTAGTTTTTTATTGCCTGTTCTTAGGGTATCTTATCAAGAAGCCATTGCTTATGTCAATGTCTTATAGTTTTCTCTATATTTTGTAAGTTTCAGTTCTTACATTTACATCCATGACTCACTTTCAGTTGACTTTGTATAGGAAAAGAGGGGTGGTCATCTGGGTTTAGTCATGTCCATATGGATATCCTGTTGCCTCTGGACAATTTACTGAATAGACTATACCTTTTCCAGTGTATTTTTGTTAGCTTTGTAAAAGATCCATTGTCTGTATGTATCTGTATTTCTTTTTGGGAGCCTCTATCCTCTTACCCTGGTCTATTCATCAGTTTTTATGCCAGGGTTTACCATACATCTATGGTATGTATTGAACTCATTTGTTGTGACCCCAGACGTGTTCTGTTTCTCAAGAGTTACTTTTCTATGTGGAACTTTTTTTAATATATGTGAAGATATGAGGTTTAGGTTTATTTTTCTAGATACATGATGAATTCCATTGATTTTGATGGAAAGCATATTGTATCTGTAAATTAACTTGGATAATATGGAAATATTAAAGTATTTCAATCTGTGAATATGAGCAGTCTTTTTGATCTCAGATTCTTTATCATGGCTTTAGAATTGTTGCTGTAGAGGCATTTTACATCACAAGTCAAATTTATCCAGGGTATTTTATTTCTTATTGTGAATTTAAATTTCTTCTTTAATTTATTTTTTCAGTGGGTTCACAATAGTATTGGTATATAAAACTTATTCTGATTTTTTGTGCTTACTTTGTATCCTACAAATCTACCAGTCATTTACCAGTTCAGGTGGCCTGTTGTTGAACTCGTTGCATTTCCATATAAATAGAATAAAATCATCTGGAAAAATAAATAATTTCAATTTCTCCTTTTCTACATCTATGTCTTTTATTTCCTTCCCTTTTCTTTTTGTTTTGCCTAGACCTTACATTGCAGTATTGAATATAAAAGTAAAAAATGTGCATCATTTTATGGTTCCAATTATAGGGTGAATGCTT